>NC_142890.1:13043000-13369000 GCF_054131105.1 Drosophila navojoa
AATAAATTTACTAAATTTAACTGTAATAACAATACAGTGAAAACTATTTGAATTCAACTTTCAAGTATAACAGACACAAACTGAAGCTCAATAAATTGAACGTGAGAGCTCTGAGCCATCTAATTAAATTGTATAGCGCTGAGATCTTGATAGGATTTTCAAATAGGTATTAAGTTTAATAAGCTGCTCATTATCCACATGCAGTTCGCCTGCACTAATCATATATCAGCTGCCTTGGTTGCTGCCAGCGATGCATGGTTGATCCTTAGCTAAACAGGAGCCATTGTTCTACGCCATTCTGAGCGCAACCATTCTACATTATCCTCTTGCTCCATTGACACCTTATCAGCAGGTGAACAGCCAGCACATATGACGTCACTAAATAGTTACATTATTAATATTATAATTAAATACATGCCATGCCCAGAGATCTGGGTTATTGTTTAAGTTTTGAGCTGAGATTATTCGGGCATTAGTGAAATATCCTTTGTGGCCTCCAGTGATAGGCACCCACGCAGCACTTTACGGAGTTGCCCACAGGCTCAATCGACGAGCGCACAGATACGCCCACAGACACGCCCACCTTGGGACGGCCATATCAACGGATTTGGACTGCGCAATTTGCCGCACTTGATTTCAACAAAACAAAAGCCGAGCCACGAATTGAAAAGGCTTTTGAAAGCATTGATTACGCATCGCTGCCAAGCAGCCGAAAGGTGAGCTCTCTCAAGCTCTAGGACTATTGATATTTTCATCGGCCTTAAAGCGAATGCCGCCAACGCTTGGCATGTGGCTAAGTGTTATTGCGGATATCAGAATCCATTTCTTTTTAGCTCTGCCAATTCACAATCAATTTATTAGTTGGTGTAGGCCCAAGGCAATCGATAGACAAGTTTTCTAAATTTAACAATTAGCCATTCAACATGTTTGTTATGTGGAATGTTATGTGAACTACAAGAAAAATTTAAATTAAATCTAAAATAAATGAAAAAAGTATATTTGCTTTATATGATTGATATGATATGTTATTAAAATGTTTAAGGGAACTGAAAATAAATATCGTAATTATGCCCTGTCAAATCGATATAAACTACATCATATTAGAGCTTCAGTCTACAAATTTTAAAAGTCTAAATATATTTATATTTAGTTCGACTCTATAAGTGTTATCTTGCCTTCAAGCCTTCTATGTATATAGTGTATATATAATGCATCGTAAGTGGCCTGAGTTCGGTTCGCCAGCTACATATGTCACGGTAACGCCGAGAAGACAAATTCACAATATTAAAGTAAACATGTTAAAACCATAAAACGCAACTTCGCAAAAGTAGCGCAAGGGAAAGAGGAGAATGGATGGCTCGTTGGGGCGTGGGGGCGAGGGGGCGTGCGGGTGTAGTGGGGCACAAAATATTACTGCAAAGCAGCAGGGCACAACAAAAACACGCGCCAGAGAAATCATGTAGAAAGCATTCGCCATTGCCTCTATGCATGCATGTGTGGTGGATGTGTGCGTGCGTGTGTGTGGGTGTGTGTGTGTGTGTGTGTGTGTGGGTGTGTTGGTGTGTGTGTGCGTATGCACATGCCACGTTTGCACAAACTCTAAGGCAATATTTTTTGCGCAAGCAACGAACTGGCGAACAGTTGACTAATGCACAACAAAGACGGCCATCCAGAGAGAACTGGGGCCAGCGCCAGAGATCGAGAATTCATCTGACAAAGGGCGGGGGGGCGTGACGAAATATGTGAAATCATGAATAAACTGCCTTGTGCATGCGTTCAAAGCTCGCTCGTCCTGCCAGGCGCTGGCTGTTTGTGCAGCTCTCGGGATTTCTTTGGGTTCTTTTTTTTTTTTTTTTTTTTTTTTTTTTTTTTTTTTGTGTGTGACCCTGCTTTGTACTTTACGCAAACTGCACCCTTTGAGAGCACAGCGGTACGCCTCTCGGACTGCAGTTTGACACAAACTTAAGCCTACGCTGAAATGCCTTGCATCTATACATAGTTCGTATTGGCCTTTAGACATGCAAATCGGTATTTGGCAGAGACAATTTTGCCTAGAAATTTATTTAAGACTCGATTTAGCTTGGCTTGGGCCATGTGCCTAAATAATTTAACTCGCTGTTTATATTTAAATTACACTAGAATTTCATTAGCACCCACGCACACGTTCATGCTCACACACACACACACACATCACGGCTTACAGCTCACAGCTTCGCTTGCTTGGCTGCATTGCTCCTCTTACCGCATTCGCCCTACTGTCTGTCTCTGCTTATCCGGAAATGTTCTCTCTTTTCTATTTTTTTCATGGCTTTTTCTTGGTTTTATGGCGCTACTCCTGCTGCTGCTCCTGCTACTGGCCAGGGTCATTTTTTCTGCTGCTGCTGCTGTTGCTGCTGCTGCCAGCTGAGCTTTAGTGATGAAGGGTGGAGCTTAAAAATGAATCATTTGACTTTTTCTTATTCAATAATTTATAAGAATTAGCAGAGATTTGCATTTTTTCTCTCCACTCTCCGTTCTCCACTCTCCACTTTCCACGCGCCACTCGCCACTCGCAGTTGTGTGGCGCTGCAAATTTCTATTTAATTTGATATTTATTGCAAGCAATTTCATTTTTGCCTGCTGCATATCCCTCGTATCTCGTGGCAGCCGCAGACGCTGCTAAATGTGGCCGACAGCCAAGGCAAATCAGACTTGGGTATATTGTATCTAGTGGATGCATCTTGCCGCTTGTTGTGGCCGCCAAAAGTTTCTCAATGCGAGCAGCGCATTTGCTGTTTGACATTTACTTGCGAGGCAACGCTTTGTGCAACCGCCGCGGCGGTGGTTCTACTGATGCTTCATTAGCAATGCCAACAGAGGCGAAATTGAAATTGAAATCCCACTCAAATCGCGACTCGCTGTGCTTTGCTTGCTCCACTGTTGCGCTTTGCTTAGCGTTGCTTGGCATCCAAACCAAATGCATGCTTGCCTTTGTTTTAGTTTTTGCTCTTATTGCTCGCTCTCTCTCTCTCTCTTTATTTGTCTTTTGCATTTGCATTTGCATTTGGCAGACGAGCTGTGGCATTGTAGCCATCTCCAGTGCTGGGACATGCATTCTCCTTTGGCATCGCCATTTAAATTTGACATGCTTGTTGCTGCTGCTGCTGCTTGCTGCTGCTGTTGTTAAATTTACAGCCATCTTAAGTTTCCATTAATGCTTTGAAGTTTAGCGTCTTGCCAGTAGCTGCTCCTGCCGCCAGTCGTTGTCCGGCTGCTGCAGTCCTTGCTCATTGAGTGAGCTCTTAAGTGAGCTGAACCGAAAGTTCTTAAGTTATTGTAATTTCATGGCACTCCAGCATGCAGCGCTCAACTGCTGACAGACTGAGCAATCCGCCCGTTCGTCTGTCTGCGGCTCTCAGCTTAAAGTTGTTTAGTAATTAATTAACCTTGCTTGCTTAAGAAATTAAATATAAATAACTTTGACGTCTGTGTGCATAATCAAATTACGCATCTATTTTTCGCCACAAACGAGGCTCAGCAGGCCACTTCGACCTCGCCCACAGTTCGGTAACCCGATTCGCTTGCACAAGTCCACATTACGCTGACCTATGATAACCCAATCACACAGTTCTTAACACAATCTGACTCGGCTTTATGTGCACAGCACAGCCTCGCCCATCTGAGCCCTAATATGTAGATAGTTCTCATTAGTTGCATTTTCCTGAGACTGTCAATCAATAAAACATAATTAATCCAACTGTGGCCCAAAGCCAAACACATCCGTGTATGTGTGCGTGTGTGTGTGTGTGTATGCACATCGAATAGGCTTAGATAGCACAAATGCGCTCGGAGTTATTCGGGCATTATAATTATCTACGTTCATTTGGTATTGATATTTACAAATTCCATCATTACATATTATATTTGGCATTTTGGTGAATGCGCTTCAAATTGTAAGTCACGTATCTACAAATAAAGTTAATTTGTTTACATTCTGGATTCAATTTAGAGCTTTATATGAAACATATTTGTTTTGTCGAAGACATTCCTAATTAATTTATTTTCAATAGAGTCAAAAAATATAAATATATGAAATGTTATTTACATGTGCAAATCACAAAGCAGTAGGCCTTGGGGTTTTTTAGAACTGCCCATATAGAAATCAATGAAAGAAGATAAAACAAAACAAGTAAGAAAGCTCTAGTTAAGACTGCTCGACTACGAAATCCCCTGAGCCCTACGAGGAATAATTCCTTGCGTCTTTCATATAAGAAACACACACACTCGTATAAACACTCATGGGCTGCATAGGCTGCAGTGTGAGTTTACTACGATTTCGGTTACTATGTATCGATTTCCATTAATTTTTATTTATCTACTTCGATGCACATGTGGAAATATTGATCATGTTTGTTTGAAATTTGAGTTATGGCAGCTGCATGACAAAAGCTGAATGCTACGAGACTCACTGAAGGTGCATTAACTAAGCTTGTGGAATTCTTGATCATACTTTGCTCGCTCATTAAAACAGTATAGCTCCATAAATGCCTCTGAAAGACCGCCAACTCTTCTCTCTTCAACTTGAGTTAGGGCAGCTGCATGACAAAAGCTGAATGCTACAAGACTCGGTGTAAGGTACATCAATGCCAAAGACTGAATAATATGAAGCCTGTAGAACAGTTTATCCTCATTGCTCACGAAATAGAAAACATAATCATATGATTCGCAGAAATATAAATGCTTTAAATTGAGGTCTTCTAGCAAATTTATAGCAGTACTCTGAGACTGCATGACAAAAGCTGAATGATATGACACTCGATCGATGGTACATGTATGAAACTTGTGGAAATATTGATAAGAATATGCTCGCTAAATAAAAGGCATAGCCTTATGCTCAACTCTTCTAGTGAATGTACCAAAAACAAAACATGAAACTTGAATAAGGGCAGGTGCATGACAAAAGCTGAATGCTACGACACTCGCTGAAAGGTTTATTCATAAAATTTGTAGAAATCTTGATCTGATCATAATTTGCTCTCCCATTAAAAAAGTATAGCTCCATAAATGCCTCAGAAAGTTCGCCAACTCTTCTCTCTTCAACTTGAGTTAGGGCTGCTGCATGACAAAAGCTGAATGCTACAAGACCGGGTGTAAGGACATCACATGCTAAAGATGAAAATATGAAAATATGCCTCATTGCTGACGAAATAGAAAAACATATCAAATGATGCACAGAAACTATTAATGTTTTTATTTAGTTCGTCTAACGAAATTTTATGGCAGTTAGATAAATGCGATTGATGCTGCATGACAGAAGCTGAATGAAGGACAATCGATAGGTGCAGTATGAAAAACTGGTGAAGATATTGATAGAATATGCTCGCTAAATATAGGGCGTAGCCTTATGCACATCTGATCATCTCGTGAATGTACCAACAAAACAGGAAACTTGAATTAGGGCAGGTCCATGACAAAAGCTGAATGCTACGAGAATCACTGAAGGTGCATTAACTAAGCTTGTGGAAATCTTGATCATACTTTGCTCTCTCATTAAAAAAGTATAGCTCCACTCTTCTCTCTTCAACTTGAGTTAGGACAGCTGCATGACAAAAGCTGAATGCTACAAGACTCGGTGTAAGGTACATCAATGCCAAAGACTGAATAAATGAAGCCTATAGAACAATTTATCCTCATTGCTCACGAAATAGAAAACATAATCATATGATTCACAGAAATATAAATGCTTTTAATTGAGGTCTTCTAACGAATTTATGGCAAGAGCTAAATGCGATGAGACTGCATGACAGAAGCTGAATGATACGACACTCGGTGGATGGTATATTTATTTAACTTTCAGATCGGACAGACGGACAGGGCTAAATGGACTCCGCTCGTCGCCTTGATCTAGAATATATACATATGTACTTAATGGAGTCTGCCACGCCTCCATCTGTCTCTTACATACATTTCAACAAAACCAATATACCCTGATTTCCCATTTTCAATGGGTTCAGATTATAAATATTAAACATTCTTAAAGCCTTACTAATAATAATAGTAGCAATAATCTTGATGCAAAGTAAAGTGAATTTCTAATGATTATATGCATACATACATACATATATGTATATACAAATATATATATGAATTTGGCGATCATATATGGATAGAATAGATAGAAGCAATGCTTCCACAATTCGTGTGAGGTAAACTCTGATCTATATTTGTATTTATTTTACTTCACGTTTCTCTTATTTTACTTTCTTTTTTTTTTTTTTTTTTGGTATTCATTTGATACGGTTGAGATGGCATAATCGATTTTATGCAAATGATTTATTCTTTGCCATGGCTTTGCAAACACTCAAATCCATTACAAAATAATAATAATAATAATAATAATAAAATTCTAGATGTTGAATCTGTGAGTGCTGTGAGTGAAAGCGACCCATTTTGGCCACAAATAAATAATTTTATTTTCTGTTGGAGATGCAAATGTTATGCAAACAAAGAAAACTTCCTAATGGAATTTCTCACATGTCCGACATATGCATAAAACCTTCTAAACAAACATTTTACCCACCTCAACCACCCGTTGCGGGCCAATGGCCAATGGCCAATGGCCAATGGGCAGCGGGCAATGGACAATGGACAATAGGACAATGGGGAGAAAGCACTTCACACACATGTCAAAAAGGATGCGGCCAAAAAATTGCTTAGCATGAAAGTGGCTCAAGTTTTGCAATTTGAAAGACGATAGAGCTTTAGAATTCAATGGTAGCCCAGTTTAAATCCCAAATATGTAAATACAGTTCACACACACACACACACACACAATTACTGTGATAGTATATGAGAGTGCCTGCAATCTGCGTCTGCGTCTATGTGTGTGTGTGTGTGTTTGTATTTGGGGGTAGCTTAGTTGCTGCTGTGCAGGTATTTGTTGTTTCTGTGGTTAAGCAATGCTGCATTGTGGTTTTGGTGCACCAAGCTAATGAGTTTGTGGTTTTTGGGACAACGAAGCATAATTGCTTTTAATTGCAATAAGCGAATTATTCAGACTTGTAGCTGCGGTCGACACTGTCCCAGAAACTAAGCCAGCCGAAGCTGCGTGCAGTTATTATTAATATTCTCTTTAAAGGCGACGCGAACTAGCCCATCGTTAGGCTAAAGGTATGAGCAGCTCTTTGCTGGGTATCGCATTGCAGCTGTAGCAAAGCGAAACGACAGACTCCTGTTTCGAGTTCCATGCGAAATGGTCAATTAGCTAATCAGGCTTTAAGTGTGGCCTTTAAGCTGCGCCACCTAATTTGCGGCTGGCGAGGCGGGCGAAAACTTTTTGACAACGCTTGTTTGACAACTGAAACAATGGTTGGAAACTTTTCGTGGCATGCGAAATGCCAGCTGATAGTTTATCCCATCGGATGCCGTGGGGGACGGGGGTGGGCAGCTCCACAAGCACCGTTATGCCATTCGGCGAGCAGTGAGTAATGGCGCCTCAAAACGCACTCGCCGCAAAACATGAAAAGTAAAGCCGCTTTTGTTTGTCGCTGTTAGCTAGAGTTTTCGCATGTGTGTGTGTGAGAGTGTTAGTGTGGCAGTGCGTGTGAGGGCGGGTGGGGAGATTCCAATTAAAGGGAGCCAACAACCACAATAGGATTATCGCATTTGTTGTCGGTAATAGATGACAATAAGCAACCAAATTGAATTCGCTTTTGTGACGTTAGCTCGCATAGCTGAGAGTCTGCCATTGAATAGGGTATTAAACAGTTGGCTCGTTTGCTAAATTCGGGCTGCAGCAGTCGTTGCTGACAGTCGAGCAGCTTTTGTACTGCATTTTATCGTTAATTTTCATTTCTTTTGCTAACAAAGTGCTCAAGTCTGATTGTCAGAGACGCCTCCTGCAGTCGCTCATTATTGCGCCTTTGCTTGCCCACTTTTAATTGCATTCATCAATCATTATGTGCGGCATCAAAGGCGTGTCTTTTTGCAACTTTATGCGCAGCTAAGTCTCTGATTGTCCCCGAAAGTGTGTAAAAATACATTTAAAAATCGTTGATTATTTGCCAGCGATTGTTCAGGCATTGATTTATCGTTGTCGGCTTAACTGCAGACAATTAAATAATATGAAATAAAACCGAAATGGTATGCATTACATACACATGTATATGGGGTTTTCTTTGAGCCGTTGCGTAAAACAATCAATGAATGGAAACGCATTTATTGTGAACTTTATCATCGAAAACGTATTTTATAAAATTCAACCAGTGGCAATTGACCGTATTGCTTTTACGTGATTTATACGCCTTAAGTTATTGAACTGCACAGGCTAACAACAGCAAAAAAAAAAAAAAAAAAATAAATAAAAATAAATAAAAATAAATAAATATGTATAAATCTCTATATATATAAAGCAAGGGTTCTTTGATATTTGCATATATTTATTATATTATTTAAATAGTATTACTATGTAAATCAGTTATTTTATTTTATATAATGTTTGTTTCAGCAACTGATTTAGTAGTAGATATAGTAGATACTTCTTCTGATAATTTCTGGTATATTTTTTTTCACGTCAATATTTGCTTCTATATTTACATTTGCCACTTGAAAGACAAAAAATTAGTTGTTTATAAGGAAATAAAAATATTTGCACTGCACGTTCAACTCTTCTGTGTAGTAATATATAAAAAAATAAATAAATAAAATTTAAAATGTGTAATAATTCCCAAATTTGTTTGGGAACATGTGCACAAGAGTTGTTCAATACCCTGTTAAGGTTAAAAGTTGTATATATTGACAAGTATATTAATTTGAGGCAAATGAATTAATTTACTTGGAATATAGAATAGCTTACCCGGAAGCTGAATAGAATAGAATGAATAGAACTATTCTGAATAGAACTTTACTAACTCTGCTTACATTAAGTTGAAGTGCTCTTGTTGTTGAGTCTAGGGTATCAGTTGACTATCATTTTGACTGCTGCTATTGCTGTTTATTTATTTGAATTTTTTCGTGCTTTTGATTACCGTTGGCAAACACCGGAATATAAGTGTAGTGCGAGTGTTTAACACACATAAACACACGAGCACCAATTTCCGCACACACACACTCACACACACACACACACATCGAGGTCGCAACACTTAGTTCATAAACGTTGACAATTAATATCGTAAATGGCGGCTACTGAGCCAATTAGAAACGCTCAATGGGCATGTAAAGCTGAAGTTGGAAATGCAGCTGAAGCGGCTGCTCAGTCCGCGTAGAATTAATAGTGGCAATTACACTGTGCCCCAGGGTGTTGACACGCCCCACCCACCCAAAACAAACAGGCAAATCGATTGGCGAGACGGTAAAATGTTAATCAAACTCAAATCTCTAAAAGAGTTTCGCAATTTTCAACCAGTTCCCGGCAGCAGGGCGCGAAATTCGAAGGCTTAAAAAGCTTTAAGTCCTTAAAATGCTCCTTTCTAGACTTGATGATCTCCTCCATATAGGAATCGAACACTTTGTAGTCCAGGTACACCCAATTGGGGCAATTGTAGAGATGATGGTGACGTGCATAACAATCGATGATCCATTCGCGCTGATGCTCGGTGTTCAATTCCAGCGGCTTCGTCAATGGGGAGTCTTTGGTAATGAAGTGCTGTGTCACCGTGTAGGACAGTGCCGCATCGAGAGTGTCCTGCATTATGGGGTCGTCGAGGAGCTCTGCTAGCTCGCGCTTTTTTGGCTTCGTCTTCAGCGAGAGTATATACCAGGCTGGCATCAAATTGAATCTTACGGTCTGCATTAGAAAGTGCGAGTGTTTCTTGCGTTCCGCCCAGTCGTACATCATCCAGCGAAAGACGCTCATGAATACCTCCATCTCGGAGTTGACAGCGAGGGCACTGATTGTGAGCACTGCATAGACCTGTTCGGCCGTCAGGTTTATGTACTCCTGTGTCGTCACAGCCGTCAGAAAGAATCGGTTCAGCCGAGTCAGCATCAGGGCTTGCAAGTTCTCAATCGAATAGGGAATGGCCCTTACATATAGCTGGAAGGCGCGGCCCTCGCTAATATTCTCGGTACTCTCGAAAAAGATCCACATGAGCTCTATTAAGCGGGGAATTTGCAGAAAGCGTACTGCAAGGTACAGCTCTAAGCAGTTCTCGTAGTCGACCTCAAAATTCGAGTTGATCATCCACTCGTAGATCTTTTCGAAGCTTAGCACCGTCACATCGGGCTCGTCGATAACGATCTTGTTTGTTGAGGGAAACTGCTTAAAGTAGTCCGACCCTATATGCAGCACGGCCAAGTGGCAGTCAAATGGGGTACCGTGCACCACCACCTGGACGTCAGTGAGAATGCGATTCTGCACAATGTTGGCTATCTCAGCCATCAGCTTGGCTTGATCGCATATTAGATGGCACGGAATAGGCTCGTCTCTGAATTCAATTGGCATTGGTTTGAACTGAACCTCATCTATAGACTCTGGGCTGTCTTCAAGCATAAGTGATATCATTGCTGGGGCGCTGTAAATAAGTGTGGTTGGGTTTGAAGAGTCTCGTGTTTTGTGCCGAGTGTACGTACATCCCTTGATCCATCAATTCTTTTCGCATTTGTTCGGCAGTGCTCATCTTCGTCGTGTCCATTGTATCACAAAGAATTTTCGTTGCTATTTGATTTAGTTGATTCACTACACAGAATAATAAAAATCAATGCTCACGTCAAACAACATATAAACTGTTTCAAAGTAGCCCAGGTGTTGCTGCCTACTTAACACAACATTTGTGCTATTAACAGCTTTATTTGCGGCTGGCAAATAGAGCCGGGCTAACTACACTTTGACTGCACTTGGAGAGCCTCTGCCGCAGCTACAAGACTTCAAATCTCTCGTTCGTTATTCGTTTTGAGTGCCAGCCTCTGTGTCAGCTCAAGGGCTTAGTTTGAATGGAAGTCGGAGCGATTATCTGTGCAGGCAGCCCCATGTGCTGGCCGCCCCATCTCATATCGGGCTGGCCACAAATTCCAGTCATTACAGGCAATGACTGTAAGCGGAGGCTGGCCAGGATTTTATGTGGCAACAACAAGCAAAGCATTTAACCAGTTTACCAGATGGCCAGTTGGATAGTTGGTCAGTCGAGCGTTCAGGTGAAGGCTAAGCGGGCATCGAGGTATCGGGCCATCGAGGGTATTTGCAAAATTGAGCTTAAGTCGCAATTAAGCAATTGCCCAACTATCGAGTATGTTCCCACTGGGCCAGGCCAAGCCTGCTCGGATAACGGCTCTCTGTTTTCAATAAAGCTGCGCCCTACTCATCCTCCAGCATAACTATGGCAGCAGTCTCTGCAATAAATAGCGAACGCCCCTGCTCTCCCCCCCTCGATTTGAATGCATTGCACTGCACTGCATTTACGGGCAGTGGCTTTTTAGTCCAGTAACAAGCAGCTCTATACAATATTTAAAGCACAAATGCTGCACAATGTTGGCCAAAGTAATCTCAAGCTCTGCAGCAGCAGCAGCAGCAAAGCGTCGCCTCGACTCGCAAGTGCCACAACTTGCGGCAGTCCGCAGAAAGCAAATGGAGCATTGCGAGCAAAATAAAAGCAAACAACAATTTTTTGTAATGCTTTGCAATAGCCAACTTCGGGGCTATTCGCAAGCGTTAAGGCAACTTTGCGGCGATTTTTTCTTTAAGTGGAAAACTTATGCCTTTGGCATCGCGCGAATGCGTTGCCTGCAACCAAGCTGAAAAAGTGCCCAGCCCAGCCCAGCCCAGCAGCGTGAAAGTGGCTCAAATAGACCAAATAGCAGTTGACTGACTCGGCTCCGATAGCGCCTCGCTTGCCCCAAAGCATAAACTCATGACTTGGTTTTTAACGTTTTCCAATGGCTTGGCCCGAAGTTTGTTATAGATTATGCAAGATTTAATTGAAATCGAAACTCAAATTTCAATTGAATTTTGGCATTAATGCTGCTGCTGCTGCTGCTGCTGCAGCGCCATAAAGCCGATGCGATTGTCGGCTCTACGCTCGGGCCAATGAATATCAAATTACCATAAACAATACAATTGAATGAGCAGCAAAAATATAAACATAAACATAAACTCGTGCACACACAGCTGAACTGCTATGGCAATAGACACATGTCTGCTAACACATACACACGCATGCACACACACACACACACACAGGCGCATGTTGGCGCGACATCAAAATGCTAATAATCAGCGTTATGTTTGCCCGTTTCGATATCGCTCATACGACGCTTGGTCCCGCGCTAATCCCGGCACGCAGCATCAATAAGTCAAACACGTCAATAGCAAGCACTGCCAGAGAAAAAGTCGACAACAACAACAACAACAAAAGGAAAGCAAAACAAACATAAAACAATAGTACAACAACGAGAACAGTGCACAGCAAACAACGGGAACAACAACAATGGGAGAAACAACATCAAGAGCCACGATGCTGAGTCAAGCAAGGACAAAGACGAAATTTATTGTTGCTCAATGTCGCATTTATCATCACTTTATGCTACTTAATCGAGTCGTCGGCGTGCGTTTTTCTATGCCCAGTTTCCGTTTCGTTTCCAAAAATGTTTCATTGTTTACTTTTGCCTCAAACTGCTTGTGTATGGATGTGTGTGTGTGTGTGTGTGTGTGTGTGTCAAGCACACGCTTATTGTTTTTTCCAGCTCACACTCACACGCACTCTCACACCCACCCACATGGACGCACGCACACTGGGGAAGCAGAACACGCACGTGCTTAAGTATTTTTCAGCGTCTTTTTATGCTTTATGGCGCCATTGAATTCGTTCGTTTGTTTTCTTATTAAAATATAATTTATATGTGTAGTCGCAGCAAGGACAAGGACAAAGCAAAACCCAGAGCCGAGGCATCAATTGTTTAATGGAAAACAGAATCAACAATAACAGCAAAAAGATATATGTCATCAGTTGCCAGTTGGAACTTAGCTCCTGCTCCTCCCCTTCTCCTCCTCGTACAAGTTGAGCTCAATTGACGTTTATTTTCTTATTTATGTCCACGACAAAGGAAAATATTTCGTTCATGAAAGTCAGAAACGGCCTGCTCCTACAGCTCCTTGCCAGCTGGATAAATGTCACCTCTCATCTGATTATTTTTATTAAAATGTATTTTTTTTTCTTTTTTAATTCAATTCAATTTAAAATAAAATATACAAAACCAGACAACTGCTGGAAACAGATCTTTACATATCTCGAAGAAGTTTCAGAAATGGTTGTCATGTGGCGTTCAGCATAGATTATCTAGCAATATTGAATATGGAATATAAGTTTAAAAGATATAAGAAGCTTTATTTTCTTCTCTTTTTTATTTAATTGATTTTATTTGTTATTTTCAGAATAAGCAGTTCATTTTATTGTCTCACAAATAAATGGCAATCCCAAATTTAATTCCAATTTTATTGATAATAAGTAAAATAGCTCTAACGAGTGCCCGACTCAGAGATACCCTAAACCTCTGCTGATCTGTATTTTTTATAGTCATATAGTCAGCTTTTCTCAATGCATCGATACATAACGCCTAATATTATTATTACATTAAAAAAAATAGATAAATCAATTTAAGAAATATATAAAAAATAAAATGAGAAAAAACTTCAAGAAAAAAATTTAAAAGTTTAAAAATAAATTAAGCTGAAAAATATAAAATATAATATATATATAAAATAAAAATGGAAATATTTTTAAATCATAAAGATACATACTCTATAGGTTTATTTTGACAATGCCAATATACCCCCATTGCCCATTTGAAATAGGTTCAGGGTATACAAATAAATGTGCGACTGCGTGCAACTGTCAACAGCAATTGAATTCGCATGTGTACAAAATAAGATTTTGCGGTTAATTGTAAAAATGCATACAGATAAATTTATTAAATTTTTGTATTTAATGAATGTGATT
Organism: Drosophila navojoa; assembly: GCF_054131105.1. Classification (NCBI taxonomy): domain Eukaryota; kingdom Metazoa; phylum Arthropoda; class Insecta; order Diptera; family Drosophilidae; genus Drosophila; species Drosophila navojoa. The sequence goes on from NC_142890.1 coordinate 13,056,911, forward strand.
GAAAATGCCATTTCTTTATTTGCGTTGCTCATTAAAAAATATACCAAAATTATTGTTTAATTTTTGAATATAAATACTATCAGCAAAAAATTTGTATATTGTATTATAAATAACTAATTAACTAGGGGAATTGAGTGCAGCTCATGCTTCGTAACACATTTTATTTGAAATATTCCTCACAGGCTTCAGCAACAGAAAAATTGCAAATAAATTCTGTAAAATAATTTATTGCAAATTTCACCAAATTCTTTTATACTTGAAAAAAAAAGACCTATAAGGTAAGCAGAATCATTTTGTATCAAACTGAATTGGAATTTCCTCTACATTTTTTGCTTTTAATTATTTTCAATCAGGTGAAAACTATTTTTCTTTTCTCTCTGCTTAATTTTCATTGTGAGTTACCTATTCATTAACAACAAATCAATAATTGGCTTACTTTTGCACTCTGCAAACTTGTTTCCTCCAAGTTCTTTCTTTGAATATTATTTATTCCTGTATAGAGAAAAGTATATTCAAAGTATGTCGTAATGTACAGGAATAATAATTTAATGAACTGCCTTTGGGTACACAAACAAAACAAATAAAGAATCGAGGTATATGATTTTGTCTATATTAATAGTAATTGAGACAGTGTCAATCACATGCCATAAATAAAATGTAGCTGAACTTTTTTAATTAAGAGTAAGAGCAAAGTTGTAAGCGTGTGAATCTGTTTGTTAATCAACACATTGCACGGAAATAGACAAAGTTGTAATGGGTTTATTAATCGTCCAGAAATTCGCTCAACAGGGTTGCTTAAGAGATTGTCATAATTTCCAATGAGGCGAAAGTCCACAGGCAGCAGATTTCGAGTGTCCATCAATAATACAAACATGGCCCGAATCGCTACAGCTGCTAAGCCAGTTGGTCATTGTCGGGCTTTAAGCGAGAGGTCACATTAAAGTATGGAACGAGAGTTGTCATGGTGTTTTGTTCAGTTGACTGGCTCAGCGGCCAGCCAGCTAATTAATGTGCAAAGTGTCAATTAATCAATCAGTCGATCGATCAATCCTAGCATCCAACTTTGATGAAGTCAATGGAAATGCAGTGCCAACGATAACCGACCAAATCCTCTAGTTAATGCTTTGTGTATGTCTGTGTGTGTGTGTCTGTGTGTGTGTGTCTGTGTGTGTGTGTAGACGTCTACTGGTATTAGCAGCATAAGCTCAAAGGGCTGTCGAAACAGGCAGCTGCAAATAACTGGCGACAAAGCCGCTCAAAGAGTGCATAAACAATGCGTAAAGAGTAGAGCGAAAAAATAAATACGACCAAAAAGGGAATTCAAATAATAAAAGCGAAACCGAATAGCAGTGGAGCAGGATTCCAAAGAGCAGCAGCAAATATGTCAATGTCGGGTTTGCCTTGCCCAAAGATGCCCAACTTTTAATTTATATTTGCACAAGAAAGAAACTATTTTAAAAATGATTTATAAAGGTCAACGAATCATTTAAAAGAAATTAAAATTGAAATTGGATACGAGGCATGGCTAAGCAATTATTAAATGTATTTTATTTTATTTTATTTCTTTCTTTCTTTTTTTTTCTATTTATGAATTTCTGAATTCTATTTATATTTATGAATTTGAAATTTGGGAATTCCTCAACTCCACTTTTATTTATGAATTTTTATTTACGGTGCGCCCAAATTCTATTTCAAACCACGCATTGCAAATATGGATGCGCAGTTATGGGAGGATCTTCATGGTTAAGTAAACATTTATCCACAAAGAAAAACATTTAGACAAAACCTGAATAAGGTATTTTTTTTTTATTTTTTTTTTATTTTCTTATTTGTGCAGGGTATTAATAGAAAAAGGGCGTCAACCCACTGGCCGTTTCGTAGCAACATCTAAGAGCTTCGTATATGCGTAATAAAAATGTTTACCTAATACTAATAGCAGCTGGGGAGACAGGCGAGAGGATTGTGTCCCGTGAAGCCAACAGGATACGGCAAGGTGCCAGCCAATTATGAGCAAATTATGTATGTACGTGTCAAGTGCTTAAGGATGGGCTCGACTTTCAATCATTTCCATTTCCATTTGCGATTTAATTAACTGTGCTTTAGAGACGTCATTTGAAATCGTATCGGATGCCTGATTATTGAGTTGTCTAAAGTTGCCGGGGCTACCTTGAACTTTGGCCTCTGCAATCCAAATGAGCTGCAAATTGCAGTCGGCCAGGAAACAATGTAACAATTGTAGTCTTAAGGCCGTTGCCAATTCCACGGGCGCCACGATTAATTGCGGCACATAAATTTGCCTCGACGACTGTTGCTCGGTGTTTTTGCTCGGCGTGGCCTTGATTAATGCCTGACAGACAATTTGGCACTTCAGGTGGGATCGCTACGTGCGAGTCGGTTACACTCAAGCTCTTCTGTAATTTGACAAATTTTTATGTGCATCCATTTGGCTTTCGCAGACGCAATTGTTCCGAGATGATGATGATGATGATGGCATTACCAGTCGTGGGCACTTAACGCAAATGGGTTAAACTCTGCACGGTAATCCATTTGGCAATGCAATCCAGGTCTGATCGCAGCTCACTCAACAACAACAACAACAACAACTGGTTGGGTAATTAAAGTTCTTGCTTCGGCTTTCAGCACTTGGCTCATTTACCGGAGACATGAATTAGGCGTTTTACGGTCAACATTCGCGTACTTGAAGCAATTGAGAGATTTGTATTTGTATTGAGTAATAGGGCAGTGCAGCCGCCCCTGCAGCATTCTCCGCTCTCGCCTTACCCCAATCGGCATTCGACTTTTAGCCACTGCGCAAACGCGCTCTCCAGCCACTCGTGCCTACTCACTCGGCTTTCGCTGTGGCGCTGTGGGTTAGCAACATGTTGATGCCACTTGGTTCGATGTGGGTTACAGCAATTTCAGTTAAGTGTGTCGATTTCTGTATATGCATGCGTGTGTGTGTGTGACTGTGTGTGTGTGTGTGTGTGTGTGGCAGCCGCAAATTAAACGAATTGTGGGTCAGTGCTAGCAACATTTGTTGCTGCCAGCCAGATCGAGCTCTGGCAAACGAATGAATTGCCAAATGCCTGTGGTCAGAGGCTCCTCTACTAACTGGGAACAGCCCGTCAGTAGGTGTACTAAAACGTTAGGTAAGCTTACGTTGCGGTTATTAAGCCTCATGCTATCTCTCTCTGTCACAGGCAGATATTAATTATTTACTGCATTTAATCATTATTTTTACAGGATAGTCGGAATATGTAGCTGCTGCCATAGAAGAGTTTATATTAAAATTTTTTATTTATATATTTATTTTTTATTATAAATTTTTTATTTTATTATTTTATTTATTTAAAATTTTAAATTAAAAACAAAAATCTTAAATATCAAGTTTATATTATATTCATTCACTTTATATTATATTCATTTTCATATAGGAACTGAATACCTTTATGCCATTCCCCAGATCTACTGGATTGTGTTTTGGGCTAATGGAATTTAATATAATACTGACCTGTTTTTCTGCACCTCGAAATCTCTTTCTCTCTTTCAGATATGTCTTCTATATTGTTATTATTTTTGTATATTTAAAATTAATTAATTAAGTTGCCTAAAGCTAGCAGATCTTTACAGATTTCCTTAAAAAAAAAACAAAAAAAAAAAAACATAATGTTTTGCAAGTATTTTATTTTTACACATTTTAAGCGACACTGCATACATATCAATTACGGCACACATGTGTGGATGAGGTCCATTTGATATGCATTTTTTATGGCATTCCATGTACGAATTGGCCGAACGTTTTGTTGACGAAACTTATCAACAATTCAATTTCAATAAAAACTCGTGACTCTGCGACGGAACGTAACTCATTCTTCTGTTCAATGCATTTTTTAGCACATCAAGTTTGACTCTCTGCATGTGTGCTGGTGTTTGTGTGTGTGTATGTGCGTTGGTGTGTGGTGCGTATGTTGAGCTTTGGTATTTGAAATATACCATCTGCCTCATGGCTTCAAACTCATCCATCACATGCAGGCAGCTACGCGCGTTTCAGCCTGTCAGCGTTTGCCAATGCAATCATTTTTATTGTACGTGTGCCTATGTGTGTGTGTGCGTGTGTGTGTGTGTGACATAGAACGCATAACCACACCAGTTAACTAATATACGAAACGGCGACTCCACTATTTTTACGAGCAACAGACAATAACAATGAATATGTGTGTGTGTGTGTGCGTGTCCTGGGGAGTGTCAATGGCAGTCCGCATAGTTTAGACCCGTGAATCAGCACAATACGAACGTAATTTACGGTCCGATCAAAAAATTCAGCTTTTAATAGCCGTTAGCCGTTAGCCGTTTACCAGCCAAAGCCGAAACTCTAAAGAATTTTAGCCTCGATTCCGTAATTCGACGAGCACAACAAACATTTGCATATTGAATTTGACAACATTTCGTGCGACTTGCTCGTGTCATTTCAATGGAACTTCAATGTGGCATCAATGCGGAGCCTTAGACGTTGTCAACAGCTTCTGCTGTCCTCACAGAACAACGATGATTAAATTGTGTGTTTGCATGTGCTTAAATTTTGCCATTATTATAACAATCTCTCTCGAACAATCACAGACCCTACAGCGGTCACAATGGGCGGTGGTGAGGGTGGGGTGAGCATCCAAAAAGAGTTGCGTCCGTTAGTCAAGTGGGTCAACACTTGAACCACACTTCTGCCTGTCCCGCACAGCACAGCTCGATGTACTTATATTCGATGGCTGCCGATCCTTAAAGCCATCGATTTGTCGTGCGTTTAAAGCGTTTGCTGCCACTGAAATCAGCTAGTCGAGGCGTGATGACAATAACTGAGCGTTGGTTATTCAGTATTGCATATTTGCCTGATTTGCAATGTAAAATGTAACACACACACACACATGCTCATACCCGTTTTACCGCTGCATTAAATACGCATAAAGCAACAACGAAAAATTGCGCCCGAAAGTATGCTACACTCAATTGGTTTTAATTGGCACAAACAACGTGTTGCATCGCAACGATAATTGCAATATTCGGTTGGTCTGCAGCTGGCGCTGTAAATATTTAACCGAATTCACTGAAATGCCGTCTAAGGCCCCAACAATATTGTAAATAAATAAAATAGCGCACCGGCTCTCTGCTAAATACATATACATGCATAACGAACAGAGTTTATATCCATGTTTGCATTCAAGTTAATTTCGTAGCTATTATCAATGAATTTTCGGTGCATAAAATTACAAATTATTTCGTGGGGCAGCTTCATTATTTAATTGCTTCATTGTTTTGCTTTTGCCATACTGTTAAAGTTTTGGCAGTTGCAAAGGATCGCTGAAGCATTCCATCAAGCATAATGTCTCTCTGTGCTCTCTATTTAGTTTGTGTAGCCTTTGAGCTGCAAAATTAAATAGAAAAGCAAAGTGCGCCGTTGGCATTTTTTTCGTTTTTTTTTTTGGCAGCAAACAAGCCATGGCGGGCCCAGCTTCCGCTTTTGGCTGTCAGTGGCATGTGTGGTGCGGGGGCGTGGCAAGCGCGCCTCCAGTGACCGTATGGCATGTGCAAAAGTAAAAACGAAGTTGCGCAAAACTTTTTAATATGCTTGCGAAATTTTATCAAAACTACAAAATTGCAGCAAAGTGCCAAGTGCCTTCTGAACGGCAGCGACAGCGAATGCCACTGCCAGAGCCAGTGCCACAGCTAGAGCCCGAGCTAGGGCCAGGGCAACTGCAACTGCAACTGCAACTGGAACTGGAACGGCGGCTGTTACCATGAGACAGCAAAGGGCGCAACTGAGCCAACGGAGTTGGCCAAACAAAACACAGTCAAGCGAAACCTTCAACTCAATTTGGCAATCGCATTTCTTGCTCTACTTCCGCCTATTCAACTTGACTCGATTTGTGTGTCGACGGCCGAAACTGCACGTGTCTGTGTGTGTGTGTGCGTGTGTGTGTGTGCACCGCCCATCTGTCGCTGGCTTTATGTGTGTTTAAGTGGCAATGCAAATGGCAACATTTTGGCGAGCACTTCACTCTTTGCCACTGACAGCTACACGACATTTCTCTTCTCTTTTTTTTCTGTGTGATTTTTTTCTCTTTTCTTTTTTTTTTGGCCTTTTCTGTGCTAAATTTAATTGCAATGAAAATTTCCATCCACTTGCAACTTGTGAAAGTTCACTGACAATCGCGCTTCGGGGCATGCAGCAAAGCGTTGTCGGGCTCAACGGGTCTTACTCTGACTAAAAGTTGTACGGGTGTGTGTGTGTGTGTGTGTGTGTGGAGGGGTGAACGGGTGTGACTGCATGAGATGGTGTCTCTGATTAATTGGCCAAAATTAATTTTACATTTTAATGTCAAATAAAAAACTTGCGCTAGTTAGTGAAAGTTGACAGCAAAAGTGCTTTCCACTTAAGCGAATTAAACGAGTATGCTGGGACATAAAGCGATTGCCACGAAATGGATTCAAGCCGGAGCAATAGACAACTCTCTGGCACTTGGCACTTGGCACTGCTCGCAGCTGATCCATTTGGGAAATCGAGTTAGGCCGACAAGTGTAGGGCTATATATGCTTATGCATTCTAAAGGAATATTATATTAGTTGATATAAGAGTTGATGTATTACAAAGAAAACTCGCATTTGTGTGGCAGCTGCCCTTGACTTAACCCCTTTAACTGGCAGACCCTAAGGGCGGAACTCCATGTTGCTGCTAAAAAGAAAAACTACTTGCTTAATAATTCAACTTCGAGTGTGAGCTTTTAATATCAAACTGAGATATGATATATACTATTTATAAATATTTATATGTTTTACTTATATTCACTGAAAATTAACCAAATATTCTTAAGGTAAAATTTTAAGTTTAAATCACTTTCTATTCTAATGTATATAAAATATTTCGATAAAGAATCGAATAACTCTTTATAATATAAATATTAGCAATGAATTGGATTACACGTTTATAGTCTTTTGTATATAGTCTACTATATGCTTGTATGCTTTTGATTCCATGTATTACTGTTATTGACCTTATTTCCACCTACGTTCTGTTGCATGACAATTAGCCATATTTGTTGCATTGTAAATTTGTGTGCCCTGACTCAAATTGGAGTTTGAGTCTTGTTACTGTCAAGCGCTCAAAAGCAACAGACTCAGATTTCAGCTCGACTGACACTTGTCATTCAATTGAGAATTCTCCTTTGTCTCCGAATGCATTTATGCATTTGTGCTTGTGATAGTGAGTCGCTCGCCTGAATGCGCAACTCGAGTCAAATGTCATAATTTGGTTACCTATAATTATGCAGACAGATGGCTGGCCACCCATTGGTCGCCTAGCGCGACGCAAAAAGGTGACGGGGTGACCTAATTAAACTGCGAAATGCATTTAATATATAGATATATATGCTGCTGAGGCTCTCCTTAAACAACAACTGCAAATCTGAGATTAAGCGAAGTAAGTAATGTAATATGTATAAGATTTACTTTCAAGTGAGTCGCATATATAATGCACAAATATAATAGGTTTATAGCAACTAATTGAATATCTTTAATAACTGTATTTTCCGGAATTAATACTTCACACTCTCCACGCGTATCTCGCTTATAATATTAAAGTCCTTTTATGTTCAGTGTTCAATCGAATCAAATGTCACATGTGGCACGTGTAATTATCTAGACAAATGGCTGACCATCCAATTATTAAGTATACGCTCCGTAGCCTAGCGCTGCCCTCGAAGGCCACTGGGGCACTAAATTAACTCTGTTGCTGCTGCCACAAGGGGCACAAAGGACGGACGAGCACGTGTGGGCGCGGGTACAAAGCAAATGCAGACATCAGCATTCGCAGTGTGTAAATCAGGATCAAAGTTCGCAGGACATGATTGTAAATTATAAGACGGGGAGCTCAAGCTAAGCAGATGCACTGACAAGGCAGTTGGCCAATAATGATGACAATAACTCGATGATGATGCTGCTGCTGCCGCCGTCTTGCTGATCCGCTTCAAAGTTGAGCTCCAGCTGCCACCTCAAATCAGTGTTGTCAGCTGCTGAGCTCCGAAACAAGTTGAATTGTGGTTGCTAAAATGTATTTTAATATAAAAAGAAGGTTATAAAAAAAATGCTGTAAAAGCGATGTAAGTGCAAAATCGAAGAAAATATATAGGGAGTAGCCTATCAATTTTTGTACTCTCTAAATACAAAGTATTTCCTTCAAGTATTTCTTCTCAGTATTTACTCTGAGTATTTACTCTAAGTATTTTCTCTAGGTAATTACTCTAAGTATTTTGTCTCAGTCTTTCATCCAGGTCTTTCTTCCAAGTCATCTATACAAGTCTTTCATTCAAGTCTTTCATTCAAGTATTTCCTATGATTATTTATTCCTAGTTTTTCCTCTAAGTCTTCAAAGCTTAGCCCAGCGATCACACACTGCACTTCACTTCACTTCACTTTACTGCACACGACTGACCACCAGCAGGCTTGAGCGACTGAAGAAATGCAGCAGTTGCTGCCCTTTATATAGGGCGCCCTTCACTCAAATCTTTAATCGCTCTCAAATGCTGCGAACGACGCCAGGTAGAGCTCGTTGCAGTCGAAGTCTTAAGTGACCAATAGGAACAGCCTCTGCTGCTGCAAGCATTCTAGCTTCGTTTTACTTAAATATAAATACCAAATGAATATTGCTGCACACAAACATACATACATACTAGAGTTTAAATGATCTGTAAATCTACTACGTCTATTGCTCTTGTTAGAGAGACTGAGAGGAGACAGAAGAGATAAACAGAGAGACAGACTGAGAGACAGAAAGGGAGACAGAGAGAGGGCAGATACAGACAGAGACGTAAGAACAGGTATATAAACAGAAACTCATAGTAAAATCGGCCCACCTTATTTCGCTGCTCAGGAATATATAGAAAGGCTAACTCTTGATGTGCTAAATATTTACAATTAGTAGATGCCATAGACAGCAGTTTCTGCTCCTCTACAGTTCTCATGAGAGTCCTCTTGCATAGCCTGCCTCGCTTAGATCTATTATCATTAGGCTAGATCTAGCCTGAAATGGGCTAGACTGGCAGCACTGTCCCACACGCCTGGCACACCTCATCTCACCTGCTAAGTTCAATGGCAAGAAAAACAGCGTGTGCCAAGTAATTGTTGTTGCTGTTCGTTGGGAAAATAATGCACAAAACTTTACACAACAAAACCAACAGAGACAGCAGGACGGCAGACGGCAGACGGCAGACGACGGACGAAGGACGGCGAGCAGGGGTCGAAGGCAAAGTACAACTTTGCTATACAAATTTCTATCAAAAGATTAAGCAAAGACAAACAAGTGAGAAGCAGTGACGCAGCCGCTGGCAAATTTGCCCCCTCATGTTCTTGCCATACTGACCGACCACTTGCCAAGTTGCCACAGATAACTTTAAATATTTATCCGGGCTGTGGCTGGAGCATGGCTGCTCTCCAGTTCGACTGACACCGAGGTCCTGCAGCTGTCTCTGCGGCCGTGTGGTGCTTGCTATGTTTGGCCTGATTTTTGTTTATGTCCGTTTTATATTTTGCTAGTTTGACATATCAGTGACAGTTTTCTAGCCCGCTCAACATTGCAACAATATTTGATTTTATTGCTCGAAAAAGTGTTCATTCTCTCCGTTCGCGTTCGCGTTCGACATAAAAATACAGTTTTTATTTTTGCGTGCGAGCTGTAAACATGAATTTTGAATGCAGCAAAGCAACAAGACGGGCGCAGCATAAAATTGAAAAGATTCCAACTTTTTGTTTCCCCAATCGATTTTTCATATTTTCTTTAAGACGCCCTCAGCCACAAGTCGAGCAACTTTGTGTCGAGCCCGCCCGCAGGTGGGGCGCCAGGTGCTTGGCAACTTTTGCCCAACTTTGTTGGCGAAACTTTTGGCCGTATAAGTTGTTAATTTGCGAAAAGAAAAGGCGTTTAACTGTGGTGACGAATTCTGATTGTCTCCCTTAAATATCAGCACTCCGCCATAAAGTAAGAATTGTCAAAGTACAAATTCTGAAGAGCTTAAAGCTGCATTGTCAACTATAGAACTAAAGAAAAGATTGATAAAAAAAAAGAAAAATAATGAGACTTTGGTTGTTTAGTGTTTTACTGAAAGTTTAGTTAGAGAAACTTATAGGGTATTTTAAAGAAGAAAAAACTTAATAGAAGGTTAAGAATCACATCGTCTTAGATTGAGGGTCTACTATGTATAATAATTATTATTTATTATATAATAATCTAAGGGTTCATCTCGCCAATTTCAACATCAATTCCAATTCAACATTAAAAATATATTTCTATCAACATTAATTTTGTTACAGTTTGTGTTTTCTGTCCAAGTAATTGAAAATTCAACTTTCGGGTATGGCTGGCAGCTTAGATCGCTTAGCTGGGGGAGCAAGTGCAGGAGGTGAGGGAGGACGCGGTGGTGGTAAGGGTGGAGGAGGAGGAGGAGGAGGCGGTGGCAAAGGTGGAGCGGGTGGAAGTGGTGGTGGAGGACGTGGTGGCGATGCTGGTCAAGATGGCGATGATGAAGCTGGAAAAGGTGGAAGGGGTGGACGTTGCGGCGGCCAGGTTGGCGAAGCAGCGGGTAAAAAGAATAATGGCAATGATGGAGAAGACGGCAAAGGCACAGGAGGAGGTGGAGGAGGTGGCGGTCGTGGTGGGATGGGCGGTCGAGGAGGGTAGCAAAAATTGTGTTGGCTAACGTAGCAATAAGCAGATTTGATTGCTGCATGTCAGCATGACAACATCTGGAATAGCAAAGCATATACATACATACATATGCAAAACTCGAACTCAACAAAGGCTTTATTTCAATGCGCTCTCAGCTAGGCTTTTATGTCCATTAGAAAATGGAGAAGAGTAACTATTCTGCTGACAATATGAACTATAAGTTGTGCTTAAGCTGAAATCCTTGTGAAAAGCTCTGCAGGAAAAAAGCTAGAAACTCCTAAGGAAACTTTGCAGGGGGGCCATGGAAACAGTCGCCATATCATAAGTACGCATAAATTCCCATTTGCTAGGATAGCCGAAACAGTGGCTCTGTCAAGATGGCCCGATGGAGTTGTGCCTAGCTAGAAATGACAGTAAACCGAGAAAATTCTCAGACAAGGAGACTCTAAGATTCACAAAGGCAAAACTAAAGGGAGAAAACGAAAAAAAAATAATAATCTCTTCATATTGAAGAACATAAATCACAGTCCAACTAAGATCAATATTTTCCCCCTTAAGGCAGCAGATATTTAACTATTTGCTATTTATAATTGGAGAACAAAAAATCGAGAAAGGGTTAGGGTTAAGGTAGTAGTTCAATTACATTTCATAGTCCGTATATGGCAAGCAAATTATTTAAAATTTGTTATATTCAAATTCAAGCTGAAATAATGTGCAAATAATCTGAATTGATATTAAAGGCAATTTGATCTCATCAATTTACTCAACTTGTTATTGTTCATGAATGAAATTTTAATGGCAATCGCCTGTCATAGTCCACTTTTGTTGTTGCTGTTGCTTTGCCATGGGGCAATCCACTGGCGCCACTACAGCATGATTGACTGAAGCCATGAATGTGTGTGTGTGTGTGTGTGTGTGTATCTATCGAAATGCCGCCGCTATTCCGTTGCTGTCGCGTCGCTTTGTTGACACAAATCAAAGCAGCTGCGTAAATCTTCATTAAGCGTCCGAGTCTTCGCTGGCGGTCGCTCAGTGGGTTGGTTGGCAAAAACGTGTGGAAAATACGCCAACTCACGGTCAATTGCAATTCAATTAGACGCAATTAGTGCCTGGGCACGCATGTGGTATACATGTCTGTCTGTGTGTGTGTGAGTGTGTGTGTGTAGATACACAGATAGCTGATAGCTCAAGATACAAATGCACATAGACGATGGCATGCCATAGATTACGTAGTTAGAGTGCAATTGGGATGAGATGAGCTGAGACGAAACATCGCATGATTTTGCCGCTGCATAGTGCTCTCTGTCTCTCTCTCTCTCTCTCTGCTGTCTCTATCTTTCTCTGTTCGCTGCTTTATCATAGCAATACTCTAGCATCCACATTTACGCAGAAAAAGTATCTCATTAGATGGGCTACAAGGCAACGGCCGCTTAACTCATTCATCATCATCAGGCGGAAGACGGGTCGGGTTACGGGCTCGGATCGGAGTAACAGAATGCTATAGATACGGATACATAGCTGTAATGCTGCCTCTGCTGCTGCTGCGAGTGCAGCTTAATTGCGAAATGACCCGTTGAGTTCTTGTTGCTGCCGCTGTTGTTGCTGTCTCTGTGTGCGTGTGCATGTGTGTGTGTGTGTCTTCTGTTGAAAAAAGATGTTGGATTTGTGGCGTGCGCTGTTGATGGCTGTGTGCGTGTTTAATTAGTCTTCGACCCTGATTATGTAAGATATGTTGCTGCACTGCAATATGCACAATGCACATGACCAGGCACCTAATTGGCGAAAGCAGCGCAACTCAAAAGATCCTTGTTGTCATTTGTCTTTTGATTTTCCTCCTCATTGGCTAATGTCTATATGTAGCACAATATGAGTCAGCCACAAGGAAAGACAATAATAGGGCACTCGACTCGGGCATATTCGATGCTGAGTTATCCTCATCCAGCTGGCGATTTATTATTAGTTGTTTATAAAAATATAAAAATTGTAATATAAATCTTAAATATATTTATCTACAAATTTATTTTGCTTTTATTACAGATTATATGAGAATTTGTATTAACTAACTTCTCGTACTGCTCAGGAATATATCAACTTTTATCGGCTTCCTCAAGCGTCCTTCTATTGCTCAACATACCCCTCTTCTCCGATTCGAGGGTATATGATATTGGAAAAGCGGCAAGGCGGTAAAAATCATAAAAATATGTGCACATACACATGCTCATGGCCGCATTATGGTGAGCGTGTACGTGTGTGGGTGTTTGTGCTCAATCAGGCGTGCCCAAGTGGAGTCGGCAACAACATCAGTCAGAAGATTGAAGTGCAGCCTAGTCATTGTACTCAGCTCAGCTCAGCTCAGCAGAGCGCAGAGATGACAACGACAACGACAACGACAACGACAACGACAGCGACAGCAACAAAGGGAACGAGCAATAATCACATTATTTGGTATCATTTAATTTGAACATTGCTCGAGCTCGAGTTGCCATTCCCTCCCAGCTGCAGCCCCTCGCCAGCAGAAGTAGTATTTAATATTTTATGAATTGTAGCACGAACACACACAGAGAGAGAGAGAGGGAGATGTACATAAATGCTGTAGCATGTACTTGTATTTATGACTCGTTTACAGTTGCCAAGTCAGTCACGGCCCGGACGGAGTCTGAGAGTTCTCCAGCCGTGTCATCCCGACGCCAAGATACATTCATTTATGAGGCATCAGCTCAAGTTGATGGCTGCTCTGCAGCAACGTGTCACTACAGCTAAAGGCTACAACAGCCGCAGCAGCAGCAGCAGCAGCAAAATGTTGACAGCGAATGCTGCGAGTGCTGGGCCGTAGATGGCACGTCATTGCCAATGATAGGCAGTATATTTACTTGACATTGACATCTATCGGAACGAGGCGGGGCAGGGCAGCGGCATTATGTTTCAATAATATTAGCATTACAAGTATTTAGCACCGGCTAAGGATGACGACCAGAGATAGACCCACTTTAATAAAAATAAAACAATAAAGCAGTCCCAACTTGAGTCTGATGTAAATGCAATATAAAAGTTGGTTACTACATCTCATAATGGCAATTATAATAATTAGCTCTCAATCAAAAGTTGCTAAGCATCACTAACATGCTTAGTTAGTTCGCATTTCAGCTCAGGTCAGCTCAGCTCTGTTCTATTTCGCTCCTCTGTCTTGTGACTTGCAGCTTCTTTGCCGCTGCGTCGATTATGATAATCCAAAATTTGTAATCTCTCTTCCTTTTTGCCCTTTGCTGTTTTCCTGCCAAATAATATACACACACACCCATATATAAGTCCATATTTACAGCTTAATTGCATTTTCACATGCTGCCTGCCCCCCACACACACAAGAGTGCTGCGAACGCTGGCAGGTGTTACTGTGGTGCTGGCAACCACACTGAACAAATATTCGATTGTCATGTGATGCTTTAAGTGCAAATTTAATGAAACAAAAACAGAGTACTGTAAAAATTTAATTGGAAAATGTTTGCAGTTGAGTTGCATATTGAACATAATTGAGCACGTTGTGCACAGACTCTTCTAATTAGACAGTTATTTGCCTATAGACACAAATAAATTAAATTTCACCTATTCAACTACCGTTTGATATTAATTAACTGTAAGCAAAGAGCTCTGTATATATATTTTGGCAATATTTATTAGTTGCTCAAACTGTGGACAGTGAACATTTTATAACGTCAACAATTTGGATTTGGAAATTTCTTCAAGTGCAACGGCAAAAATTTAGCTCCGCCATGATTCATTTAACAAAAACACCTGTAAATATTTATGCTCCGTCGGTGGAGTGGAGGTCGACCTGTGACTGTCTGGCCGCCAGTTGAGCTGTCTGTCTGGGTTCACTTAAATGACAGCAGGCTTAAAACTGCATCGCTGACATCGTATACCCAATTTGCATTGAGTGTTTTTATGCGATATTTAATTTAATTGCAAAGTCGGCAGCAAAAAAAAAAAAATACAATATATACATATATACATATGTATATATATATACATATATGTATGTATACAGTTCAGCCCTATATCTTTGGACAGAGACGGGCACAATATGCTGTACAGGCTGAAGGCTGCCATTTGAGATATATCATATTCAAAATGTCATGTCCACAAATCTACTTGAATCAAATATAATTAATATTATCACCAACTTCTTTGCTTTAGAGATAAGAAGATCCGTCGAATATGGACTATCCTTTTTATATATAATATATACATATACATATATAGCATATAAAGAACTCGATTTGTGTATACAATATGTAGAGAATAGAAAGAAGATCCACAGAGCTCTATTTATTCATTTATAAGAAATAAGCATTAATATAAAATTAAAAGTAACTTCAAAATTAAAGTACTGGCAGCTGCGGCCTTTGGCCTATATTAGAATATATATAGCTATATTTTTCCATCGAAAGAAGCTCAGCTACTGGCCAAGTTCGTCTGAATTTCGTCAAAATTTCAAATCCAAGTGTTTCAAGAAATGTTCGCAAACGTTCTTTTCCTAGAAGATGAACATGAATGTCACGGGAAATATGAAAAATCTTGCAAAAATACTCTGAGAGCAAGAGAAAGAGAGAGAGAGAGAGAGAGAGGGGAAGAAGTCTTCTTTGAAGTTTTTTTCAAATCGTTTCTTTTTTTTTTTTTTTGAAAGCAGCTTATTTTCTATGGGTTTCAGTCAGCTGGTCAGCTGTTCAGCTGGTCAGTGTATCTGGAACAATTGAAACGAATACAGACATGGTCGAAAAGCTGTTAACCACCTGCTTGAGAACCGAACAAAGAGCGCATTTACTTTCATTCAGACTGAAGCATTGGCTCCCGAGAAGTCAGCCAGCCAGCGCAGTTGACTGGGGAACGTGAGTAAAATTTTGAAAATAAGCAACCAGAGAGACAGAGCTCTGCGACTGTATGTGTGAGCGGGTGTGTGTGTGAGTGTGAGTGTGAGCGTGTGAATGTGCTGCAACCAGTAAATGGCCAATAGTTGTTGGCTTTGGCTTTGACTGCCGTCCGCTCGTTGTGGGTTGCCGGCAATGAATATTTTTGTGTCAAACACAAAAACTTTCTGGGGCCAAAATAAGTGCCAGATGTCTGCAGACATAAAGTGCATGCTGGTGCGGATTTGGCTTTGAGGTCATCTGACAGACACAATGCATGCAGTGCACTTTTATTTCTAATACACTGACTGAAGGTGCTTTTGCAGCGTGAACTACGATGAAACCCAGTTGCTTTGATAGGCAGACTAATTGCCTAAGCCTCGAATATGTTTAAGAGTCATAATATATTTTTAGAGAGAGAGAGAGAGAGAGAGAGAGAGAGAGAAAGAGAGATGGTATACCATAACATAGTTTAATATTCATGAAAACTTTTGCTACAGCTAATAATATTTTATTTATTTATTTTACTATATTTATTCAACTCAATTATAATTATTTGGCTTCAGGCATAGACTAGTCTATAACAAATAATTATTGAAATATATAAGCACACTCATAAATATCTAGGGTATTCGCACGTCATCAATTCATCGGTTTGAGCTTATGTTATTTGCGTTTGCTGCTGTTATGGTAGATGCTGCTGGGGGGCTTTCGTTTGCCTACGATGTGTCACAAATGGGCTGCTTGGCTGCTTCTATATATTTCGTTTTGCCGGAGCTGAGCTCCATTTGATCTGCAATAAGACGAGGGGAGACGAGTGCTCGTTGCTGTTGTTGTCCTGGCACGCAGCATAGTTTTTTCTTTGCGGTCACACTACAGAGGCTCTGACACAGTGCCTGTGAATAAGATTTGTGGCTGTGTCCCAGAAATTTGAAATTGAAAAATAGTTTGACTTTTATGAGTGCCAATGCAATGCACAAACGGTCAACAACGGCGTGAACTGCAAGGCTCTATGTAACCCAAAGGTCGCCCACATATTCAGCCAGACTCACACTCACACTCACTCACCCTCACACACACACACATTCGGGAATTCGCTGCGCTTTAATTTTTTTCAAAATGAAAAGCGTCAAAGCGCTCTGTGTAAATAAAATGGCAATAGCACAAGCAGCCGCGGGGCAATCGAATTTTTGTTTGTCTGCCAGCTCGTCTGTCTGTCAGTCTGTCTCTCTGTCTGTCAACCTGTTTGGCCGTGTGTCGCATTTGCCTGTCTGTAGCTTTGGATGTTTGCTTAGCCTCAAATGGATTCCGTGAATCATTATGACCGGCGGGCAACAACTGCCGACTTCGTATGTACACAGTTTGACTTTAATTGCCCTCCGTCCGCCTTTGACAGTAGCGTAAGCGTGGTCGTGGGCGTGGGCGTGGCCCTTAACTGCTAACTTATGCCAAATAAGACCCCACACGCTGACAAATATTTTATGAGCAGTTCACGCTTCGGCTTCACCCCACATAGTATGTACAATCACACCCCCTGCGCAGGTGTGCACCAGCTAAAAGTGTTATTAGTATGTGGCTCACATCCACACGCACACGTGAATGGGCATCGGCAAACAGCTGGCCAATCCCTTTGAGATAAAAGCTCAGCGCATCGGCTTACACTCGAGTTATGACCACGCCTTCTGCATAATGCAAGTCAGTTTTGTCACATAACTTTGAGTGGGTGCCAAATGGGTCTATTTGCGATATGAGAATGGAGAATCATACAGCAAAGTCAAAGAGTATAAAAATTTGTAGTATTAAATGAATATATTTAATATATAACCTAAATTTTTCTTCTTGGATCATTTCAACTTCGCCTGCTGGAAACTACTTTGCCTTTCATATACACTTCATTTTTGTTTATTAACAACATGCTCCACTTTTTTCACATTGCTTAACTTAAACGAAAAAACTTTTGGACTTATTCGCTTTGCGAAATAAAATGAGCATGAAATGCCTACAGAAACTAAAATATGAGCTCTACAATATATAAAAGAGGCTATGCCAAATTACAGAGCCTCTTACAAAATGAAAATGAATACATGTACTATATACATATATATGTATTCATGTACTGTATGTATGTATGTATGTACTGTATTTATGTATATACTCTATACTACATGTTTCTATATCAAATATTCTCATACACATTTTTCATAATACAACGTATTTATTCACTTAATTGTCGCATGACTTCTACATATATATATGTATATATATACACATATATATTTGCGCATACAATTTAAATTTACAAAGTCTATTCGAGCTCTTTTGCAATTAATTAGCAACAAAATCCAAACAAACTCGACAAAAACAAAGTTAAATGCGGCGCGTTGATTTTTCAGCAGCAGCTCACTCTCTCCCTCTATCTCTATCCCCCTCCCGCCCCCTGCATGTGTTTGTGTGCGCATTCAACAAATATATGGCTTGATATGTTCTGCTTGCCATATAATAATTTTATGGCAAGTTTCTCACCCGCTGCAGCATACTTTCCGGCGATGCTGCGGCTGGCGCTGACTTCCGGGAGTTGCACTAGAGACGAGTAATTATGTTCCACTAGCTTAAGCATACACACACACACACACACACACAAAGATACTGCTTTACATACACACTGACACACTCACTGATAGACTCACTCATTCGCCTACTGACACACACTGCGCTGGCAAAGTAATTAAAATGCTTGGTCCATTAAAAATGTTACTCCATGGAGTTGAGCTCAAAAGTTGAGCCTCTGCTTGCAAACTGCAGCACAAAATAAAATCATATAAAAACAAGAAAGAAAGCTCTAGTCGAGACTGCTCGACTACGAGATCCCCTGAACCCTACAAGCAACTGATATTTCAATAATAATTAGCAAACACACACACACACACGCATACAAACAAACACACGCAGACACATACACATACAAATAAACACACGCATACACATACACTCACATATACAGGCGATTGCGCTTGGGTTGCGCTGCAATGTTGGCAATAAATGAAAACTTATTTGTTGAATAATTTAATTTCTAGACGTACGATTGTAATGAAACTTTCAGAACGTAATCATAATGTTAAAATGTATGTGTATACCGAAGCACAAGTCTCTAGTATTTGATATACGACTTTTACAAAGATGAGGGTGAGGTGGTGGATTTAGGGGTGGGGGGTAAATTTTAACAAAAACCGAAATTGTATGACATGCGTCTTAATATACATTTTAAATTTGGAGACTCTAGCTTGAAAGATGTAGGAGATACAATTTTTTTAGCGATCTTCGATAAGGTTTTTTATCGATAAAAAAGTATCGGAATGAGTTATCGTTTTTTAGTGATAAACTCGATATCCGCGTGATATATACGGACATTTTAAAAAAAAGTTGAAGTCTCTAGCTCTTGTATCTTCTGAAATCGACGCGTTCATACATACGGACGGACGGACGGACGGACGGACGGACGGACGGACGGACAGACAGACGGACAGGGCCAAATCGACTCAGCTTGTCGCCCTGATCAAGAATATATATACTTTGTGGGGTCTGCCACGCCTCCTTCTGCCTGTTACATACTTTTAACAAAACCATTATACCCTGATTTCCCATTTTCAATGGGTTCAGGGTATAAACAGAAAGAAAGAAAGCAAAAAAAAAAAGAGAATATGAAAGCCAAATCGGAACTGAACAAAACAAAACAAAACAACTTTAGACGACGGCGCAAAGGCCGCTCTGCTGGCCCACATTTGGCTTTAATTAGCCAACAGCCAGCGTCTACCCGCCCCCCTTCTTCTACTTCTTCCCGGCGCGTTTGTCAAACGCAGCTCCGCTAAAAGTTGACTCAACACATAAACTAAATAAAAAAGCGAACTCTGCACTGAACTGAATTGGCTTATGAAGTTGATCTTAATGCAATATATATCTGATCACTATCTGCTAAAGGACATACTAAAGGACATACTGGGAATCATTTTTATTAAATCTCTTAACATTCAAATTAATAGCAACTTGATATATTAATAAAATATATTATTAATAAACGAATACGCTATCTTCACTTGTACGCCTTGATCAACAGTTTTTATTATACGAACATTATATGTAATACAGATAAACTATCGATAGTGGGTACCATCGATAGTGGGCGAGAACGAGTCGATTTGCCCTGTCTTGCTGAATATTCGCTCAGATAATCACTCAAATTTGAAGTGCTATTGTTATGATAATTCTTCCCGATTTTCTTGTCTTCTGATCTTGTTAAATATTTTCAAAAACTCAATATTTGTTTATCGATAGTGCGACTATCGATAGTGGCATCGACTATTAGTACTATTGAACCATGATTCCAACTATCGGGCAACTTATCGAGAGGAGCCACTATAAAGCTCCTGATATACATATATTTATCATTTACCTGTCATACACAGCATACCCACTGTAAATCTTCTGATTTACACCCACTGAAGTAGTGTCTCTATTTACACTAGATTTTCTTGTATATATTACACACTAGATTACTATATGGACACTAGTGAGTTAAATCCACTTGAGTGAACTTCTACTGCAAGTATATTCAAACTTATATTACTCTATTTAACTCATTTTACACTAGATTGTCTTCTATATACATCTATTTTGCTTGCTTTGTGTGCGAGTACTTACATTATAAGATTACTTATCGGCACTTTGGGGTGTCTCAACATGATCTAAAGGACTGCTAGTATATTAAATTTGTATTGCGTGAGCCACACATAAAGTTCTCTCGCGTCCCTTGAGGCGAGCCTTTAAAATGGCTTATGCAACTGGCAATGACACGCTCAATATTTATGGCTGATTTATGAAAATATATCACTCGAGCTGCTTTGAGCGCAAGTTTCAGCCATCTACGAGCAAATCTATTTTTCATGTAAGGCTCTCCGTGCGAAAGAAAGAAGAAACGAATGAAATATATAAATGTATGTGTGTGTGTGCGGAAGAGGGGGCCTGCAGGACTGCAGGACCAAATAAGTGGAAACAATGCGAGACGAGTCGGCAGCTCGGCAAAAACTTTGTATTTCAATCTGTGCAAAAAGTTTGCGTGCGTCAGCCCCAAGATTGGACGAGTGTGTGTTAATCAATGGTAATGCGTGATGGCAGTCGGGTATCTCGTCAGAGACTGTGCATGGGTGTGTGTGAGAGAGAGAGGGAGAGGGAGAGTGCGTGAGTGGGGCAGATTGTGTGGAGCACAAGGTGAATTGCAAAAGAATTACACCTACGCAGCAAAAGAAACACAAAATTGCAATCAACAATTTTTGCATCGTACCCGAGAAAAAAACGTGAGCTCTGAGTTGTGGTACTTTCTTTTTCCCCAACTTTTCATGTGGCCCGCAATAAAAAGGAACAAGTTGAAGGAAAAGTAAAGGCTGCAGGCCAGCTTGTCAATCGTATATAGGCTCTATCTCTCTGCTCTCTGGCGTTTCGTGTGTCTAATCCCAACCTCGAATTGCGATGTGAATTAGAATTGAATGCTTGTCGAGTCACATTTTAATTACTACCCAATCATTTCCATATTTCTAGAAAGGGCCATCAATGCAAAGGGTCGCTTGACATGCACTGCATACACGTATAATACACATGCGCATGGCAATTTCAGACTCCCAGGCGACCGCAGACTACTTCACTATCCAATCGCTCTTCCGAACTGAACTGAACTGAGTTGAGCTGAGCTGAGTTGGGTTGGGTTGAGCTGAGCTGAGTTGAGTAGTGCTCAGTGCCCATTGACCATATATCATAATAAGCGCACCAAAGAGAGTCATTTGGGCTGGTGAACGATTCGGTTTCGATTTGATTACTCAAAAGTCAGCAATAGCCCTCGCCAATGGCCACCCGGCCCCCGCCCACAGCTACCTCTCTCTCCCTCTCTCACACTCTGCACTCTGCTGCGGGTCGTCTGTGGCCCCATAAATTGCAAACGGACGCCGCATCCCTCGCAGAGAGGCGGCGTGTGGGAGAGAGATGCTGCGACAGTCGCGTCGCACCGCGTCCTGTCAAGTCGATTGGAGTCGAGTGGGTATCAGTTTCATGGCTGCTGGCAAAGGCGTGCCACTGGCTGACTGGAAATAGGATGCCATTTGTGTTCAATTAGGCTATGCTAATTTGCGCCAAGCATCCCATCCATGCCAGGCCATGCCATACCATGCCATGCGATGGCCACTTAAAGCTAACATAGTTGCAAATTTAAAGAGTTGCGATTTGCGGGACTTCCGCTTGCTGCTGTGATCTGCGGTTATTTGATTTGGAGAATTGCATAATATTTCACAGCTGACAAAATAATAAATGAATCAGTCGCTTGATTGCCCACCAGCCACGCCCATGCACTGACATGCTGATTGATTGAGCTGTTCGCAAAGCATAAATACAGGGCATAAATACGTATTTATTTTTTTTTTTCAAAAGGATTCACGAAAGTTTAAATATTTTTCAACATTTTATTGCACACATTTATTGTAGCCCCAACTTTTTTTGTGTGTCACTAACTAAATTAAAATATATATATTTATATATGTATGTGCGGCTGTGGTCAAATATTAAATTGCCTGCCATATGAGTGGCATACATAAAATATCGCATCGGGCGTTCAACTAATTATGGAAATTTCGCCATGGCATTTGCATTTGACAACTTTCGTATAGTGCATATCCCATATCGTCGACTGTCACACACACATATTGCACTTGAATGCTGCATGCGCCCTCATATCTATCATACGCCGCGTGTGTGCAGTAAACAGTTTTGATGATATCGTTTTCATGCAGTTGATTGGATTTGGCTGTAAATTCGTTATGGTCTCGCTGATGTGTTTGCCATCAACGGTGAGGATATTAAGAACCTATATACATATATATATATGTATTGGTGTATATATGTATGCATCAGCGCCGACGTCGACTTTGATTTGCACTTAATTGCATTAAAATTGCGGCCGGAGCAGGGATCCGCTGGCGCGTCCCAGCTGCCTTCCTGGCAATCAACGCGATTCAATTTGTCGACGCCGAGCTCAGCCCAATCGAGCCAGACAGCAGCAGGCCCAAATGCCTGCCATGCCTTCTTCCATATACATATATCAGTTTCAGCTGCTCTACATTCCTTCAGCATATCATGCAGTTCAAGAAGAGGCACATACATACATATACATATATTATTCAAGTATAGACAGTTCCATCTTGAAAGAAAAATCATAAATTTCAGCACAGCTTCTCTAAGAGCATTCCCTTAAATGCAAATTATACATCGCCTGTGAATGCGTAACTTGTTAAGTGTATTAGACATTTCGGTTTTCCGTTGAATTTTGGGATTTTGCTCTTACATTGGCGTAAGACCCCGGACTCAATATTCAATTCCAGTCAAGATGCCTTAATGCGCGCACGTTGCCAACGGCCTGGGCTCCACCTTGGCCTGGGCTCCATCGGGTCAGAGCCGCACTGAGATAGAGAGAGAGAGAGAGAGAGAGAGTCGGACTCATAACCACTTGGGCTGCTGTGGCGCCGTTGGCTCATTGGCCCATTGGCCCCCTTTGACACTTTGCCTCATTTTTGGCAATTTTTAAGCAATTCAATTTAATTTTATTAGTTTTGGCAATACTCAAACAACTGGGACGATACAACAATAACAAGGTAGCCCCATCAGCAAGCCCCTACCTCCCCTCTTACCCCCTTAGCCAATCACAGACCGATTCGAGGAACCTTTTGTCCGGCTCTTTGTCGAGCTCATAAAATCGGCAACTGAAGCAAACTCGTAGATACACAGATACATATTTATATGTCGTTTGTTATGCTCTTCATTGGCTACATCTATTCTGGGTGGCTTTTCATTCGACTCGAATTTTTCGCCCTTGTCGCGCCCGCCACATAAGTTTCAAGTCGTAAAAAGTCCATAAAATGCATTCCAAATTTTTCCATATAATACGAGCCCTTTTTTTATTTTTGCTGTCCAGAAACTTAGCTCGGCTACTGTTTGGCTTGGCGCTCTGACATTTGATTTTATTGTAATGATTGGCAAAAATGATGTGGCAATGCGAGTCGATGTCGATGTCGATCTGTCTGTCCACTTGATGCCACTGCCCCGAAGCGCGAGCCAGTTCAGATGCTCCGACTCTAAATTATGCTCAAAAGTTGCCCACTTAAGCGTCAATTACTTTTACAGCTTAATTATGCGAATGGTGCCCGTATGGACAGCTTTCGAGATACAATTTGATGCGCGCCCGAATGGCCGGCTATCATGTTAGACAACCATAAATATCCCATCAAAACTAACACGATTATAATACGGGGCAGAGCACAGCGCCGTGCGTGAGTGCAGCGCATTCAAATTGTCTCTTGAGGAGATGAGGCGGAGGAGGCGCAGGAGGTGGAGGAGGTGCCGACTCAGCTAACTAGCATACAATTCATTAGGACTGTGATGCAAAGGGCCATTGATTAGCTGCTATTAGGCCGCGTTCGCCTAACGTTTTATGCATTTTTTATGAAATTCCTAATACATCAGCTGTGCACGCCCATTAAATACCGTTACGGGTTGTAACTTAGCTACAAACAGATGACAGCTGCACTACTACTGCTACTATCACTACTACTTATAGTACTCCTAATACTACTATAACTATGACTAATACTACTCCTACTATTACTACTACTAATACTACTCCTACAGCTGCTATCACTACTACTAATAGTACTCCTAATGCCACTGTCAATACTACTAATAGTACTCCTACTGCTACTACTACGATCACTACTACTACTAATAGTACTCCTACTACTACTACTACGATCAGTACTACTACTAATAGTAATCCTACTACAACTACTACGATCACTACTACTACTACTAAAAGTACTCCTACTACTACTACTACTAATAGTACTCCTACTACTACTACTACGATCAGTACTACTACAAATAGTAATCCTACTACAACTACTACGATCACTACTACTACTACTAAAAGTACTCCTACTACTACTACTACTAATAGTACTCCTACTACTACTACTACTAATAGTACTCCTACTACTACTACTACGATCAGTACTACTACAAATAGTAATCCTACTACAACTACTACGATCACTACTACTACTACTAAAAGTACTCCTACTACTACTACTACTAATAGTACTCCTACTACTACTACTACTAATAGTACTCCTACTACTACTACTACGATCAGTACTACTACAAATAGTAATCCTACTACAACTACTACGATCACTACTACTACTACTAGTACTCCTACTTCTACTACTACTAATAGTACTA
Source organism: Drosophila navojoa (assembly GCF_054131105.1). NCBI lineage: Eukaryota > Metazoa > Arthropoda > Insecta > Diptera > Drosophilidae > Drosophila > Drosophila navojoa. The sequence continues at coordinate 13,081,844 of NC_142890.1, forward strand.
CTATTACTGCTACTACTACTGCTTTGATTTCCTGTAATTTTATTACCTTTTGATTTGATTACAAAAATAATAAGTAAAGACGTATATATGTATATGAAAAGCGAAGATACATGCTCGAAGCTTTTTCTGTTAACGATTTCCTTTAACTAACTAAAAGTTCTTTGTAAAAGTTATATTTATGTATGTACTTCTTATTTTATTAAGAACTACAAAAAAGTTCACAGAGATTGAGAGAGTGATTCAAACTGCCAAATAATTTTTATAAATAAATATTAAGTAAGAAAGCTCTACTCGAGACTACTCGACTACGATATCCCCTGAACCCTTCGAGGAACTGACATTTCAATAATGCTTCTTAATTGTTTATAATATTAAAATGTGTGTCTTTCCAAAAGCATTTGCAAATTTGGTGGGAATGGGGTGGATTTGGAGTCTGTATCCAATGGTATCAGGTCTACCACGCCCCGTTCTGCCTCTAGCATACCTTAAACAAAATCGTCATACCGTGATTTCCCATTTTCACAGAGTTTGGGGCATAAAAAAAAATAAATATTTGATACCAATTAAAAGCTGGGAATCAACCTCGCCCAGTTATAGGTCGCCAGAGCAGAATACAAATCTGCAATTAGCAGCTGCAACTTTGACAATTATTTTGTAAATAAAATGCTCTACGTCTGATACATACAAAAAAAATCTGTGAAATCTATGAAAGAAAAAAACAAATAGCAGAGAGATGGAAATCAAATATTTTGCTGGTATTTGCAAGCGTAAAGTTTCAGAATATTCTGACAGTGCAGCGGGGATGTCGCATTTGGTTGAACTATAAAGTGGACTTTGCCCTGCCTGAATAAACGAACGAACGAAGCGAATGCAATAAAAGGAGCGACAGGTCGCAACACAGCACCAACAATTGCTCGAACCGAGCGACAGCAGAAAAAGCCAAACCCAACCACAATGACCACGAACCAAACCGAAATTGCTAAGCCAAATCAATGCAGGCATTCAAAGGCAAGCAGGATTTAGAAAAGTGTTATCATTGCTCCGCTGAGATAATCCATGCGAATACCCTGGAAATTTGTGGTGAGTGTCAAAAAAGTCAAATCTGGGGCTTATCTACTAACTAACCTGCTTCTATATACCATAAATTTATAAAAAAAAAATCTAAAAGTTTCCCTTGGATATCTTCCGGATCGATTCGAATTTACCTGAATATCCAGCATTCAGCATTGCAGGGGAGTTACTTCGATAGCTCGACGTCAGTTCCTGTGCAGCGGGCGGAATTGAAAGGGGTGTGCAGGGGGGTGTGCGCTTTGAACTGGTTCGTAAATTTGAAAATAAACATAAATCGAGCGTAATTCGGGCATAAAACGTCGCAGCTGTGCAACTGGCCGCAATGGGACAGCCAGCTGTCCATGCGGACGCCAAAATTTGGTCGCTTTTGGCTTTTTATTTGTGCACAAATCGATTAAAAATTGAATGCCCAAAGAGCGTCGCTTTGTGGAGTGGCAGAGCAAGCGGGGGCGGCTGTAAAAGAGATAATCAGAGTAAAGAGAAACTGAATAAAGAATGAATGCGAAGCTTCGGGCTCTTTCAGTTAATTCCAATTGGAGTTTCTCTCTTGGCCAACAGGTGTTGAGAGGCTTTCGTCCTTAGCCCGTACTCGAAATGCCCCAAGATGCCCTGCCGTCCCGTCCCGCCCTGTCGACGCCGGTGCCGATGCCAATCCGTTTAAATTGATTGCTTTGTCGTACAGGCAAGCAGAAGAGGAAGAAATCAAAAACATGCTCAACTCATGCCGCACAGCGTCTAGAATATTATTCCGCACAAAGAGCAAAGCCCAGGTCCGAAATGAATATGAGAATGTTTTAATTACAAATTCTTCAGATGCCTCTCTGAGTAATTTTTCTTCTTTTTTTTTTTTTTGCCTTTGCTTTTGCTTTTTGTTTTTTGTATATGCAAAAATATGCGTCAGCTGTGCGTGTGTGAGTGTGTGTGTGCTGAATAGCGGGGCGTGCTGGTGTGATAACAATGTGCATTGCGAGTCCTTTAAGGGGGAATGTCTGTCAATAAATTTTCTTTGCATTTTTCTCCCACTGCCCGGCCACGTTTGCATTTCCGGCACTGGAGCGGCCGGAACAGCCGTGCACGGATGCTTTCCACGAACCGATGCAGTGAAAATGTTTTAAAATAACGCTGAGCCAAGCCGAATGTAACAACGATATGGTCAAATGGTTTCAAAAGGAACCAGGTGCCCAACACGCTCACTGCCTCCCTCTCTCTCTCTGTCATTCTCTCTCTCTCTTTCTCTCTATGCCTCACTCCTGCTCTCCCTTGCTCAGCTGGCACACACTTGTTTCGATTTCCCCTGACTGCTGCATGCCATACAGCTTCAGTTACTGCCTCTACTCCTACTCCTGCTCCTGCTGCTGCTGCTGCTGCTGCTCCTGCTGCTGCTGCTGCTCCTGCTCCTGCTGCTGCTGCTGCTGCTCCTGCTGCTGCTGCTGCTGCTACCGTTTAGTGTTGATTCATGATTTGGCCTTATGTAATTGATTTGCCTGCTACTACAATACAATACAATAAGCAGCATGATTTGGACAAATGTCCTTAAAATCCATGGACAAACACTGCATTATCACCAGCCAGAGTCGACAAAAAAAGGCAATTAATATTGAGCATTGAGTATCGATCCATATGGTGAGGTGGAGAGGGGGGAGGGAGTACAGTAGCTGGCCTCGCCTCGCCTCGCCCTGCCTCAGTCAATCCATTTGTATTCCATTCAATTTTATGGCGTAAATACACGCAGCACCAGATGTCGGTCCGTTGGCCAGCTGCTGGCTGCTGACTGCTGCCTCCCCTGGGCTGCCGCTGGCTGGGCCCTGCTGCATTTATGAGTTATTTGAAAAGGACCATGTCCTTGGCGCAGCAGCGTTCTGGGCTCGGCCAGCGGGGCCGTTGCATTTTGTGACAGCAGCGGCCGCCGTTAAATTGTTTTGGGCCTTGCTAATTTATCTGCAGCATTTGCCTAATTTATGTTATTGTCCCAGCGCCTAAATCGTATTGACAATGCGAGCCCCGGCACGCCCAGGGGCGGCAGTTTATGCTTTAAAGCAGCAGCAATTAGAAGTAAAAAGAACAACAATATTCGAACGGAAGAATGGAAATACCAGCGAACTGCTGAATAAATAAAATTAACTACGAGTTGCGGTTACACATTCCAATTTGCTGTTGTTGCATTTTATGCGGCTGTGAAAAAGGCGGCTATGAAAATAAAGTGGCCGCCATGAAAGCCCGCAACAGAGCCGCGCCACGCCACGCCCCGTCCCGCCTCGCATTTTGCAATTGAAGTTGAGTGAACAATCTCCCCCCATCCGCCGACTTGCCCACCTTCCAGCCCACACACAACCCCATGACCTATCCCAACACAGCGCCCGCATTCAGTTAAGGCATAAAAAATGCCAACAAATACAATGCGCAATGGCAATCGCGTTAAAAAGAGCAACAAAGTTGTTCGCAACTGCGGGACAGCCACCGAATGGAAAAGGTTGAGGGAATATTCGCACACACGCACCCACTCAGCCACCTAGCCACCCAGCCACCCAGCCACCCACTCTGCTCGCACCGAACTCCAGCCCAACCCGTCCGGCACAATAGTTTGCGTTTTAAACAAATGAAAAGCGCAGCCAAAAAAAAAAAAAATACAAATACAAAAATAAAATACCTAAAAAAAGAGTGCACAAACAGTTTTATTGAAGATTGCGAAACGCACACATCGGTACATAAGCACACACACTCAGCACTCGCTCTTTCTGTCTCTTTTACTCTCTCTCTCTCGCACGCTGCCAAAAAGGTAGATACGCAAAAATGCTAGCAATCGAAATACCAGGCTAGGCAATCGCCTTTATATACTCTGTTCTCCGTTTCTGAACGAGCATATAGAGTTCTCACAGACCTTAACTATCTATATACCTACCTACTCTATTTTATTGCTTATACATATTATATGTATGTATATAAATATCTTAAAATAATATAAAAAATATAAATATGAAAAAAATATGTATATAAAATATTTTATTGGGAACGTTTTTTATATATTAAAATTTTTTAATAAATATTCCATATATTTATAAGTGTATAAGAGTTAGGGAATATTTTTTTTTCAACACTTATATGATGTACTAATTCTAGAAAACAAAGAGAAAAAAAAAAAAGAAAAAAATATTGAACTGCCTTTTATAAGCTCCACTTTAACATTATTATTACTATTAATTTTATTAGAATTTTTTATTTTATTTTTATTTTCTTATTTTATTTATTTTTTTTTTTTTTCAAGCCCCTATAGAGTATTGCACAGCAGGAACTGTTGCCCTAGTCTTCTAGCTATTTGTCGTCCTCGATTGCTTGTGGCGCGAATGTTGTGCGTAGCCCCAGTCGTTCATACATAGTTGATAGAGTGAAATAGACAGTGACAGAAACATTCAACGCAACACCTAGAGCGGCTTCTACATCTGCACCCTGAGTAGCAGCAGAGGCAGCAGCACGTGTGCTCTGGTGTGGGTGAGAGCGGCGCACGAATTAACTCCACTGGCTGGAAATGCTCAAGCATTGCGCCATAATAAAGTGCGTGCCATGTTTTGTTGGCAAATCATGCGAATTGTTGTTGCAACTGTTGCAGTTGCAGTTGCAGTTGTTGCTGTTGTTCTTGTTGTTGTTGCTGCAACTATTTGTTGTCCTTATGCTGAGCTAGCTAAAAGCAAGCATAGGGACAGCGTCAAGTGGCAACTGACTATAAAGTTGCAAGCAGACCAATATTGTTGCAGACACGCACACACCCACACAAACACACACACACACGCACACATAGAGACAGAGAGAGAGCCTGCCACACGTCTGCAATAAACTTATTTGCATTTATTATGCCCTTTATGAAAAAAGCATATCCGTTGGGTACTTTGATTTCAGCTTATCCAATTTCCATTTCATGAGTAAAATAAAAATATATATTGCATAGAAGTTAGTTTTACTATAAGTAAATATAAATAAAATATAAATATTTCATGAGCTAATTTGCTTTGCTAGAACTGCTCGTCCCTATATGACTTTAATTCGCCTGACTGCACTAAAGTCCTGCAATCAGAAAGAAGCAAATTTTTCCCAGAATCGAACAATGTCTGACTGCAATAATAAGAAATAAATTATTTTGACCACTGAATATCTGCCATCGTTCGTATTTAATGAATCAATGTAAATATTTGTATTACAGCGAAAACTTTTCATATGATCCAAGCAAATATTTTCAAGTTTATTTAATATCTTCAATTGAACTTTCCGAATTCTCTGAACTGAATATGCAAAGAATTTCATTAAATATACATATGTATGTATATTAAAGAACAATTTCTACTTTATAAATTTTACTTTAAAAATGAATATTTAATTGAAATGCAATAAATTAATTTTATATATTACTTGCGTCTTTTTCTTTGACAATTTAAGTTTATTTTACATTGTTAATTTGTAATATTTAATTATATTTTGCTTATTTATTTCACATTTCTAGCAATTTATTTTCAAGGCGTATATAAAGTATATTAAATTGCTAATTCGGCACGGCAAGTGTTAAATGTATTTTGCACTATGCATAATATTATATTTCATTGGAATTCCTCGTATGGATTATGAGCGGAGCGCAACAATGAAATTCATGTATAAATATGTTTCGCATAAGTTGTTTTATTTTTTGCCCAGGGAAACGGACGGCAATGGGGAAAAAGCGCATGCAAAACTAAATGTGTGCATGGGCAGGATGTGAGGCAGCAGCAAGTGGCAGCGATTGTGGCAGCAACAGCAACAGCAATGCTAACAACAACAACAACAGCAGCAACAACAACTGTAACAAGCGACTTCAGCGCCATTCACATGTCCAGATAAGATCCGAGTGGTCATTAGTGTCGTGTCAACAGAGTGGACTGTCCAGGCGCCTTCTTTTTTATAGCTGGCAGAATACACAAATACATATTTATATATACATCCATATATATATATATACATTATACATTGTATATAAAAAGGAAACACAAGCCACTTGACCATAAACAAACTTTACACCTCACATTGTGGTGTGAAGAGTCCTGAAGTGGACTGAAATAAACACTTGGAAATGTGTGGCAACTGGCGAGACCACAGCCCGAGTCAGAGGAGCCACAACGGCGGCATTGTTGTTTGTTTGATAAAGGCACAGAGCTGGCGCAGGACACCGACACGCGCACGGCCGAACAGAACTGGCTGCAGCAGGGGATGGGGCAGGGGTTGGGGTAGGGGCCAGTTCAAAAGTCAGCCAGACAGCTGCTGAGCGGCACTAATGGGCACTGGACAGCGGCCAACAGGGATGGACATGAGGCACTGCCCATACCTGATGACACAGTGAGCGGAGGAGGGGTCGGGCAACGAGCTGCTTAGCACCGCATTAGACAGCTAATTGCGGCTCATTCCCGCTCGTGTTCCGCTACCAGTTGATCGATAAATGGGCTCGATATTTATTTTTATAGTTTTAAATGTCCACAATGGCATTTCGCATTTGGTATTTGGCATTGGAAAGGTGTGAATCTGTCAGAAGTAGAGCGCAGCAGGCGACAGTCAACCAGTCAAGCAGTCAACCAGTCAACCAGTCAGCCAGGTCAGCCGGGCAACACAAGCATTCAGGTAGGCACTCAGACGCTATTGGTGGCTGGCAGTGAATCAGCCGCAATAACAGCAGCATCCTTCACGAGTGCCAACTGACAATGGGCATTTGAATGGCCGTGTCAAGGACAAGCCAATCACTAACAGAGCGGCACGGGTGCTGCAGAAAAAAAAAAACAAAAAAAAAAACCAACAGCACTCAAAAATGTGAAATGTCTGTGGCAGGCATTTGTGGACTCCTGCTGGGGGCGTGGAGCTAATTATGAGCCCCATGCAATTTAGAAAACATATTGATTTTCGAGCTCAAATGTGCGACAAAGACAGCCGAGTGCATGCCCTGCCAAGAATATAGTCAATTTGAGTATATATTTATATGTATCTATATGAATATAAAAATCTATATAATGGCTGTCTAAGGAAATGAAATGATATCATTTATGGGATAAACCAATGGTAACTGTCGCTTAAAATTTGTTTATACAATTGATTTCGGCAGGATTACAGTGTGTTCGATATGGCCACGCCCATAATGGGTGTTCCTACATTATTCATATTTTTTGTTACATCTGATTTAGATGAATTGATGCTAAATTCATGTCTTGTAGCTCTTTAAAATGGAAAATACAATAGAGCAGATTTCAATTTGAGATTTGCCACGCCCCTAGCAGGCGTGTATATATGAAAAATTGTATTGCTTAACAGAATTACTAAGCCTCCAATGGAATATATAGAGTTTAATCCCAGCCAATGTATGGAACATTCATTGGAAATTATGAATTTAGGTAATTAAATGATCAAGTGTATTTTTCCTCTGAATTTTAATCTCTAATAAATAAATAAATTTATTTCAATTAAATGCATATTTTTATTTATTTTTGTCTTAACTTTTTCATTATGCTTTCTATAAATATTGCATACCATTGACCTAGAGATATTTGCGTAGGATTATTCAGCCAAAGATTTCCGCTTTCCCACTTCAAGTAATATATTATTTATATAAATAAATATTGTAAAGATGTTTCACGTTTAGTTTCGCTTTGTTTTCTGCTCTCACTTTCACGCTGATAAGAATTTGGTTCATTGCTCTGCCAGCTGTTTGTTTGTGTTGTTGTTGTCGTTCTCTGCTGTTGAGACGCTCTTGACACGCCAGCCTGACCACAAATGAGATAGTGTGTACCTAACGCCCACTTTTGCCGATGAACCAAATCCGGAGGTGTGCACCGACAGCTCTGCTTTGTTGTTGACGCCCACACGCACTGAACGGCACGTCGTCCTGCGAACAGGAGACTTATTCTTTTAGTCCATAGCCTGAGGCCATGTATTCGATTACAAAGGGTGTATTAAAGTGTGTAGTTGACAGGCACAAGTAGACGAAGGGCAAGGGAGGGGACTATCGTATATGCGTATTGAACACACACATTCATGCCAACTCCAAATATAAGCTGAAAATTCCATTTAACTCGAATGTTGTCGAGGCTTTATAGAGTCAGTAAATCTTTAGGAGTTCAATTCCCTCATACTGAAAGGTTGTCAGGCGAGCTGATGGTAGGACATCTGCAAGTCGTTGACTTTTCATAATGTTTATTATACCATGAACACATTGAAAATGGGAAGACTTTTGTTGAATGTATGTAACTGAAGAGGGCGTGGCAGGCCCGATAATGTATATGTACTCTTAATCTGAGCGCCAAGCTGTGTTTATTAAGGCCTATCTGTCTGTTACCAAGGTTGATAGTTTGAACGCGTTGATCTCAGAAGATGCAATACCTAGAGACTTTACGTTTGTTATGGTAAGTTCATATATACACAGCGCATATAGTGTTTGTTTCAAAAATGTAATATATATTGGCATTATTTTGTTATCGATTAAAATCCCTATTAAAAATTCTTATACAATTATATCTCCTATATATAACTTTGGAGATGGAGTCTCAGAATTTCAGACATAGACTTATGTGAATGGCATAGAATTTCGATAATCCACCCGCAACCACCCTCTTCCCACAAAAATTTGTAAAAACCTTGTTTCAATGGGAAAGATGTTTGCTTTGACACAAGATTTTTGCGAGTCCTTGACTTTATAATGTTTTATTTTATTTTATTTATTTTTGTTTCTTTGTTATTTGGGCCCTCTTATCAATGATTTTTCCCATTGTTCAGTCGTGTGGTGCGCCGTCGCTAGACAGAGCTGTCTCTGCAATTGTGTGAGCGCTCAAAACTTAAGCCGATTTCCGGCTCATCAATAACTTGCAATTAAATCAATGAGCGAGCCTCACCCTGCTGGCAGCTTTGGTTGAGGTGTCAACTCTGCCGTGGCTCATTAGACAGCATTTAACAAGAGGGAGAGAGAGAGATAGAGAGACAGAGATGCGGGGCGGTAACAAACGAGCGGCCTGAGAAAAAAATAGAGAGAGATTGTAATCTTGAAGTCAGACGAGGGCCAAACGGCCGCCCGCTTACCGCAATTGAATTCCCCTGCGGTCAGAGGGCAGGAGACGGGAGTTGGGCTCGCCGTTAAGTATGTTCGTAATTTAGATTTATACGCCCCGACCCCAGACCCGCTCAGCCCCAGCTCCAGGCCAGGCAGCTGCAGAGTCGAACGAGCATCTATTGAAAGTTGGCGTTGATTATGTTTGATTTATATGACAAGCCGCTCACAAACAGAAGGCTGCCCATGGGGGTTGCCATCCCTCGGCCTGGGAGATGTGTTAATCCATTACAAATACGCGATGTCGCACACACACACACTCGCACACATACACAGTTTCGCTTTCATCTCGACCCTTGAGGTAGATATTACTTTCTCTGGCTTGCCTTTTAATTGTCAGCCCAAAACTGTAAACGACACCCTCATAAATTGGCGTCGACCGGCAGAGTTCACTGGGGTCAGAGTCGCGCTCTCAGTGTCCAGCTGTCAATCACATTTGAGATGACTTGACTTGACTTGGCTCGAGTTGACTGGAGTTGCGAGTGCATAAAAAAGGAAACGATCGTTTAACGACAGTCATCAAAGCTGCGAGCTGGGAAATCGCAGCGCAGCCCTTTCAGCCAGGGCCGGGCATTTAATGAGCTCCACTGTGTGGGCGTGGCATCGAGGCATCCAGCTGGGCTCAAAGAGGAAGTTGTTGAAATCTTGTGATGCATTAAAATTTGCAAGTTTTCGACTTTGCTTTGTTCTGCTGCCGACTTTTGCTGCTCCTGCTCCTGCTGCTGCTGCTCCTGCTGCCAACTGCTGCTGCTGCTGCTGACATTTGTGTGTCAGTGGCACGTTTTGCATGCTTTTAGGCTCACACACACACACATACGCACACACACTCTCGCAAATTATGCAAATGTCGCTTTTCTGCGTAGCTGCTTCGTTTTTTTTAATGAGCACACAGAGACTGTTACGCACACACACCCAATCTCAACCGCAGCCCGCAGAGCGCAATGCAAACGAGTTGTGGACTGTCTGTGTGTGTGTGTGTGTGTGGTGTGCGTGCTCGTGCTCCTTATTTGTGCTGCTGCCTTGACTTGCGCCTGCAAAGCAATTAAAATGAAATAAGAAATCCCTTGCCAGTGGCAAGCAATAGGCAACTGCCACGCCCACAATTGGCCAGACAAGCAATGTGGGCAATGATTTGTCAATCAAGTATTATGCTTGCCATCCACAGGCAGGTGAGTAGGTGCCGGCAACAGTTAACTCACTTGTTAGCCATTTGTCGTGTTGCCAGAATGAAATGGAATTACTTTAAGCCAGAGCGCGACGTGCATGTTGCCCAAGTCATTGCCACAAGTGCTGCCAGCCTCGCTTGGCTACATTTGCAGCGAACAGCCACAGCAACACTTAACGAAAGCAACATGTGTCCAGCAACATGTTGCCCCGGCGCGCTGAGACCGCAGCACTGAAGACTTCTGACATTTGCTGTCGCTTTGTGGTGTAGCTGTCAAAGTTGACAGCCAGTTGAACTTTCTGTCAAGCAGAAATAAAGACAAAAGACTTGCGTTTCAGCCAGCTGACGTGCCTATCAAGGCGTTGGCATTGACATGTCAGAAAACTAACTCAGTTTTGCAAAATGTTGATAAGCCAGCTGACAGATTGAAAATGAACAACAAATCCTAGTTGAATTAAATGTATATTAAATACTTTGACTTTAACTTGGGTTTGGGGTTCATGTTACTTGAAATGTTATGTATAATGAGTTTCTCTACATATACTTGTTGTACTTCCCAGCTAGGGTGACCAAATTTTCAATTATGAATATGAATTAGCTCACATAGACATATTTGACCTCATTTTAAATATATATATGTAAGTATTTTTCTAGAGGAGTCTCTTCACATTTAAGCAACGCCTAAAATGAGCACAGGGTGTCATCACTCTCTTATTCTTTTAGCGAAATGTGTTTAATATCCAAAATGAACACAGGGTGCAACACTTACAGGGCTATTACACTCTAGGGTGTCTATTATGTAGTACCTCCATTATTAACTATACTTCAGCTCCATCTCTTGAGATTAGTAAATGCTTTCACTTTTGCCCCACTGTGCGCCGCTCGAGTCCGATTAGGCCCGTAATGCCTCTTGACCTAACTGACCTGCCTAAGCAGTTGATATTCAGAAAGAGTTCATTGAATTATAATTGCATAACTGTATTTGGCACTGGTCGCTTGAATGGGATTAACGGAGAGAATCATTCGCTTTTCTAGGAATCAATTTCAGCATTGATTTCCGCATAACTGTGAACCTGTTGGGTCAATGCAATCGTCTTGGGCTTCACTTAATTAACCGAGCGAAGACTTTGACGTATTTATAGAAATTGAAATGAATTAGTTAACGAGAGGTCATTGCTCTTTGGGGCTAAGCCAGTGACACAGCTGGCTCATAATCGTCCTTGCCCAGGCACACGGCCACGCCCACACAACGAGGCGAATAATTGACGTTGCTTGTCTGTGTGCGCTTCATTAATGCTGTTGACCAGCAGATAACTCAATTTGTGTTTACTTATGGCCAGGAGCGAGCAGCGAGCAGCGAGCAGCTAGCAGCCCGGACTGGGGTTGAGTGACCCAGAGAGAAGAGGGTTTTCGGCCACTTGCTGTCAAATTAGTGCCTAGTTCTGGGCGCATAATTGGCCTGGCCAAAACTTTTAACACGACGCCATCAAAGATTTATGGAAATTATGCATGTTTTTGTTTATGCTCTGCGCAGATTTATGACTGCTTGCAATAAATCACACACACACACACACACACAGGCTCAGGCGCTCGCTCTCTTCTGTGTGTGTGTGTGTGTGCTGTGCGTGCTCGAGTTGTCTATTAATTGGTTGCATAAAACAACAGTAAAAAGGCTGTTGCCAAAGGTCAAGTCCATGCCTGCATGTTGCCCCAACATGTTGCTGCAACACAGCAGCCGAGCGAGCATGTGGCGCACACGAGCATGCGAGATGAAAGAGAGCAGCAGAAATAAAGGTTATTGTCGTCGAACGGGTGTGTGTGTGTGTGTGAGTGTGGGCGGGGGGTTTGACCGACCGAGTGACGAAACGCCGAGCGCTCGTCTCGCTTTCGTGCCATGAATGTCAGTCACATCGAACGCGGTCGCATGTTGCATGCGCAACATTTTCGCTCGATGCTCTGTTAACAGTCGCAATCGCTTAACATAAGCAGCTGGACCGCACAGCATCCGATTATTTACTATGGCATTAATCCTATTTCGGTGTACCGGTTCCTTCATTAATATTGATACTTTGATTTAATTGATACTACAATATATTTATAGATTAAAGTCACCGAAATAGAAGGCAATCGATGATATACCATGGGCACAAGTCAGAATAAAAATGTATTCATTCAAATGGATTAACGTATGCAAAATATATTAGACTGAATGTAAAACAGTTGAAGAGGTTTCAAGTGCTACATTTGACTTAACAAAAAATATATAAAATATATATAAATTATATATGTAATTTTCTGGCATATTTATGTATATAATTGGAAGAGGTTAGAGGTAATATGGGATTAAAAACCAGACCTTAAATTGAGCACTAACTGCTGGAGCCTTCTGGTATATATTTACTTCATATAAAGCTGCATAAACTTTTCCGTTTTACTTCTGTTGCTTAGTAAATGTTTTTCAATTTCAAATTAACGTCTCGTCCAGCTGTCGGTTTGGCCTGCAACTTGGCCCGGCGGTCGAGCATTTGGTTCGAACATTCGGCTCGAGCATTCGGTTGGCAGCGCCTGTCGACGGCGTCGCCTCAGTTTCTCATTCGCTTCTCGTATTCGCAGTCGTTCGCACGAGCGCGCGCATTGTTCAGACGGTTTCGCAGACGCGTTTGATAAACAAACTGAAAGCTGCTGTGGCCCAGTGGATGAGGCAAGACATAGCTGAGACGCACTGAGCCCTGCTTTCACAGAACCAGCCCAAAGTCGTGAAAAAATCAAATTTGACTCGCATTTTATGCGTTAATTAGGCAGAAGGCTAAGAGAAAGGCCAAAATAAAAAAAAAACACAAAACAAAACAAAATAAAAGTAAAGTAAATAGCTCGTAAGCTACTCCAGAAATTATTGTCGTTGTCGCGGATGCTGTGGGTGTGTGTGTGTGAGTGTGAGTGAGTGTGCGCCTATCCTAACAACCGCATCCCACCCCCTTGGGCCAAGCCGGTTCAAAGTGCGTGCGAATAGTCGACGTTGTCCGGGCAGCGGTCGGGTCGGGGCAACTTGGCCAACAGCATTTGCCGTAATTTCGCGTTAAAATAAACACGCAAAAGCAAAAGCAAACCGACAGCAGAAAAAAGAGACTTAACAAGTAAGAAAACTCTAGTCGAGAGCGCTCGACTAGATACTACCCTGAACCAAACTAATAGAAAAGCACATTTAGTATGGTTCAAATTTCAATTTCGATATATTTAAAAATATAAATGAAATAGAAAACTCATTTAATTAAATATATAAAAATTTTGAAACAATTAAAAAAAAGAATTACGACACGCTCTGGGTTTGAACTCGAGTCCTCGTGATCAAGCGCAGCGCTTTCTACCTTGACGCCACCCTTCTGTACTGATTTTCAATGTCAAAACTGAAATAGATTCACTGCTACAGCGCCATCTACCAAATTTAAGTCAAACTAACTGCTGATGTGACTTTAAGAATGTGCAAGAACAACTAATAAAAACGTACATACATATAGTATGGTTAAAATTTCAATTTCGATTTTTGAAAAAATATAAGAGAAATTTAATCAAATAAATACAAATTTTGAAGCAATTAAAAGAAAACTACAATGTGCCCACAGCAGGATTCGAACCGGTGACCTCGCGATCGAGCGCCGCACCCTCTACCATGACGCCACTCCTCTGTTATTATTCGCAATGTCAAAACTGAAATAGATTCACTGATGCAACGCCATCTAGCAGAACTAAACGAAACTAACTGCTGATGTGATTCTAAGAATGTGCTAGAAGATGTTTGAATGTATGTGTGCACACGTATTGGAAAACTGCTGTTGCTGCAGCACGTGCGTTTGTTAATTGGCCAAACATTTTGTTATTTTTTAAAGTCGATTGACTAAACCGAATTTAATGAAACTTTCAGCATATGATCTACATATTCTATTGAATATTTGGCATTTAAAAAAAACATGTCAAATCATTCACAATTAGCTATACTAGAATCTGACCTTCACTGGGGATTCTGAATTTGGAGCCGGTATCCAAAATATAACAAAAACCGAAATTGTATAAAATGCATTGGAATATATTTTTAAAATTTGGAGACTATAGCTCTAAAAATGTAGGAGATATAAATTTATAACTTATTGCGCTTGGGTTGCGCTGCAGCGTTGGCAATATTATGAGAACTTATTTGTTGAATAATTTAATTTCTAGACGTACGATCGTAATGAAACTTTCAGAACGTAATCATGATGTTTTAAATGTATGTGCATACCGAAGCACAAGTCTCTAGTATTTGATATACGACTTTTACAAAGATGAGGGTGAGGGGGGTGGATTTAGGGGTGGGGGGTAAATTTTAACAAAAACCGAAATTGTATAAAATTCATCTTAATATACATTTAAAATTTGAAGACTATAACTTGAAAGATGTAGGAGATATAATTTTTTAAGTGATCTTCGATAAGGTTTTTTATCGATAAAAAAGTATCGGAATGAGTTATCGTTTTTTAGTGATAAACTCGATATCCGCGCTGTATTTACAGACATTTTAAAAAAAAGTTGAGGTCTCTAGCTCTTGTATCTTCTGAAATCGACGCGTTCAAACATACGGACGGACGGACGGACGGACGGACGGACGGACGGACGGACGGACAGACAGACGGACAGGGCTAAATCGACTCAGCTCGTCGCCCTGATCAAGAATATATATACTTTGTGGGGTCTGCCACGCCTCCTTCTGCCTGTTACATACATTTTAACAAAACCATTATACCCTGATTTCCCATTTTCAATGGGTTCAGGGTATAAAAATTTGCTCAAAGAGCAAAACACAGCAGCAGCAACAACAACAACAACAATAACAAAAATATATCAAATAAGAATTGAAATTTAGGCCAAAAGCGGATTACGAGAATTGTTGCTGCTAACAAAAACAACAACAGCAACAGCAACAACACAAAAGAAAGATTTTCATCTCGCAAAGGCTTTGTGCGTGTGCGTGTGTGTGTGCGTGTACAAGTGTGCGAAATAAAAGTGAATTGCAAAACAACAACCACACAAAGCGAAAGAAAACAAACAAAATAGAAATAAATAAATAAATCAAAAAAAGTGAATGAAAAATTCAGCACATGAAAGGAAAAACCAAATACAATCATCGCCTCAAGCAAATAAACGACAGCAAGCGGTCAGTGAAGCGCGCAGAGATCCACAGATCTCCACAGAGCAATTGGCATCGAGATTCGCTTTCGCGCTCATTAGTTGGCTGGGTAGGGCTGGTGCCACGCCTCAACGCATGAACGCCTCCAATGTCCATGGCAATTAATTGGCTGCCAAGCAAAACCTGAGCACGAATTGATGAACAAAAGTAAAGCAAATTAATGAAACTCGCTGCTGCTCTCCCATACATATATGTGTATGTGTGTGTGTGTGTGTGTGTGTGAACACAGTGAACGCAGTCAAGCATCGCTGGCATTAATACACCCGCACAAATAAGTCTGCGCTCGCGTGCTGTCATAATTTATCACAATTGTCAACGTCTGCCATAAGTGAGCTGGCAGAGTGAAAGAGAACGACAACGAGAGCCAGAGCGAGACAGTGAGAGACAGAGAGAGAGAGAGAGAGTGCTGAGTGCAAGTGCATTCACAGCTTACAAGCTGCAGCTGCAAATCTTCTGGCATTAGAACAAAAACAACTCGAACTACACAAAAATAAATAAAAACAAATTCGTTAAATTCGTCAAATTCTTCTTCTTCTATTGTGTGTTTTTTTTTCTTATGACTTTCTCTCTGTGCGCTTTGGATAAAAAGTAAAAGTACAAATCGCTTCGCTTCGTACCCGGATAAGCCCATCAAAAAGGAGCTGAGGCCAGAGCCGCAGTCAGAGCAGACGAAAGAAACTTTTTCTTTCTGGATTTCGCAAAGTTCTATGCTAAAACTTGCGAATTAAGTTCAAGTTTATGTTCGGACGGCTGCTTTAAGGAACAGCAATAATTTGTGTAAGTTTGCCCAAGGTATATAAACAACTACCTAAACATGCATGCGTACATATACACATATGTATGTATATGTGTATATTTATTTGAGTATTTCTGTATTTAACATAAGAGCTGGCACTAGGGAATTCGGCTTTAATTTGGCCTTACTTCAATTCTAAAAATAACAATAAAATAGCAAAATATTTTTGGTTTGTTCTTTTTAGGAATTTGCTGGCTAATTGAAAAAAAAAAAAGGAAAATTTTAAATTGAGTGAGATAACCAAATTGGTTTATATGAAAGAGAAAAACAAAATTTCTAGTATGAATGACAGTGGCATAATAGTTATTCTATAATAATCCTCTAGAATAATAACTTCAAAAAGTTCATTTTGTATTATCAGAGCTCTTATATCTGAATTGCATAAGCAAGTTTTTCTGCATTATAAAGCCAAATGTCAATATATGGCTTGATTACTCTATCTACTTTTAAAATGTTTTAGTTACAGTTAGATATACCCAAGTTAGTCTATGGTTGAGTGATAGTAATAGCTGAGTATTATGTATTGAGATGACAATGTAAATATTGGAATATTCTGCTACTACTATACATGGCATAGACAGACATTTAATCTTGTAATGCTAAGAAACAAGAGAAATTGATCTATGCCCTGTAAATATAAAAAAAATGGACTATCAAGTTATAATAGAGACATTGCACACCCTATAGAGTACATATACTCTTGATCAGGGCGATGAAATTAGTCTATATAGCCATGATCGCTAGTCCGTCCGTATGAACATCGAGATACCGTAAGCCAAAAAAGCTGGAGACTTGAAATCGTTCATGTATTCTAACATATACTGTAGGCAGTACAAGCGTATATTTGTTCAATAATCAACCATAAACTCAGAATAGATTAAAATAGATAATTGCACAAAATGGTTTTAACTTAGCTTAAGTACCATAAAAGTTGAGAGCATTCAATGTGGTTTATGGGCTTCTCCAACTAATACACGACCATACACATGTGATTGTCGATATCAAACACTAAAAACTGTATGAAAAAGATTCTCCTAGAAGATAAGTAAACGTAAATACATATAAACTCCTTCGGCATAATATTATTCTAATAGTTAATTACTCACAAAATAAAAGGCTGAGCTTTTATTTAAAGCTGTGGCCAATGCTCAAGGATCAATCGTGCATAACTCATCTCAATGAATTGAATTTTATTTCGTTTTATGATAAATTCTTAATAAATAGAAAATGTATGTATGTATTTGTATGTATTTACATATATGCAGCTTATTTATCTAAGACTTAACACAATATTTTTATGGCTTGTGGTAAATTTGAATTTTTATGTAGCTATGATACGAGCCTTCAATACATGCAAATGTATTTAAAAATTGAATGCTTTGGGAATTTTTATTAGTTTTAACGAAAGCTGGATTGCTTAGCCTAGTTTTTGACCAACGCAATTTATGCTAAAAATTTCAATTTTCAATTTAATTGTTGTGCTCTAAGCCAAAATGCCTTGAACAGAATTTAATTTGCCAGCTGCAAGGAATTTAGCTGCATGACTTGCTTATTGATAAATTCCTGATTGAGAGAGATCATAGATATAGATAGTTGCAATAAAACTTAATATTAAATTGAATCTAATAAAAGCTGAATAAACAAAAAAAATGAATAAATTCATTGGGCGAACCTAAAGGCAGATAGTTGTTCCATAATCGTCCTTTGTCTTAGAGAATTTCATTTCGCCGTTATTTACTTCTTTTATGTGTATTAGAGATAAACCAATGCTGACAAGCCGCAGCCAGAAGCCAGAAGCCAGATGGCTGAGGAGCTCACAGATTCAGTGCCCAGACAATTGCCCTAAGATCACTTTTGGCTACCTGGAATAAAAGCGTCTCAAAGCAGCCGCAATCCGACTGCCACCAGCCACAAGCCACAGCCGGCAGACCGAGGCTAAGACTAAAGTCTTTGGCCAAGTTCAGCTCGACGTCTTATGGCGCGCCTGCGAGGCAAAAATAAAAGCAGCGAAATCACCATTTGTATATGTAATTTTGCTACACACACACATACAAATATGTGTGCTAGCAGCAACCCAGACCAGCCCTAAGTCCAATCCAGTCGAGTCCGCAGTGTAGTAGTCTATTAAAACAAATAGAAAAACAAAACACACACACGCACCCACACACACACACACACACATGCATTCAGCTCGCCAAAAATATGAACAAAAGCCACGCACAGAAAAAAAAAAATGGAAATGGAAAAGAAAAATAGTCATTGTGCTCATATATAGTTGGGTTCCTGCCACAGACGGCGAAAACTAAGCAACAAAAACTCTAAACTTTTCGTTAAAATTCAGAAAAATTGAATTTTTTCTGAAAATGCTTCAAGCAACAGCAACAACAACAACTACAACAACAACAACAGCACACACAAAAAACATAAACATAAAATGTTGGCTATATGGAAATGCAAATAATGTATGTATACAAATGTTACATATGCATGTGTGTGCGTTTGTGTGTGTGTGTGTGTAAGTCAGCTTGCTTGTGTATTTGCGCTCAACTAACTAATAAAACTTTCAATATATATTTTATTGGAATTTCTGTTGTCATTTTATGCATAATAAATTTTGAAGCTAAGCTCCAATAAATGCTCCACTAAATAAAAGTATACAGGTGTACGTAGAGCAGAAGGGGCAGAGCGTCAAGGAGATGGAGAGAGAGGGAGAGAGGGATAGAAGGAGAGTGTACACAGTTGACAAAATGCAAACAAAATGTGAAACTGCATTTAAATAGCAACAATAATGTATAGGAAAAAGCTAACTTTCTGTTGGAGGAAATATTATTGCATGCATTGAAAACTTTCCATTGGCTCTTACTGAATTAAATTTCAGAAAATGACAGAAATAATAAAATTAAAAGAAGGGCAAAAAATAGTTGATTTTTGTGAAACTTCTATTTAGGCAAATAGAGACATATATTTTGTAAATAATTGGGAAATCATTAAACCAGACATTTAACAATTGCAACTAAAAGAAAAAAAAAAATAAAAATAAATAAATAAATAAAAACAATCCTAAAAAAAAGATAAATTTACTGAAATCGAATGTTATGCAACAGCAGTAAGTTGGGCAATTTAATTTTAATATTTCAAAAATATATTTTTTGCATACTTTGATTTCAGCTCAACTGCAAATTTTTGCTCAGCTTGACCCAAAGAAAAACTTGTTCAACAAACTACTTTTCTTATATATTATGAGTTATAAATGCTAGTAAATTTATTGAATAAATTTCTTTTATTATAATAATAAAATATTTTGTATATTTATTTTGTATTTTAGTAGTTTAATTAAATTATTGATTATAAAATTATTTTTATTGGCTGAAGAATGTGTCGATAGAAGTTCACTAAACTTTAAGACTCTAAAGCTCAACAGTTCCTTCAGAGTTATTAAACTTATTAATTATTAATAATTAAAGTCTTATCAGCATCATTCCAGAATCACGCATTATTATTAACATAAAAGCCCTTATACCATCTACACATTGTCAGCTAGAGTACAATGAGCAGGCAGTATTCATTGTGAATGTGTCAGAGTTGCTAGAGTATAAGAGGTTAAAGTCAATTTCTAGTCAAATCATCATCTGATAATCGATGAAGGGTCACGTGCGACGGCAATGAATGCATTTATAAATGCATTTGGCCAACGAAGGCAAACGAAAATGAAATTTGAAAATCTGTGCACATTAGCCAATTAACGTAATTTACGGAAACGCAACGTGTTTGCCTTTCAACTTCCAATTAAAAGCTGGGCCTGCCTCACGTAGCCCGAACCGATGCCAAAATGTTGGCCAAGTGTTTGCCGAGTGCAGCTGTCACTGATGCTGCGTTGCGTCGACTGCGACTGCGGCTGAGGCAGCGGCGACGACTTCATTCTCACGTAGCATGCAAATTGTTGCAAATTATCGACATTTCGTTCTGCTGCTTGCTTTGATGAGCAGGCAAAGGAAGCAGCCGACTGGCGGCGCCTAGATGCTGCCTTGGGTACCTTGAGGTAGGACTGCCACCCCTCTGCCACCCACTGCCACCACAGGGCACCCCTCTTTGGCAGCCTTGTCCCCACAGTCCCCACTCTCCACACGCCAAGCGTTCACGTTCAGCTTAAAGTTCAATTTCGTCGCCGTCTCCTGCCACTGTTTGCATTTAATTTTAACTTTTCTCATCTGATTTATGTATTTCAGCCGCGCCAGTCGAACGATTTTACATATTTATTTTGCATCAATTTCTCGCCGAGAGCTCGCTTAGAGGGAGGCTTTCGTAATTTTCTGCTGGCTCTGCGGCTTGTTGGTTGTTGTTGATGCGGTTACCATTGGCATTGGCATTGCCATTGCCATTGCTAGGCAGTAGATATGCTTGCTGGCAAATGATATTTGTAATTCTAATGCCATCAAAGTGTTTCTCCGATATACGGTATTTGCATATACTTTACGAAGAAGAAGAAGAAGGAGAAATAGAAGCAGTAGAAGTAGAAATAGAAGAAGTGGAAGTAGAAGAAGTTGACGAAAATACAAATACTAACAAATTGCGACATCTTGCTGTTGTTGTTGCTGTTCTTTAAGGTGAATCATGCGGCATCGACTGCTGCAGCATCCCAATTAAAAAACACGCTGACCTGAATGGAAGCATGTTGAGCTAGTAAATGCTTATCATTGGACTGAACGTCTGTTAGGCGTCTTGTAACTCAATTATTGCAATAAAGAATATATGATTATCGCATGGGGCTAATTGTTTTCGCCTGGCTAATTGCATGCAATTTATGGTTCAAAAGTGGGCGCACAGCGGTGCGCCTGGGCGTGGGCGTGGGCGTCTGGGTGCTCGACGATAATTTATCAATTTGCACAGCGACCATGTCGGGCAGTAAATGAAGCGAGCATGAATAAACGAGCTGATCCCATTGTTAAGCATACTTGAGCGTAAGCACACACATACACGCACACACACACACATAGATGAGCAGCCAGTCGACATATCGAACATTTGTGTGAGTCTTTGCAGCAATAGAGAAGCAAGTCAAGCAAAAAAAAAAAAGAAAATACTCCAATGAATTGAATTGCATTGCATGCATTAACATGGCCAAGCTGAGTTGGCCATTAATGAGCACACACATATCCCTGGCAGCAGCCCTGGGCTTCTTGGGCAATCGCATTGCCGGTCACGAAATCCGCAAGCGACTCTGATTAGCGCCGGTCGCCTAATTGACTTTCTGTGTTGCAATTTCACCTGCAGTTGCTGCCCGTCTCCTGCTGCCAAGTCATCAATGCTAACAGCAGCAGCAGCAGCAGCAGCCGCCGCTGGAGCAGCGACAACCTCTATAGCTAGAGCATCAGCTTTCCCTCTATGCGAGGGAAAGGCGAGCCATTTGCATTTAGATTGAATTCGTCTGCCGTTTGGGTATTCCTCTGCTTTTTTATCTGTTATTTTTTTTTGCCCTTCTGTGAGCGATGCAAGCGAAAGAAATCAAAATTTGTAGCCGTGGCGTAGAAAACAATGCGCAGCTATCGATGAGCGACGAAAACAAAAAGTCGCTAGAGAGAGATATGGAAACAGAGAGAGAGAGAGAGAGAGAGGGAGAACAGAGAGTGAATGTAGGAAAAAAAGAATGTAGAATGGAAATTGTTTGTTTTAACGTCGAGAGCTGTGTGGCAAATCTTAATTAAATGCATAATTCGTATCTATTATTCAAATGCTTTTGATTTATGCAAAGCGTGTTCTCACTCAGTTATCGTTTATAAATATTAATTAAAAGCTCTATGCGAAGCCTTCGAACTGTTCGCTACGGATATTTATTGAAAATTTCGGGCGAGTTTTGCGTGTTGCTGTTTTTAAATTGAATAACTATTTTATTATGTATGTATGTATGAGTGTGTGTGTGTGTGTGCCTATAATTGAAGAGCTACACAGATAGCCGACACACACACACACATACATATGTATATACGGCACTTTCCTGCTGTCTTGCAAACTGCTTGTATCCCTTTTGAATAAATTAATGTCAGAAGTGCTTTGGCTTTGGCTTTTGATTTTGATTGATGATTGTGCGCCTGCATGAGCATCTACAACAAAGCACATACAGCCACCCACTGGCACACCCACACCCACACCGACGCTACCTCTGATCCGCATCGACTCTTGTCTGTGGAGCCTTTGCCTGTCTTGTTCAGGCATTTGCTTTTATAGCTGATGAGTCGCTACGTGTGTGCATAGAAAATAAGCATAAATAACCAAAACCGGAGCCGAAGCCAGAGCCGTAGCCGTAGCTATTGCCACAGCCAGAATCCGAGTCCTGTTTCGACCGCATGCCTTTGCCTGCTGTTTGTCGCTTGCTGCTTGCAGTTGACTGCCAGATGCAACGTAATTTCGCCCCACATCGATGACAGCGCCAAGCTCAAGCCAATGACAGCAGCATCAGCGCATAGCACAGGTCTTCACTCTCTCTCTCTCTCTCACTCTCTGTGTGTCACACACATGTGCCTCAACGATTATCTCCAAGTCTGCGTATGTGTGTGTGACTCTTTATAGAGTCATTGTGCGAGTCGCAGACGCATCAATCAGCTATTTTGTCGCACTCTTTGAGGTTGCAAAGCATTGCACGAGAGCTACGCTCTTTTTGCTTATGGGACACGTTTCGAGCTTGGGGCGTGGCCGTGTAATCAATTACGTGGTTTCATTAATCATGCAAAATACTCGCCACAGCAGTGGGAGCAGCAGCCATGGCGGCTTATTGATTTTGTCGAGCATGTTCCTTATCAGCTGACGTCACGCGTTGCCTTAAAAATTAATAAATTTTGTAACAGCCCGTAAAGCCCACAGAAGACAGCAGCAGCAGCAGCAGCAGCATCAGCATCAGCAGCATCACCAATACCAGCAGCAGCCCGAAGGCATTCGTAAGAGCCTCTCAAGGCTGCCATTGTTCTAGCCAGAGATACAGATTTGCATAATAATCTACATCTCTTTAAGACATGACTAAAGCGGAGTCTATCGCTGATGCTGTCACACACACAGTCTCACTCTCCCTCTCACTCTCCTTCTTTCTCTCTCTCGTCTGCTGCTGCTTCAAGGTTAATTTGTTTCAGCAACAAACTTTGTGGGCGCTCAAAAGTATGCTAATGTTTTTAACTGCCGCTGCCAATTTCGAATGCGCCTGTTACGAGTGTGCACAAATGTCGAAACTCTTTTAACAAAGTTACAAGTCTTTTGTATAAGAGCATACACACATACACACATATATACATACGTATGCACACTTGAGCAGATTTGCAGCACACAAAGGACTTGTCAGCGCCTGTTATTAAGAACTTAAAAACTTTGCATTTCGCTTGTTCAACATAAATTAATGCATGCAAATTCAATGTTTGTATTGTATAAATTTTCGATTCTATATAGAACTCAAGCATATTTCTTTCCATTTCCATTTGCCTTTAAACAGAATAAATTAATTTTGGATTTGGCTTATATTTGGATACAATGAAAGTACATGCACATGTAAATATATTAACTATATTTAGAGTTCTTTGTTGAGAGTTTTGTATTTTGATTTACTTTTTGTTTTCAAAATGCGAAATTACGCCTAAATAAATAAAGTTTCTTAATATACTTTTATTTAAATCTCATTTTATTGCTAATAGAATTAAAATTGATAATGATGAAGTTTTGCTATTGATCATAATCGCTTTCGATGATCAATGACTTCAAGCAAACGATAGAACGGGCTGTCCATATTCTACGGACCCATCTGACAACCCTATATCTTTTAACAGAGATGGGCGATATACAGGCTCAAGGCTGCCCTTTGAGAGGTATGAAATAAATGGTCATTATCGGGAACATAAATAATAGGGTTTTTCTTTGATTAAAAATAAAATAACATGGGTCCGTTATCCGAATATAAATCGACTTTTATTGTTGCTAGATGGACTCTTCGAATATATATAACCCGGTATAGGTTATGTGCTATTCAGATAAACAGATATCAGACCAACACAGTGAAAGAACTAGACTGTCTTAGCCAATTTGTAGCTAACGGCTTCTCCTGCTTAGATAATTAAATTCCAATATTTAATTGAGTAAAAACGATATTTAATTATAAATTCACATTTCTTCACTTTCCTCTTATAGCACTACTGCAAAAGTACACAAACCGTCACATATCTTAGCTGTATTTTAGTACTCCTCTGTACAGCACACATCCTGTGGGCTTTAAATTTCTAGCCGCTGCCTTAATATACTACTAGCTCGTAGTTTGCTAAACCTATTAGGAACGTTTAATCCAAACTTCTTATCTTTGTGCACTTTGCGCTGGCTTCATAGTTCCGTGTTATGCAAACGAACGGGCGAGCCGAACGAGCTGTAACGTCCGCATTCCATGGTCCGTGAGCCCGTTTTTAATGCGCCCTAAAAATGTAAATTTACGTTGACATAGCCAACTTCCAGTTGGCGACTCTGAATCCAGCCGCCCCGTGACTTAAGGGGCTGGCTCTAATTAGGTGCAGCCGCACAAGTGCTTCAAGTAGGTGACTGGCTGAGCTGTGGGCTTTACGGCCCGATAAGCGCCGAGCACTAAAGGCGCTCTCAAGACAGTCGACAGTTGTCACAGGCGTAACGCAAGTGCCACGTTTTTCGGTAAAATTGACAGCAACATGACATTGCTTACGACTTTAATGACAGGCAGCACAGCATGCGAACGATGCGATGGGAATGCGGTTGCCCCTTTCTCCATCGATGACAAGTGGCGGCGATATTTTGTGCGGGGGCTTGCGAGTTATTTGCCTGTACTAAGTAGAGCTTAAGTCGCAAGGCGCATCAGCTTCCCACAGGGCTCAGCTCAACATGTGTGCTTCACATGCAAGACGTACTGCACACCCCCACACCCCACTCCATTCACTCGCCCACACTCACCCCATTGACGCTCTCACTCAATGAGCAGCTCATATTTAACATTTGACACTTGGGGCCCGCATTACAAATCGTGGCTGCAGCTTTGGGCAATCTGCAGCGAAAATGAAATGGGAAAAATGATAAATTGAAAACTCATAAATTATGTAGAAATTGCGGCACGGCAATCTGAATTTCGAGCACTGCCGAATGCGAGCTCGTTGCTCAATGTGTCAGCTGAGCGGGCAGAATTTTGACATTTATTAACATTTACCTACTGTACCGAAGACAGGCGACAATTAAATTTGCTACAGCCTAAGCACTCTCTCTCTCTCTCTCTCTCTCTCTCTCTCTCTCTCAGTCACTCACTTTTGATGATTCTATGTTGTACATTTATAACAAGTAAGAAGACTCTAGTCGAGACTGCTCGACTAGGAGATACCCTGAACCCTCCAAGCTGATATTCTTATCATTCTGCACTTCTTTTATGCACGCACACATACATACACATGCATCCACCCTCACGCGCCCGCGCTCTGCTAACTGCGCAGTAAGCAGCGACTGCGCTTGGGCTGCGCTGCAGTGTGGGCAATAGTATGAGAATTTATTTGATGAATAACTTTTTTTGTAGACATGCAATCCTAATGAAATTTTCAGACCGTAATCATATGGTCAAAATGTGTGTACATTCTAAAGCACAAGTCTCTAGTACTTGAAATACGTTTTTTGCAAATTGGGGGCGAAGGGGGCGTGGTATCCAAAATCTGTTGATTACAAAATGTTTGTATTCATCATATATATATACACAGTAAATCTGAAGTCTCTATGTCTAATAGTATTCCAATGAGGCTCAAAAAACAAAATCAATTTTTCGATTATTCTCGATAAAAAAGTTATCGGATGAGTTATCGAAAAAATAAAGCAAACTCGTACTGCGTATGGTATACACGAGTATGCACAAAAAATTTCAGCTCTCTAGCTCTTATATCTTCTGAGATCTCGGCGTTCATACGGACGGACGGACGGACGGACGGACGGACGGACGGACGGACGGACGGACGGACGGACAGACGGACAGGGCTATATCGACTCAGTTCATCGTGCTGATCAAGAATATATATACTTTGTGGGGTCTGCGATGATTCCTTCTGCCTGTTACATACTTTTACACAAAAACATTATACCCTGATTTCCCATTTTCAATGGGTTCAGGGTATAAAAAGCAAAGCGCGTAGGTAGTCAAAGAAACATAAATCATTTTGTCTATTTTTCTTCCTGGAAATGTCAGGCACATTTATGCGGCAGTAGCCTAGAATCCTCTAGGCTGCTTCATAAGGAATATGCATATTCCGCCTGAGCGGCATGTGCTTACGTTGTCTTGATGCTGACCAGATACTGCCATAACTCACTGTCATTGCGGACAGCAGCAGCTTTGTCTGTCGCACGGCCAACCGCAACTGTTGTAAAAACAATCGAATCAAGAGAGCGAGAGAGAGAGAGAGAGATAGAGAGTTATTTCATTGACCAGCATGAATGCAGGCTCCAGAAATCTATTTTATACATCAGATGGGCTCAGTCAATGCGAAGTGAGCTCCACAAAAATCTGGAAGTGAAACCAGAAACGCAAAATTCTGCCTCTGCGTTGGCTATTAAATGTTTTCAGATTCTAATAAATGCCGAATAAATTGTTTACACAAATGTGATTGTGCCCACAGAAAACATTGTTTGTGTGTTTCTATTAGCATTTACATTCGAATTCGATTTCGTGCATAAATAAATATTTGAGAGTCTTTTGATGCCTCACTCAGACAACAATTTGCTTCTTATTTTATTTCATTTCAATATTATTTTATTGCATTTCACAAACTTTTCTTATCTCCTCCCGTGCTATTCACTTCAATAATCGACATCTGCTCTTAATACATTCAACTCGAATCTCGTGAGCGCTTTCCAGCCAAATGCATCTCGTTCTCATTCGCCGCCCAGACGCTTGAATATTTTCTTGTTGCCGCAGGTCTAAAATTAAATCACTCAGACAGCGACTTGTGTTGCTTCGTCGTGTGGCAAGGTTATATACAAATATACGTTGTATCTACTACACGACAGCAACAGAAAATTCTAAAAGCAAAATCATGTGTTTTCAAAAAATCTCCTTTTGAGCATTTTATTGGCTTGTTGTGTTAGTTGTAGCTGCTCGAAGAACTTCAACAATTTGTCTATAATCCAAGCCCATTGTAAATGGGGAATCTGAGTGTGTGTAAATGGCAGAAAGAGGCGTGGCAGTTTATATATTCTTTATTAGGACAACGAGCTTCATTTAGCCCTGTTTATCCATATGTCTGAAATCTTTGAAGATATAAGAGCTAGAAATTTATTATTAAAATAATATATTAAATACTAGTAATTCCAAAATCGTTATTAGTAATTACATAAATTAAATAAAAATTATTAAAATAAAATATTAAAATAAAAACATTATTAATTCGAAAAAAAATCATTATTAATAATTACAAAAATTAAAAAAAAATAAAGCAATTAAAAAATTAATTTAAAAATATATAAAAATTTAAATTATATAAAAAATATTAAAAATAAAAAACAAATAAAACTAAATGCTTCATTAATTAAAATTGTTAAAACAAACAAATTTTAAAGGCATTCTATAGCACACGTAAATAATGAATTAATTAAAATTAAGTTTATTTAATAAAAAACGGGCCATAAAAAATACTTTAATTATATATTGATTAACTGAAAACAACTAAAAATTAGTTATCGATATGAAAAAGTAATCTCAACATTTTTATTGACTTTTTCCGCTGGGATTAACATTTCACACAAAGTCAGTTTTCAAATATTCGAATTGATTTTTAATGCTACAAATTGAGTGAATTAAATCACAATCGCGCGCTGTGTGCCCCGCTTTAAAGCGCGCTGTAAACATTTAAAGCCAAACATTTGTATTGCATCAAAAGGTATAGAAAATATTTTCGTTTCCCCACCGACTGCAACGCCAACAAATTGTTTTAAGCTGCCGCCATAATTAATTGAAAATGATTGTTTTTTACAGTTTTTGTTTTAATATAAGAATTTTTTCATACTCATTCACGAATCGAAATTGAGTGTATTAGGCTTGTGTAATGTTCGTCTAACTGTTCGTTCGTCCATTTCGCCTTTTCACTGTTGAATAATACATAAATATCCCAATTGGGGGCATGGCATATCGGGAAATGGGTTTGACAGCGCTTGGGCAGTGAATGAGTATGCTGCAGTCGACAATGCCTGACTGTTTATATTTGTGTATATATAACACAGAAATGTGATATACTTTAATGGATAAAGAGTATATATGTACATATGTATGTCTGCAATTTAGTTGAACTGAATGCATAGCCAGCCACGCCCCTTATATCAAGCTACCTAAGATATTTCACAGTATCCGAATCACTCTCATGACTACATCTAATTCATAAGTTCAGACACAAATCAAGTCGAATTTGTAGCTCTTAATGGAATAGCCTTATAAGCAGTGTATCATATCAGTCGGTGCAATCCGTTCGCGTTCTTATCTTGGATTTCGTGTGCTGTACGCGTTTGTTTGGGGTACGTGTGCCGGTGTGCGGTTTGCGGCTATTATGCAAATTATTTATTGTGTGAATGAAATGTAAATTTTTAATTGATTTATAAGGAAAAAATTAAAACAAGAAAAAAAATCAACAACAGCACAAACTGATTGCGAAAGTGTGTCACACAGTGACGCACGCGATTTTTGTCGCGTGCGATTTTTTGTTGCTTTGTTGTTGCTCTGTTGTTGTTGGTTTTGCTTTTGCGGGTGCGCGAAATGTTTGTAGCAGCAGCAGTTACATCAGCTACTGCAGCATTTACCGTTACTGCTGCTGCTGCTGCTGCTGCTGCTGCATCGAAACTGTTGACATACACGCACAAATTGGATTTGCTAACGAGGCGGCCGGCGAGGGGGCAAGGGGGCGCGGCGCGGCAAGCGTGGACAGCTTGACAGTTGCCCGGTGTTTGTCACTTTTGGCACTTTTGTTATCGTGGGCTTATTGTTGATGTTGTTGCTTCTGTCATGGCTGTTGTTACTGCTGTTAGCCAAAAAAACAAATAAAAGACAAAAAAAAAGGAAAAAAAAACTCGTTCGCGCCTGTTATTTATGGCTTCGATTATCCCCACACAATGGGCTGCAAAGCAAGCGATGCCCCTCTACAGCCAAACTCCAAGCTGAGCCCAGCGCTACCGGGGAAAGTGTTTGCAAAAAGCAAATCCTGGCAACGAGTCAGCCTGGCAATAAAACAAAACGTACACGCGCGCCGCTCGACTCGCACAATGCTAAGGGGGTAAACGGGGCCGGAATAAATGCTGGGCAGAGCAAAGGGCGTGCCGGTGCGGTGCGGTGCGGTGCGGTGCGGTGCGGTACAGTTCGGGGTCTTTGGAGGCAGCTAGCATACAGAAATCACAGAAGCAGCACAAGGACACGCCGGCAGGCAGGCAGGCAACCAAAGAGGCTTTACGTATTTTCAATAGTTTCCATTGTGTATTCAAACACACACCAAGCACTAAACAATCAAAGGCACACGCACACACATGCATACATATAGTTAAATATGCATACACTCACACATATGCGGACTGGGCCAATCTGTGTGCTGATTTCAACGTTTGAATTATGATTTTCATGTGGCGAAGTTTTAGTTTGATTTTCGCTTCGTTTCATCGCTTTTGTCGTTGTCGTTGCCTTTCGCTGATATTACTCTTGCTCTAGTTGTTGTTGTTGTTGCTGTTGAGCGACAAAATTTATATGCGCCACTAATGCGGGCACTTAAACTACACAAACAAAATGGCTCTTGTTCCCATGGAAGCTGCTCCCATCCATGTGTGAGTGAGTGTGCTTATGTTTGTATGTGTGTGTGTGTGTGTGTGTGTGTGTTTGTGTGTGCTGCTAGTAAAAGTCACTGGAGACTTCTGGCCCTGGCCATGTGAAAATGACTGGAATCGTATCGAAAATCAAAGGTCACTTTTGGGATCAATTCAAAAGGAATTGCCGCATTCAAATCGCTGCGAGGCACTTGTGAAAACACACACACACACATACACATACGCTGAGTAAAAGCAACGAAAACATCAAAATGGGTAGCTATTGCCACACATACACACACACATACACATATATATCTTTGACTATATGTATATGTATGTATATAGATTGTGGCTGCTGCCATAGATATTCAAACTAAATTGCGTCATCTATAACAAGCGTATGTGTGTGCGTGTGTGTGTGTGTGTGTGTGTCTTTGCTGACTGTCGATAGGAAATGAATTTTAATGATTACCCAAAAAACTTTGGCTTGTTATTCAGCCCCATAGGGTTCGATGTGTTTTCTCTTATTTTTTTTTTAGTGGGCGTGGCAGGCCCAGGCAGCCAGTCAGCCATGGCTTGTTTTGCACAGCGATCGAAAACTTTATACATTAAATTGTTTACTTTTTGGCTGGCCGAGTCGCCTAAGTGGCCGATAACGATAACTGAGCGCGCATGAATTGAATCAATTCAAAATACAAATTCCGCAAGCCGCCCAGCAGCTTGACCTGGGCCAGGCCTGGCAGGCTGGCAGGCGCCTGACAAACGCCCCAAATGCACTTCCATGAAATGGCGCGTGGCAACGCCTCAGCCATCGCTCCATTGCTGCTCACTCACTCCCACTTCGCGTGCGCCGCTCCTTCGGGCTCCTTCGCGCTGCTCTAGCATTGGCAGCTGTTGGCAATATGTCAAGAATCCGCAGTGCACTGCTCCGCCCAAATGCCAGACACGTTTGTGCAATTTATTTTTAGCGCAGCTAATTAAAAATCAACTTTCTGTTTCGACTCGCGTGGCCAAATGCGAAATGCGAAATGCGAAATCTGAAATGTGAAATTGTGAAAATGCGAAATGGGAAAATGGAAAAGCACACACACAAATGCATTTTTGTCATTTGAAATATTTATGAGTATTTTTATTAAATTGTTATTTTGTTTTTGCTCTCACTATCAGCCTCTCCCTCTGTCTCTCTGTCTCTCTTTCTCTGTCTCACTCTCTCACATGCAATACTCCATTGGCAGCTGCTCGAGTTCTGCTTGAAGCGCTTCAGTTTTAGGCTCGTCTATTTGCATTCGATTTGATTCCTTAATGCTTGGCGCTTTTTCTGCTCCTCTAATTAATATGAAAACAAGATACACTCACTTCCTATTGCTGGCCGTACGCCAGGTGTGGGCGTGGCAGTGGGAGAATTCCCAGCTGTCAAAAGTGGTTTAGCAAGAGTTTATGTTGTTCTGCGAAAGGAGGAGAACAAACAAGAAAAATACAAGAAATACGCATACGCCGTGTGTGCAACTAGAGTTGCGTCCTGCGGGGCGGGGGTAGCGCATAATTAATTATTTGCTGTGCTGGGCTTTTTGCTGGAGACGTCTTGATAAGAGAATAAATAATGAAATACAAACAGAGTCAGTCAGCAGCTGACACCAAGCACAGCGGCCACACACCACACACTGAGGCCGACTGGGAGTGGGTTGAGACGGCTGCCTTGAGTGGGTCATGTGTTCTAATGATACGCCCACCGGGCAGGTGGCTGGCCTTGCTGTGTCTGCTGTTTGCATTGAACGGGCGGAACTTTAAGCAAACATTTAGTCTGCGACAGGGGGCGGGGTCTGATGGGGAAATATCATCAAAGACGGACAGCGTTCGGTTTTAAAGATAAATTACGAATTTAATGCGAGCCAGCAAAGTGTGAGAGTTTGTTAAGATAATTTTGAAAATGAAAATGAAAAAAAAAAAAGTGGCAACCGTTAAATAATTGCGAGCTGCAACCGAAAAATTCCAACCACGAAAAGGGTTTGCAAATGCCAAAGACTTTGGGTCACATTTGCTCGTTTCGGGGAGCCGAAGAATATTAATTGAAGGATTAGACGCCGCTCAAAGCGTTTGCTCCGTGGGTGGTAGGGAGTGTGGGGGGTGGGGTTGATAGGGTTGGGGGGATGGCTGTTGCCAAACTAACTTCCAATTTAAATTCAAATTTGGGCTTTGGCCTGGGTCGGGCCGTATTCCGCCCCGGGTCGTGCATGCCACGTGCAAATATTTCTGTAAATTAAAATCGTTTAATTTAATTGCAGCTGATGTTAATTTAAATTGCAAAAATTTCATCGCTGACAAATGCCGCCTCATTAATATTGAACAAAAGTTGAGCGAAGCCGCTGCGGAAACTTTAAGCCAGCAGCCACTTTAAATACATAATTTGACAGCCCTCAGATTGACACCCGCAGGGTTGTCCGACCTCTCGCCGTCTCTCCCTCCGTCTCTTCGTCCTCTGGCGTGCTCGCTGAAAATCATAGTCACAGCTGCGCCACCTGTGCGACAGCCGCATGTTGTCAAATTTAAGGTGGATTTTGGGCAACCGCATCGCCAGGACACAGAGCAATAGCAGCTGTATCTCTCTACGTCCGTCTCCTGTCTGTACGCCCGTTTTATTTATATGGAGCTGTCAGAGCAGTACGCGGTGTGTGTGTGTGTGTGTGTGTGCGGGTGCTTGAATCTGTTGCGGACTGTGAATGACAGTAGAGGCCGCAGGTTTTGGCAATTGCCCCTCACGGACGCCCCCTGCCAACCCTGCTGCCCCTGCCCCATGGCCAAAGTGTGTTTGTATTTGACATTTTACTACAAAAGTCAAACTAAGAGATTCACACAGTTTGCACTGTGTGGCTCACGCCACAAACTTTGGCCAGTCATAAAGTCGAGGCCAAATTTAATTTAAGAACTAGTTAACAAAGTTCGGCAACTACATATATCTAAGACGTTAAGATATTGCTTTTATTATATCAAAGCTAAAGCAAAACTTTGCCTCAATTCGCTGCAGTTTAAGTAAATAATTGCAGCTGGGATCCGAAATTTCAGTTTTTAGTATTTACGTAGGCTAAACATCAACTAGAGATTAGAGACTAGAACTAGAGAGTTACTGTATCTATGTATCTGTGTATCTATGTATCTATGTATCTATGTATCTGTGTATCTATGTATCTATGTATCTGTGTATCTATGTATCTATGTATCTGTGTATCTATGTATCTATGTATCTATGTATCTATGTATCTATGTATCTATGTATCTATGTATCTATGTATCTATGTATCTATGTATCTATGTATCTATATATCTATATATCTATGTATCTATGTATACCTATAGAATGATAGTTCGAAATTTAGATCATTTAGCTAGACAATTCAGTCGAAAGTTCAGTTGATGCTTAAAATATGTAAAATTTGCAAACCTTTCAAAATTAATAAATAAAATGCGAAATCATTTTCACTATTTCAACAGCTGGGAATTATTCATAATTTGAGCATATGTTTCACAGATAATATTATATCTGCTCGATCACGCCTTCATTGTTCCGCATAAAACTCAATTTTCATCCAAATGCACAGAAATACAATTTTATAAAAATTTAATTATCACTTTAAATGAACACCTTTTAAGGGCTTAACAAAAAATAACAACAACAACAGCAACAGCAACCAATTTTTTCCGAATTGCAGCATAAATAACGAAGCTGAATGCTGTTAGGGCTGATGTGAAATGCATGTAAATCTGCTCCTCGTGCAACCAGATATGCACGCTGAACTTTTTAAAGCATTTGCATAGGCTTGCTTTGTCCTATTTGCAGTGCAAGGGTAAAAAGCGCAAATGAATGAGCGTAGCTTAATAAAACGATTTCACGTGTGGCTGACAAAAAAAGCTAAATAGGCCAAAGTGACAAAAGCACTAAAATTAAACAATAATAAATAGAAAAAAAGATTTTAGCTAAATAAAATATTTACCTATTCAAGCTGCAATCGGAGCGAAAGAATTCGGGCCAAAATGTCAGCTGATCAATTTATGCAGGAAACTGAGCGAAATTATTACATTATGGGCATACGTAATCGCTGTAAGCCTATTGAATGCTCTCGAATTATGGCCATTAAGTGGCGTTAATAAATGATTTTGTGGAACGTTTTGTGGCTATTAATAATATAACATTGTCTGATTGATTCGAGCGACCATGCGTTAGGAGCTCTGCCATTGTTTAACTAATTAAACTGTTTTTTTTTTCCCCCCCAACCCCGAGCTCTGGCTGCTCATTTCGTTATTGTTTTGTTCCGGTTGCGCCGTTGCGCATTTATTAATCTTTTTCATAAGATGCTGCCGGGTGGTGTAATAAACGCATAAAGGATATTAATGAGCTGCTGTTTGTTTAACGTCGCCTCCAGCTCCGTCTCGGCCTCTGTCTCTGACTTGGCCGGAGACCCACACAGAACTCTTATTCGAATTGCTTTTATTTCAGCTGAAAAGGCAACTAATTGCTTACTCACACACTACACACGCGCGCGCACACACACACACACTCACACACACACACACATGGGCATGTTATTGCTCATGTCGGCTGAGAAGGCGCTCACATATTTCACAAATTGCGCATACGACATGTTAAACGTAAACACACGATGGAAGTCGGGTGAAAGTCAGAAGAGTGAACAGCGCATTATCAGGCCATAGTTCTTATTATTGTTATTGTTGTTGCTGTTGTTGTTGTTGCTGCTGCTGCTGCCTGATGCATGCCTTTTGTCATAATTCAACTTTTATTTACACACGCACACACACACACACACACTCAAGCTGAAAGTGAAATGTGCTTTGAGTGGCGCTAAAAGTATGCCGCGCGGTGTAATAACACGCATTGCTGGCAGGCGCTGATGCTGGCGATGCTGCTGCTGCTGCTGCTGCTGCTGCTATGACAGTGACAGCAGCGGTGCTTATGCTTGTCAGACGCACGCTTATGTTATTACACACACACACACACACACACACACACACACAGTGGCAATTGCAATCTGTGCTGTGCTCTTGTTGTCGCCGCGTCGCCTGACAGCATCTTAGGGCACAGTCATCGCACGAACTGTGATTGCCCGTCAGGACTCAGTGCCATCTGCCACGCCCACTCATTGCCAGATAAGCACCAATGCTATGTCTATCCACATAATAAATATCTATGCGTGTATGCATGTGTGTGTGTGTCAACGCCTCGACTTCAGCTAAAATGTATATTTCTTATAATATTATTATTTTTATTTCATTTTAAAATTTATGTCAGCTGCCATCAGCCGCTGTGCGGCAGCAAAAGTAAAACGAGTTATGCGCTCAGCCACTTTATGGGCCATGAGAATTGCACGAGTGGAAGCATGGGGTACGCCGTATGCCACAATGGCCATACCCATACCCACACCCCTAACCATACCCATTCGCATTCGAATTCCTTAAGCTCATTCGATGGTTCGGCGCCCGAGTTGATGCGGCGTTAAATCTTGAGGAAATTGTGTCACATTATGATGAACATTTATGGCAAAGTTGAGCATTTGCTCATAAATTTACGCTCCTTCGCAGACAGCCGCATGTATGTACATATGTGTGTGTCTGTGTGTGTTGGTGACTGGCTGCACCTGCCAGAGCTTGAATTAAATATGATTGAGTGCCTGCGGTAATTTGACAAGGCTCAGCTCATGTTCCAGACAAGCTGCCTCTGTGGGCGGGTCCTGGCCCGAACACCTGTGCTGAAAGCCAATCAATGGCCGAATAGCGGCAAATGTGTAATTGCCTCAGGGTCCAGGGCTCGACATAAAATACATAAATAGATAAGACGGCAAAGACGCCAATCGCAGAGCAAATAGTAAATTTAGTCAAAACTTTTGCCAGGCTATTTATAAAAAAAAAAAAAGCTCGGACTACACTGGACTGTTAACGCATGTGTACACCGCTGTCGAAAAATGTCAAAAGTTCTACCACACACACACACACGCAGACAGAGAAGGCGCCAAGTGGATCAAGAATGTTGGGGTGGATAAACACCTTATTGTCCTGAGCTGGCGAAACTTTTTTAATTAGCAAATCCAGCCGCAAGTTCAACTTGGCCAATGAATGGCGCTAATGCCGCCGAGTTAATTAATCAGTAATTAAATATTCCAACTAGCTGACAAGAGCAGCAAGCAGCAAGCGGAAAACTACTCATGTTATATGTTGCGATGCCTTCCACGACTGCAGCTGGCGCCATAAAATTTACTAATGAGCAAAGTTTCGGGCCTGTAGGCCCGACTGGCTGGCTCACCTATGTATCTGCAGGTAACAGGCATTGAGAAGGTAACAAATTTCAGCCCTGCAATTAAATGCAAACGGCTGACAGTTGGGCCAACATTGCGTTCGCTTATCACTCTAATCAAAGCAGCTCTCCAAAGTTCAAAGTTTCAAAGTTTATTTATACGCAGATCACAGAGTGTAATATGTGTGTGTGTGTGTGGGTGGGTGCATGCGTGTGCTACTCATTAAACAACGTGGCTGAAAAAGGTCCACCCCAAATGTTGCATAATTATCAATCAATCATATCAATTTTGATGCGTTGCCTAATGAGCAACGCTCGTGCTAAGCACGCAATTAAATGGCAACATTTGGCTGCAGCTCCTGCTCGAGCGCGGCCAGAGTCAAGGTATGCTCCGTGCTGGACTGGACTGCGGCATCCACGTCAATAAATCGACTTGCGCCGCGCCTTAATTACGAAGACTCGCATTGAAATGCGCCATTAATCACACCTCATCGATGCGATGCGTTTGCCTCATAAAAACAGGCAATTTGCAAGCGAGCAGCGAGAGCAGTTTCTATGCCAATAAAAGCAGCCGCTTACCCCCTTGGCCAAGTTTATGAGTTCAATTTGCTTGATGTGCGTGTGCGTGTGTGTGTGTGTGTGTGTGTGTGTGTGTGCGAGTCAGTAAAACATTTTATTAGCACTCTTCATATTTGCCGAAAGCAGCAAACGACAAAAGTCGAGAGTACGGCTAGTTAACTTCGGCCTGGCCGAATACTCCCTAAGAAATAAATTATATATACATATTTACAATACATATACTCTACTTTGCAAACTCTATAACATTGTCAAAAGTATATATGAAGAACGTAGCATAACAATAACAATGTATATCCATCCGAATTCGGAGCTGTTGTTATGTTTAAGAGCAGAATCCCTGGATGTTATTGTGTTGGGCTCATGTTTCATGTCTCATGTTTTGTTTCTGGCTTTCGCTCTTCTATTTGCAGTTGCCGGCTGAGGGACGTCTCCAATCTGCCATGCCAGAAAGGCAATAAAAGTGCAAATAAACATGTAAAAGGACATTAAGATTCCCGTGGCAGCAGGACTTGCTTTCGATTCGAAAGCAGCTGAGGGCAAACAAGCAGCGGCTGACTCACATCTAAATGCCATTTGAAATGTGCCTTTTATGGGCCAAGTTGAAGACGATAGCGAACTAAAGGCGCGTTGGCGCTTCATTAAAGTCAAAAGCGGAAACGCCAGCGGAAACGGAAATAGCCAACAACAGCTCAAACAAAACGCGCTCACTCACGCATTCACCCACACAGACTGACTGAGGCATTTGTCTATTGACGCCCAGGCAAGCTCATGTATTTCCCTAGCTGTTGGCCCACTCGTTTTTGCTTTCGTTCCTTTGACCCTTTGGGGAAACTGAAGAGCGCGCCATAAATGACGAAAAGTTCTTTCGCTCGACTACAGCGAGATGACTTCAATACAATTTTTAATACCAGCAAGCGACATGGCAACTGCAAGAGGAACCACAAAAATGCGATTCACAACTTCAGGAATAGCCATATTCGCCAATTGGCAACAACAACCACAACAACAACCAGAACAACGACAACAACAACAACAACAGCAATTAGAACACAACACACATCGAAAATCACGAACGCGAACGGCGCTGTTCACAGGGAAAACGGTTTCAATTGTCGTTCCGCTGATGTTCCTGCTGTTGCTACAGCAGCCAACGGCGATGCGAGCGGAAGAGGAATCACAGGACTTTCAAAAGAACAGTAAGTACTCGAGCACACTTTTCAATTTCAGTGATTGGCCAGCAGATACCCTGCAATCACCTGGCAAACCTTTTACCCTTTAGGATTCATTGATAGGCGCCTGTTCAAAAGATGATATGCTTAAATATTTAACCAAGAGAAGTGCGAGAGAGAAAATCAAAAAGAGATTAAGAAACTAAGATACAAAAATATTGAGAGAGAGAGAGAGAGAGAGAGAGAGAGAGAGAGAGAGAGAGAGAGAGATAGAGAGAGAGAAAGAGAGAGCGAGGTGGAGAGATGGAGAGAGACCGACAGAGAATGAAAGGCGGTGTAAGCGAGAATAAGAGGGGGGAGAGAGAGAGAGAAAGAGAGAGCGAGAGAAAGAGAGAGAGAGAGAGAGAGGAATAATGAAAGGGAGAGAGAGGGTTAGAGACAGATAGAGATAGCTGTAAAGAGAGAGAGAGATAGATAGGTGGTGTGAGAGAGAACGACAAAGAGAGAGAGAGAGTGAGGGGTGGAGAGAGATAAGTAGAGTAAGGCAGAGAAAGAAAGGGGGAGTAAGGGAGAGAGGGAGAGAGAGAGAGAGATTAAAATATAGGTGCAGAGAGAAACTTGGTGTGAGAGAAAGAAGGACAAAGGGTGTAAGAGATACGCACAGAGAGAGGGAAGCTCCTCTAAAAATAAATAGTTACTAAATTCCAAACAGTTCCCTCACCTATAAATACAGCCCTAAGAAAGTAGCTGAATCGACTTCACAGGCACGCCCACTTCCTTCGACAGCAAACCCAGTCAAGTCAAGAGTATCAATAAATATTCTGGGTAGATACTATTGAATTATATGTTTCATTAGACATGCGCTTCCACGAAATACCCTTTGATTTCGCCACAGCGCTCGAGGGCTACAAACAAATCAAATCATAATCAAAGAGTTCATCTAGTCATTGAGTTAGATCGCCGGCTATCGCAATCATATTTACTCGCCTGCCAACTGCCGAAAGGAAAACTTTTCGCATTGAAGTTGAAGTTATGCAAAGCTGTGCCTGCAGCTGCAGAGCTGCTTGTGCTTGGCCAGCAGACGAAACATTCGGCGGCGCCCCTTCGATTCCGGCTCCAGCCGACCCAGTTGCTCGTCCGTGCTGGAAACTGTGCCAAAAGGGCAGCCGCATCTCTCTGATGCCGATAGATATTCGCACACGTTTGCACAAAATGCTGCCCTGTGCGAAGCAGTTTGTGCAAACTTGCAAATCATTCACCGACAAATGCCAAAATGCTTATCAATGTGCGTTACATAAAACGTGCTGCAGCTTTCCCTTATCCAAATAGACTACAACAAGAAGCAGGAGACAAAAAAAAACGTCGAAAAAAGAAAGGGAAAACTTGAACGAAAACTTGCCAGCCAGCAGTTTTGGCCCAAACAACTTTATAATTTGCGAGGTCGAGCATGTGTCTGAGTGTGTGTGTGTGTGTGTGCGTGTGTGTCCAAGTGTTGTTACAACTTGGTGCCCAGTGCTTTTTACGATGCCATCAACTGGTTGTTGTAATTTACGCTCAGATTATTATAGAGCAGCTAACCTTGAAGCAGCAGCAACAGCAACAGCAGCAACAGCAGCAACAGCAGCAGCAGCAGTCGCCGCAGGAACAGCAGCAACATCGGTCATATCTCATTTCCCAGACTACCAACGAGCATCGTTTTTTTATGTTAGGATGTCAGCCACTCGAAAAAAAAAACAAGCAAAAGCAAAAACAAATCATATTTCGACATCGACATCAGCATATTTTCCTTTTGGGTGCCGTCTGGGCGGCGTCTGTCTTTTGTTGCCGCTCGCTGGGCGCGGCAGGGCTCGGCAGGGCTCGGCTGGACTGGCAGCAATTTATGACAGGATTTGGGCTAAAACGAGACACATTTTCTGGCATTTTCTATTTCGCTTGGCATTGGCTATGGCAGCGCGCGGGATTTTGTTGTAAATTGAATTTCGATGCCTTCGATATAGACATTGCCATGCCCCCCAGTTACGCCCTCGCCTGACTGTTTGCCCTGCGCATTGGGCATTAAATTTAATTATGTGTGCTGCTGCTGTCGCTGCTGCTGCTGCTGCTAGGTCTACTGCTTCCTCTTAACTTATTAGCAGGCAAGCACTTGAGAGCTTAAAATGCCGAACGTTTCTTGGGCAATTTCCATCTTTTGACTTTTGAGACTCTCAAGAGTTCGCCCCACTCGATAGTGGCGCATTTGGCACTGACGACGCCTTAAATGGAACTCGAATGTGCTGCCTAACGTTGCCACATTAACGACTCACAGACACACACACACACACACACACGCATACGCATACGGCAGGGGAAGGGGAAGGGGAAACATGCTGACTCCTGGGGCATTGCCTTGGCACTTGGCTACGGCTTCCGTTTGTCGCATGAATATTTTCATCATAATCGTCACTATTTTTATGTTCACAAGTCTTTTCTGTCACACACAAACACACATATATATACTGCACACTCTCGTTTATGTATGTATGTAAATTGAAATTCTCGGCATTAGCATTCGATTTATGTGCTCTCGATTGTTGTAGGCAAATGTCAAGCTGCGCTCCTCAAGCCATGCCCAGCTTTGTTTTGATGGGCAATCAGCACACGCAACACGGCCGCATACCCAACCACCGCCAGGGGGCGTGGCAGCTCACAGTTCAATTGCAATGCAAACATTTCGCGCCCTCGAACAGCAGCAGTCGACGGCGGCTGCTCTGCTCTGCTCTGCTCTGCTCTGCGCTGTGCTCATCAGCGCGTCATTTGTGCTCTAAATTGGTTTTTTGTTAATTTCATATATGAACTTCAAAGGGAAAAACAGCCAAGGGGTGCAGCACCGCACCGCACCGCACCTCGCCCCGCCCCGACTCCTGCAGCCGTCAGTCGAATGCGACACATGTGCGCTGTCAGCCAGGCAAAAGCGTGGAAATATTTCTCAAACATATTTCCATATTCACGCACATATGTATGTGTAATATATGTGTGTATGTGCGTGTGTTTATATATACCAAATATTTATTTATAAACACGCGCGCGCGTTCGCAGTGTCAAAACAACGTCACAAGCGAGAGCTACGGACGAAGGGTGCAGTACGTTCGAGGGAGGGGGGGCGCCACAAGTCAAGTGCAACATTGCTCGCAGGGGGCGGGTGGGGGGTGGGGCGGCCAGAGGGAAGAGCAAAGAGGAGCGGCGCACTGGCACGTTGCGCCAAGATGCAAAGTTCAATTTCACATGTGGAAAATAACAGAGAAAAATATTGTGGGGAGTTGCTACAAAAATACAACAGAGGAAGCACATGTCACCGTGAAGTACGTGCAAGGATGGTGCGGCACTGCAGCCAGAGATCCAGAGATCTGCAGAGATGAGGGACACCAATACAAAGTGGCAGCAACTGG
Organism: Drosophila navojoa; assembly: GCF_054131105.1. Taxonomy (NCBI): domain Eukaryota; kingdom Metazoa; phylum Arthropoda; class Insecta; order Diptera; family Drosophilidae; genus Drosophila; species Drosophila navojoa. Next base: position 13,123,454 of record NC_142890.1, read on the forward strand.
CAGTGCAGCCCGAAAGACGACAAAGGCGCTGAGCAGAAATAAATGGGCTAGAATGGCTAAAGAAAATGTCGCGCATAGAGGATAAAGTGTGCGCAGGCAGAGTCAATATATAAATATATATACATACATATACATATATCTATATATGACGGCCGCTGAATAAATCGTGGAATTGACAAAAGTCGAGGTATCATTGCACAGTACATGAATAATGCGGATCGGGAAAGCGTTTTATTAGAGCACAGATTCAGCTTAAAGTCTTCTCTGTTCATGGTGCAAAATTGAATTCGCTTTATTTGGGTTTCCCGAAACTGTGCGCACTCAGGCGCAGTTATTTCAAGCGAATAAAAGCAAGCGATCTCGATTATTTTCTTTGTGCAACATGTGCTCTGCACTTGGGCCAGTGCAGCTGCAGCTGCCCCATAAATTCATAAATGCAGCACTCCGGCACTCTCATGAACAGCGCTGGCCAGCCAGCTCGTTGGCCCTGCCAAGTGAACCTTCCAGGCACAACAAGTGTCTAGGAATGCTGAGCAAATGCGGCTACTTCCTGTTTAGCGCGAAATTTCAATTATGAACAAACATGGGCAGGGCACTCTCTCTCTCTCTCTCTCTCTCTCTCTTACTTTCGCTCTCCCTCGTGGCCAGTCAACGTCCGTCGTTCACATAAAATACAACACAAAAATGTTTTATTTGTCAGTTTTCCATGTCTTTTTTTTTTTTCCTCTTTGTGCTGAACAAAACGGAAAAAATCGCTTTGCTCCACTTTCATGGGCGTTGGGGCGTGCATTCGTGCAGCTGTTTCATTTCTGGACAGGCATCAGATACGAGATATATAAATATATATATAAATATATGTGTGTGTGTGTGTGTGTGCGCTGTTATAAGTTAGGGCACCCGCTGACTACTCAAACGTGACTGTCCAAAGTTTTTCAATAAACTTTAACAAGAAAACATTAAAAAGCCACAAGGCTGAAGCAGAGCATTTCCATTGCCATTTCCACATTTCCACATTCCCACATTTTCACATTTCCACAGCGCCGGCAGCAGCCCCTGGGCAGAAGTCAGAGAGCTTCAACTCTATAAAGCGAGCGGCAAATAGTTGTGTGCGCTGCCCTGCCACGCCCTCGCCTTCCCAGTGCGTACGACACAAGTAGATTTACTCTTTGTTATTACGCCGACTAGCTGTTATCTCCCCTCTCCCTCTCTCTCTCTGCTTAGGTCGTTGAAATATAAATTTCACATAAAAGGCAAATCTATAGCACATCTTTAGCTGCTCCACAGTTGGTGGATGGCTTCAGCGGCTGGCTGAGCCACCCGCCAGGCAGAGCACCACCCGGTTAGTGCGCATTACGCGGCAGCGAAATGAAATAAATATCATTTTATGACTTTTTAACTTGCTGCGGCGCCGCCCCGCTCCTCGGCTCCCCCGCTGCGCTGTTGGCCTTAACAGGCGCAATAAATGCAGCCAGCCAAAGCCAAGGCGCATCAGCAGATGGCTGGGGGCTAAGACATCTCTACTGCCACTTACTGCTGCCCGCTTTTATGGTCCACAGTTTCCTTTTTGTGTTGATGTTTTCAGCTGCTCGAAACATTTGCATTTTGCACTTGATTGAGCCCCGCTCTCTGTGAGTAATGCTTCCGTTAATCAACGCAATGCCCCACGGCCCGCCTCTCCCTCCCACCCAACACCCAACTCACAGAGCTCGATTGCTTAGCAGTCGTGGTGAAGCCCCAATGCCAAAAAGGTGTGAATCAACAAATGGAGAGGCGAACCCATACCTCGCTTGTTACTGTATACATATTTATATATGTATATGTATCTGTGTATGTGTAAGCAGACTATATCCAGTGTTGAACATCGTTTGCTGTTGTCAACAGCGTTTGGCCTTTGCCTTTTCCGCTTAATGCTTCGCTTCGCTTCACGGGGGTTATTTCACGAAATTAACCCTTTCGGGCATAAGGCACTCATAAAAAATTCAATTTTATGACCATTTTTATTTGGCCACTTTTCGTCTGTCTGCACATGCCAAAATCGCATTAAAAGCGACTGGTCAAAGCTCTGAATCAGACCAAATCACTCAGCAGGAGTGTGCGGGTGTGTGGGTGTGTAGGCGTGGCCCTTTACAACTACTTAGCCCGTAATTACAGCTATTTACAGGGTATTTGAATTGAAGCGGAATGGCACGCAAACATTTTGTATGCTATCACTAGCTATAGTGAATGACTAGGAATATGGATATGGGTGTGAGCATTTGACAGATGTGTAAACAGAATGGGGGAAATGGAATTTTTAATATCTGATTTTTAATATTTGCTAATATTAGTTGATACTTAAGCATTGATTTCTTAGCATCATTAGCCAGTCTTGAAGATCTTAAACCTATTTCACTGTACTCTAGGAAATATATTTAAATATTATTTTGAATTTAACTAGAATTAAATTGTGCTTGTGCTTATTCAGCTGAATTGATTCCACTTAAATCCTTCATAAATAAATATGTTATAAAAGCCCGCACATTGAAGCATGTCCAATACTTGAAGCCTTTTAATGATCTAAAAAGGAAAATGCGCTCGTTGTAAATAAGCTGCAGAGGCTTCAGTGAGAGTGAAATATTTACCTTTGCTTCCTCCATCTATGTACTTCATATACTCCAATGAGCGTACTTCTCAATATAGAGAAATATTGATATATAAATGGATTAATACTCTTGCATTCGATTCAATATCAGGGAATTCTTTTCGAGTTCAGTTTTGAGTAAATGAGCTCTAGCTGAGTTTAATTTATGAAATTAGTTAATATATCATAGTCCAGGCATTTTCCGTTTGCTTACATACTTTTCCTTTTATTAGCTTAGATTGATTTCTTTACAGGGTATAATTAGCACATGTATGTAAGTGTAAGCGAGGCGCTCAGATGTGACCAAAGTGTCTTACACAGACTGGCATGTGTGTGTGTGTGTGTGTGTAGCTGTATAGCTATATAGCCCAGCTGAAGTTGTGATTCACATTCCGTCAACGGTCGCTGGACATGCCCAACGATATATCCTTCAGCAATGCAGCAGCAGCAGGAGTAGCAGGAGTAGCAGCAGCAGCAGCAACAGTCACACTTCAGTGCACCCATTCGGAAGCCTTTGTTGTTGTTGTAACTGGCATCGAGTTGGTATGAGCTTTGTAATTTTTATCGCCGCCCGGCATGCGCTTTGAGCCGAGCTGGACAGTCGGGGGCTTTGGTGACCCATTGTTCGAGGCGGAGCGGCGATTCGGGGCGCCTGTTTACGTTTATGCTGGGGCAACACGCCTTTATGATTTCTGTTTGATTGCCGCCGCCAATGCCGCCAACAAGCAAGCGCCATTAGTCACACATTGCCGGATGGAAGTGTGAGCGGCGGGGCGGGTCAGGGCGCTGGCTAATGGGTGGGCGTGAAGCGGTTTTTGGCGTTCAAGTGGAAAATTGAATTTATCACTTGAACATGCCAAGCGGACGGACGGCATTTGCCCCTTTTGGCTTTTGTTTCGCTTTTTCTTTCGCTGCTAATTCGCAACAAAATTCCATGAAATCTATTTGGGACACGTAATCAACTCGTTTGTGAATACTTTACTGCCAGCCCCCACCCACCACACTAGTCCCCCTCACCCCAGACTACACACAGTCACCCACAGTCACCCGCTGTCAAATCATTTGTTTTACAATATTTTCCGGTAGGTGGCGCTCCAAGCGACTTGGCCGAGACGAACATTGTCTAAGCGTTAATTGAAATTCGCCCAAGGTGGGCGTGGCATGGCCGGGCCAAAAGCGGAAATGACCATCGCATGCAGGCGCATAGTAATTTGCGAAATTTGCATAGTTTATTAAATTTTAATTTACAAGGCTGCAATTTTTTCCATTTTTATCGCCTTACATACTCAGCGCTGGGGTGATTAGGCACTGGATTTGCATAATATGTTGCCATAAATTGTCGCAAATTGAAAACGCACTAGAGTAGCAGCAGCAGCAGCAGCAATAAAATGCCATAAATGGCATCAGTCGGAGTAAATAAATTAGAGAGCAATGCGCTGGCTGCATTTGAAGCTGGGCTTTGATTTATTTATTCGATAGTCGGCGGACCATAAATTCGAATAGTTTGTCAGCTGTGCATTTAATTAAAAAATTATTTAAATTATTGCCCAGTGCAGACAAGCCTATTGCATTGCGTTGCATTGCATTGCATTGCGCTTCATTTCAATTCATTTGAGTTTGCGTCAAAACGCAGAGAATATAAATCGCTGGCCCAGCCGAGTCCGTTTCGGCGGCAACATAAACTAAACTCGGCTGCGATTGCCGAATCGCACTTGTAAATCTAAACACACAAACGCCCCAGAGTATGCACTGCTCTGCATAAAATATGTACGTACTCCAAACTCTATTTGCTGTTGCTGGCATCGTAAATTTACATATTTTCCGTATAAATAAACTCGTAAAGCGTATTCTGTCGCTCAGACATGGTAAGCAGCAGCAATGCCGCTAGTGCGCCACCGTTGCAAATGTCACGCTGTAAATGGCAAAAGAAGCTCCAAATAAATATAAAATAAAATAGCTACAAAATGGCCAAAAGAGAAGAGCAGAGCACACACACACGCACACACACACACACACACACACATAGTTTGGTGCCAGCAGCAGCCATGCAAGGGTGCTGAAAGGACGCTCGCTGAGGTGTGTCGAGCGCACCACAGGCAAATTGAATGAGCCGCCTCTGAGTTATGGCAGGCTGGGACAATGTTTTATCAGCTGGGCAGCTGATACCAAGGCGCCGCCTGGCTGCGATTCAGAGGCAGACTGCTGGGCGTGGCCATAAACAAGCGTATACTTGATATATTGTCAATGGACTGCTCTAGCATCTTTTGCGCCACTTGAGCTTACTCTAGATTTGGTTTATTGGCAACTGAAAGGGAGAGAGTGAGACTGAGAGAGAGAGAGAGTTTCTCAATCTTCAGCTGCTTCAACTATTGATTACTTTGCTGTCATGATGTTAAATATGGCCAAAGAGCAACGCATTAAATCATCTAAATGTTCATGCTCATTAGCAATCAATGCATAACAACAACAACAACAACAATAACAACAATAACAACATGAACAACAAGCCTGCCAACACTTCACACTTCATTTGTGCTCAACACACACACACACAGCTAACATTAAGGGTAAGCGAGCAGCTCGATTAACAGGCAAATTAGCATTAAATTACTTCTTCTTCTTCGTCTTTTTTTTTTTTTTGAAAACACACACTCGCTGCCTATTACCCACACCTTCTGCCCCCTGCGCTGCCCCTGCACGCACAGTAAATAAATCAATTAGCAGCGAAATGAAAAAAAAAAAGGAAGAAAATATTTGCTGCTGCTGGCTTCTAGTTAGCATTTAGGGTCAGCGAGGGGTGGGCCGCTGTTCGGGCCGGGGGTTGGCGACAGCTGACGCATTTATTGATAAACAAAAAACAAAGCGAGCAACACAGAAAGAAACAATTAAAAGCTTCAGCCGAAGCATCTGCACAACACATTGCAGTCCAATATTAATGATGGGCCCCAAAATGGGCCAACTTTCGAGTTCCCATCGGGGAGGAGCTCTCTCCACTGTGTCGATATGCTTGATGGCAAACGCAGCTGCAGCTGCAACAGCCTCGTTACATTATTTTTTTTTTTTTAATTATTTGTTTATGCAACGCAAACAAACTTGGCTGGCGGCACTTCTCTAGCTTGTCTCATTGTTATTGTTATCGTTATGCATATGCGCTTGTCGGCCCCATAAAGAGTAACGGCTCGAAATTCTCGGAAACTCTTGCCCCGAAAAAGAGACAAAAGGCAATGCCAAGGCGCCTAATTAGCCGCACTCATCGTCATGCGAATTTGTCAAATTAAGCAGCTGGCATTACTACACCCCCCCACCCCTGCCCATCCCTCCCATACTCGCATTTCAGCTGCTGAAATGCCAGTGTCAAAATAAAACGGGCTCAGAATGTGCAGGAAATTACGAGCAGACACCATTCCAGCTGGCATTCGAGCAATGCGCCCTGAGCTCGGACAGCGCCAAACATGGGCGGCATGCGCTGATGCGGCGCCAGCAGTCAGCTGAAATTAAATATCACCAACTGCCAGCGCAGAGCAGAGTCGCAGCTCCCTTCGAGCTGAAAGTCGACTCCATGGCCGTGGCCGTGGCTGAAGCGACGCTGATTAAAAAATTGTTTGACAAGAAATCAGCGCGACGTTTGTCTGGCCTCGCTGCCCGCGCGCTTATCCTGAGCACCAACTGGCGGAAGCAGTGAAGTGTCGCCGTTAATTCGCCGTAAATTTAATTGTCGCCTGCAATTAAATTGATTTTCCAGCCGGTAGCAGTCGATGTCTCTGCTCTGCCCCCGACGCCTGACATCGCATCGACTTTCATTATTTTTTGTTGGTTTACTTTTTTTCTGGCCCTATGCGTCAAAGGAATTCCTTCTCTTCATTTTATGGCCAAACTATTTCTGAACGATCTGGGTCAACCAGGCCAATTAAGTCTTTTATGTCGCATGCATGTAAATAAAATGCAAGATATAAATAAAAATATTTAAATAAACAACTAAAACAAAGGCAAATACGGAAAGATTGGGCGAGTTGGTTTTTTCTTTGCAAAGATTTTTTTTTTCCCTATTTTTTAAGCCTTTATAAATTTTGGCTTTTGAATTTAATCGTTAACGCTCTAGTTAAACATTTCTGAATATAATCTTTAAAAGTTGTACCATTTTTTCCAGTAATTTCTAAAGTATGTGCGATGCGTTTGTTTTATTTTTGTTTTAGTCAATTAAAAACAAATTTTTTTTATCTTGATAATAATCATTATATTTGATTTTTTGACATCACTTTTTGAATATGATATCTCTCAAAGGGCCACCTTAAGCCTGTAAGGCGTATTGTGTCCGTCTCTGTTAAACGATATAGGGTTGCCAGATGGGTTCATCGAGTGTAAACAGCCCTGTAATGTAAAACAAAAATTCAAATTAAACTCTTCCTATTAAGTTTTACTAAAGCACCCTCATGCTTTGGCTAGAATTGAAATTCTATTCTCAAGTACCAGGGGCAATAGGAATATGAGTGGCACTCGAAATGCTAGAAATTTATTTTTACGGGCTGTGAGATTTATTACTCAATTTTGAGACATTTTGCATGGTAATGAACAACTAATTAGCTAAATTGACTAAAAGCTAAATGAATTGCATTGGTTAGGTTTACTGGTATCTAATCTGTAGACAGACAATTCCATTTAAATCCTCTTTTATGCAGTTTCTGATTAATAACATATATATAGAGCTATAACTTGGCTGGCCGACCTTGCCTGATAGAAAAATCCATTTACATAGAATTTCTATTTCAATTTCTATTCCAATGAACGCAACTAGTTTAGCTAATAGTTTGCAACTATATTTCAATAGACTCTCTACTAACAATAGACCTTAGCGTGCAGCATCAATAGCAAATGAAAGTGAATGGAATTCCGAATAAAATTGAATTAAAAATACATAAATATATTTTAAGCGCGCTTGACTCACGGGAATATTTTCTAATCGATAGCAGCAGCAGCAGCAGCACTAAATACATATGTAAATATATATAATACTGTATATATACTATATATCTATATATATGTATGTATGTATGTGTACTATCTATTGATGCTGCAGGGCAGGGCTGCGCGCTTCTGTTTCTAGAACGAACAAAAAAAAAAATAAAAAATAAATAAAACTGGCACACATTCAAAAATGATTTTTACGCAATTTAACGACAACAACTTGAAGATAAACTATAAATAAATGCCCCTTAGTGTTGGGCGAGCATCGTTTTAAACTATTTCTAGTTCGTATTTGTGAGTTACTGCTGCTGCTGCTGCAGATGTTCTTTCTATTGCTGCTGCTGCTGCTGCTGCTGCCAGGGCCATGAGTCACGAGAGCGACAGAGTCGCTGTCAAGCGGTCATGTTTATCTATGATAAGTGCTCAGTGAGCAGTTTAATTGAAAATAATAAACACGCGTGTAAATAATGCGCAATGTCTCGACCAGTTTCACAGTGCAGCTGCCTAGCACAATGATGCCAAGCGTTGTCCTAGTTTCACATGCAGCAAAGAGTCCTGCACAAAGAGCTGCCCTAGCTAACCACCCAACCACCCAACCACCCAGTCGCCCAACCGCCTGCCGCTTGGCATCCAAAATTGTCGCAGCAACTACACAGCCTGGCCCATGTTGCACAGCATGTGTTGCATGTTGCAGTAGCTGTCGCTGCCGTTTCGATTGTTGTTGTTGCTGCTGCTGCTTCTGTTGCTGCTGCTGCTGCTGCTGCTGCGACTGCTGTGGTTGCCTGCTACGTTTGCAAAAATGTTTTGCTGCATGCCGTTGCCATATTTTACTTTTAAATGCCGTTGCCGTTGCCGTTGTTGCCCTTGCTGTCCTTGCTGGCAGCTTTTTTAATTTATTTGCTCATTTTCACTATTTTCCAGTTGCACTTGTCTTCACACCCTCACCACCAGCCTCTCCTCTCTCTCTCTCTCTCTTTCTGCACTTCGATATTTTTGCTGCGTTGTTTTCATTGCGGTATATTTTCATACTATTTGCAGAGCATCAGATTCTTCTTACTTCTCAGTTGAGTATGACAAATGCGAGGCTAGAATTTCGAAACCTAAATTATAAATTACCTAATGACTCGGTTATAATTGGAATATGTTTCGGTTTACAATATATTAAACTATAAGATATGCATTTAAAATCTTAAACAACTTAGATTATTAATTGAATATGAAAATGGTTTTAGAAACTCGCAATTGGACATACGTAGAGAAAAGTAAACTTTAACAGTTGCAGTAAGAGTTCTTATAAAACTTTAGTTGGGACTCAAAAAGTTGATTATAAAAATGTTTCTTTAATACATGCTTGTATTTTGTATACATATTTTTGTACATATATATTTTATATGAATTTAGTATATACATTATTAGCTATTCTTTAAATTTTAATTGACTTTCCGTAAATGTAAAATATTATAAAATAAATATTTAGTCAAGTATAACAGTTCTTGCCTCTGACTTCTGACTATGCCATCCCTTAAGTTAAACTTGAAAATATCCAGCTGAGCACTTGGAATATCTACATCTAAAATCTGTTCGCTGCTCAAGTTCAATCTAAATCAAATGACTCAATATGATTCATATTAAAGAGTATTTAAATTTCGTTGCCGTGGGAATTACTTTTGTTTGATATACATATTTGCATTTGGTCAAAATGAAAATCGCATAGTTTTTCATAAATCATGACCACATGTGCTCGCACACAGAGTTACTTTCTACTTATTATTTGCGCATTGCCACGAGCGTGGTGCATGCCGCAAACAGCATAAATACCACGCCCCCGCCCTGCTGCGCCTGCGCCAACGCCTATTGCAATACAGCCATGTGTGTGTATGCGTGTGCGTGTGTGTGTTTTTAACAATTTAAATCAAGTAATTTACGCGCTATTAGAGCAACCGCTAGGTCATATTGCGCTTTCTGAATTCCCGAAAGTACTGCAATTAACATGGAATAAAATTCCATCATCTGCTTGTGCAGAGTAATTGCGGTCATTTAAAATGTTTATGCCCACCAAGTGGTTTTCGATAATTTGCAATTGAAATATTATAAATATTTCAGTATGCATTTCGCCATAAATTTAAAATGCAGCCAAGGCAGAGAGACTGCATTAATAATAGCCCTGCACGCAGTCCATAATTAACGGCCACGGGGCGTATGCGTAATCTGTTTATTTATCGCAGTCGCAGTCGTAGTCGCCTAAGAGCATCAAGTGGCTCGTTGCCCCATCAGCACTTGCTTTAATAGAAAATTTAATATTGAATGCGCGCCACTAAAAGGTTCTCAGGTCGTCCTGTACAAGGACTCGCCACACAAGTCCAGGCCCAAGCAACAGTTGCACAGCCACGACAAGATGAAGAAGAAGAAGAAGAAAAATAGATATATATACAAAGAAAAACGATAAAAAAAATGGCAGGAAAAACGAAAGGAAACTAAAGGAGACACGTAATGGCCGGCCAACAATGGCATCAACAAGAAGGACAACAAAGCGCTGACTGGAATATTTTCTCGTATTTTATTATTAAATCACGTAGCGAGTGCAATACGGCGTCCAAAATGACAGCGAACGCATTTTAATTGAAGGCACAAAGGAGCACACGAGTCCCTGCCCGAGGGAAGCGAACAAACTGATAAAAAGTTGGAAATGCTCGATGATGAGGCGCACTCACTAGAGTCGAGACAAATGCCAGTCCCAGTCCCAGCTCCTGCTCCCTACTCCTGCTGCCCACTGCCACACCCACTAATCGTGCTTTGCTATCAGCTCCTGCGGCCTAGCATTGAATTGTCGGCCGGACTCCTGCGAATGACTTTCTGCAAAGAAGTTTTCTAATTGAAAATGGCGTCGCTGAATTTAATTTGAAAACTTTCACTGACAGCAACTGACCCAAGCACCAAGCAGCGCGAGCAACAAATAATAAATAACAGGCAGAAACAAACTCTCGGCGGCAACAACTTGTAAGATTTATTAGAACAGAAATCTTTAAAGCGTTTCGCATGCGTTCAAAGCGGCAGTGGGTCATAAAACGCTTGCCAAAACACTCGTATATTTGCGTATACATTATATTTGCTGCCTAATTGACTTGCCGTGGACATTTGTTGCTTGACTGCGCGCCGCGCCGCGCCGCCGACTCGCCGAGCTCGGAGTGGCGCCAACTTTTTGCTAATATATATTTTTGACACAGCAATTTGGGCAGAATGCTTTCATATTCCGGTCCCCGGCTACGCAAAGATTCCCAGAAATAAATACATATATATACATATACAATGTGTGTATGTAAACAAGCAAACGAAATTGTTCAGCTTTGGTCAGAATAGGCATAGAGGCAGCAAAGAAAAAAGTTCAACGGTTTCAGCTTGTCCGTTAAAAGTTGTTAGCTTTGTTTGCTACATAACATGATGGCAAACGGAAATGCACACAGACCTACATAAACACCGCAGTCGGGATGAAAAAACATGCAGGCATTTCTAATTATAAGTAAATACTCATATACATGCATATTAGCAGGCACTGTACAGTGTCTGTGACTGTGTCTGTGTGTGTTGTGTGTGTGTGTAAGCACTTTAAAAGTTTGCTCCGCACAAGGCTGCCCGGTTCGGTAGTCCGTAATGCATGCGAGAAGTGTGAGAAAGTACATTAGGGTCAGTGACGACTTGGACTACACTCGAGCTGGGCGGGCCAAGGGGCGTGGCTGGGCATGGCTTGGCATGGATGCTGTCGCTGCTTGTACATTTACTTGTCGTGGCAATGGCAACCACTTTCGCTCTCAACTTGCAACATTTTGTGGCCGTGCGCAGCCATGTGTGCGTGTGTCTGAGTGCCTGAGTGTGTGTGTGTGTGTGCCATAATGTACAATTTAAATGTAAACAATTTGCCCCAATGTGGCGCAACGTGGCAAAAAATGTAACAGGACAAAGGCAGCTGAATAAAATATTTAAAAAGGCAGCAGCAGCAGCAGCAACAGCAGCAACAGCAACAGCAGCAACAGCAACAGCAGCAGCAGCAGCCATCAGCATCTGCGGCAAACGCCAACACCATATGCCAGACGAGGCAGCTGCGAATAGTGAAACTCAAATATTTATCTTGGCAATTGCCTCTAATTTAGTTCAAAGTTGCCGGAGCTCTAAATAAACTTTTCATTAGCAGCAGCAGGAGCAGCAGCAGCAGAGGCAGAGGCGAAGGTATAAGTTCTGCTAATATTAATTCATTAACTTTCTTTTATGGCTGTAATTGACTTTTATGTGCTTTGCACATGTTTCAATCAAACTTCAAGCACACCAAAAGCCACAAGCCAGCCAGTAAATTAAGCCCCTAATACCCATCAGGCCACACGTATTAGGAGGCCTCAGCGCACCGCACAGAGGCTCCCAGCCGTTGCATGTCAAATTAGCCACGCTTAATAAATGTTTATTATATGTAGTTGCATGCGTACGAGGAGAGACTTGACTCGAAAGTACTTTGATATTTTTGATAGAGGAATTCACGACTTTAAAATATTTATATCAGTGGCATGGGCAACTAATTAGCTAGTATCGTATTAAGGTATTTTTACAGATTGCTGCTGCGTGTCATCTTTAATGTGCAACAAGCACACATATTCATAAAAGACAAAACCGCAACCGCAACGAACAACAAAAACCACAGCGCAGCCACTGTGGGGCTGTGTTTGCTTCAACCGCGCAGCCCACATCGATCGCTCACTCCATTGCGTGCTCCTTGCCAGGATAAACTTTGAAATGAATCCAACCCCAAATCAATTGAAAGCTCTGCTATGTGTGTGTGTGTGTGTGTGTGTGTGTGCTGGGCTGTGCAATAAAACTATTTGATCAAATTGAAAAACTAAAACAAGGCACAGATATTTTGCCGCTATTGAAAAGCTGCCAAGTTTTTTGTTGTTTGGCACATATACGAATCCATTGCTGTTGTTGTTGTTGTAGTTTCTTTTATTGTTGTTTACATTGCGTGCTACATTTGGCACGCTGCTGCTGTTGCGAGTTTGTTTAGCGACACGTTTGCTGATTTTCTATTATTGTCAATTCCTATTCCCTTTTCGCTTTTCGCATTTCATCGAGAGTTCATTAAACTCCTCTGCCGCGCGCAATCCAATAAAATATATTTGCAATTAATTAAAATAGCATTTGCTTTTCAATTAAACTAACTAACTAACGGTTCTGTTCATTTTCTTTTTCCCACTTTTTTCTGTGCCAAGCAAATATTATGATTTCAGGCAATTCGCAGCTGCCAGCAAACGCTGCGCTGCCCTGCTCTGCTCTGTGTAGTGTCTGTTGTCTGTTGTCTGCATAATTTATGGAATGTCTTTTGTGCCGCAACGTGGTGCCAGCGTGGTGCGAGGGTCGGGCGAAGATTGAGGGCTACGCAAATGTTGCACACGATGTTTGCTACGCCCTTTTACGACTCTTATTTAATGCATGCAAAGTCCCACGCTGCGTATGCGCAATATCTACATTGAAAGCATGCGAAATTTCACACTTTAAGGTTTTGCTATGAATTTTGGCTGAGAATAGGACAGAAAAGAAAATAGCAGTAGAATTGCTTAGATTTATTTTTTATTAAATAAATAAATATATTATTTTTCGTAATTAGGGAAAGACTACTATTATTAGTATAATAATTATTATTATTTAAATTTAATTTTAATTGAATACATTAAATTATCAAGGTTATTTTTCTGCAATTTATATATTTACGACTACCTAGAAAAAATTCTATACATAATCAAATTTATTTATAAATACATTTTTAATTAATCTAAATACAAATAATAATCATTCACTTACAGAGTAAATAAATTCGAATAGCAAAGTTTACATGGCTAATTGATGTTAATTTTAAACAAATATCAATAAAGTTCTCGAGCTTCATTTGATGCACATGCATCATGTTGTTTTCTTGCTATTTATAGCATAGAAATAAAGTCAACAAAATGTTTATTTATAATCGTTCATCATACAAAGTATTTTCAACGAGCTGCATTTCTTCGTAATTTATTTATAGACCTGCCTCTCTCGACTTCGTTTAACATTTCCTGTGATAGTGTCTTAATTTGAACTGGAAAACGCACTCAGCACATTCGATGGATATTAATTGATCCATGTTGAGAGCCCGTCAAATGCGCCGATGCCTGAATAATGAGCCGCCCAAATAACTTTGACAAGCCGTAAAAATTTCAATTGAGTTGATGCACACCCTCCCTAGAGCTCTCCCTCTCTCTCTGTGATCGGCGGGTCTCGTATGTGCTAAGTAATTTACATGAGGCCCAAAATAGCCGCAAATAATGCTATGTGTCAAAACAGAACATCAAACGGAAGCGAGAGCTGCTATGGGAACTGAGGCCACCAAGACCTAGGGGCGGGCAGGTAGAGCTCAAGACTCGAGAGGAAACTATTGCTTGTGCCTTTTCTCTTCTTTGGGCACAGACATCAAAGTCGTCGTCCCCTGGGCTGCCAATAAAAGAATTGAATGAATGCATAAATCATTAAAAACGGACAGACGATTGCCGCCAGCAACTGGGCAAATGCTGCCGTGGGGCAGCTAAAAATAGATTTACCGAGGGGGCAGCATAGAGTTGCTGCTGCTGCTGCTGCTGCTGCTGCTGCTGCTGCTGCTGCTGCTGGGCAACTTCAAAGCTATTGCTGTTGCAATTGCAACACAAAGCGTCTAATTAGATGTTGCAACAGGCAAAACCGCAATGGCTAAGCAAATATAATCTAACTGCCGCCCAACCCTCCTCCAGCTCCTGCTGAGCGCGCTTTGGCTGGCCTTAAGCCATTTATATAGATTTACGACTAGGTGTTGCCTTGTGCCGCTTGCCAGCGCACATTTGCGGAGCTTGCCACAAGCCAAAGCGTTGACAAATTGCCGATGCCGCAGCGGAAGCTGCGCTGCCGCCATGTTTGCCATTTTGCTCAAGCTGTCAGCGAATGTGCGCCGGAAAGTATGCAGCACAATATAACAAATGGCTTGTGGTGCTCGCTGAGCTGCGGTTCGCTTTGGCCAGCATGACCGGCACGGCTCTATGTGTGTGTGTGTGTGTGTGGACTTACTTCAATAATTTCCTAATACGTTCGCTCAACAAGACTGCATAAATTTATGCACGTTGCTGCGGCATGTGCTCTGCTAATCCTCTCCAGTGCAGTGGCGCCGCCAGGTGTGCGGGGAGCTACGATAAAAATTTGCACTCCACTTTCGCCAAAAAGTTGTCGAAAAACATTTGAACATCAAAGTGCCACGACAACAGGAGGAAAAAAAATGGAAGCGGAAAAAAATTGCTTCACTTTTTTCAGTTCTTTTTCCCCCCCGTTTGTTGTTTGCCTTGCTGCTGCTCTAAGCACTTAAATTGGAGCAACTCAACTGTGATGTGAGCTGAGCTAAGGAAATAAAGAGTTTATTGATTGTTGAGGCCCAAATAATTTGCTTAAAAATTCCCAAACGCTGCTTTAATTGAGGACTGCTGTTAATCAAGACGCAAAGGCAAAGGTGCTGGGGTCCCACATCGAGCGAAATATTTATGAAATACAGAAGCCATGCTAGGGAAAACAATGTGGAGGTTGCCCTGTCGGTTGAAATAACAGGGAACGCGAGATCGAAATTCGAGGTGAAGCAGCGTAGCATGAAAGAGAAATATTTTCTCTTTTCATGTCTGTTATTTTTATTCTTTTATTTGCTTTATATTATTTATTATTTTGGGCTTTTTTCAAAAGAGAAACAAACTCGCGCCAACAACAACAACGACAGCCGGCAAACGGAAGCGTCGAACAGACAATGGGCGCAACAGAGGCGTGGGCGTGGCCATGGTAGTGGGCGCACGAGTAGCTAGGCGTGGCCCACAGCGCACCGCCTGCTGGCTGGCTTTGAGTATCTCGTTTTGCGCTCCGCGCCAAACTAAAGCGGAAGCATTGTGTTAAAATAACAAACAATCAAGCGAATCATGCAGGATGTGCAAATAAGAAATAAATATATTTTTATCAGCGCCAACGCCAGCGCACAGCTTCCTACCTGACAGCTTCAATTGGCTGCCGCCTCCTGGGCCACCTTTAAATGCTTTGCTGAATGAAAATATAAAAACGAAAAAACGAAAATAAAAAAAATGAAAATAAATAAATACGAAAGTAGAAATCAACTTTTTCTTTGGCTTTTCTTCCATTGCAGTACCCGCACGCCTGGTTTGGGCCGCTGCCGGCAAGACCGTGGAGCTGCCGTGCGACCTGACGCCCCCCACGCCGCAGGACTCGGTGAAGCTGCTGCTTTGGTTCAAGGATACCACTGGCATACCGTTATACAGGTGAGTGCTGCTGCAAGTGCTCGAACATGGCAAATCAATTTCAAAGCCTGGTCAAACTATTTAGTTGACAGAGCGCTACAAAAAAAAAAAATCCTGACTGAGCCGGCGCTGAGTAGATGTTGCCGACTAGCGGAAATGTTGCCCAAGTGCTGCACACACACAGACACACACACACGCACACATTGACACACGTTCACAGGAGCACATCCTGCAGGCGACAGCCATCCATCAAAAACGTGAAGTAATCGTCAACATCCTTTGCTGCCATCACACTTGGCGCATTTTTCACATCCTTTTTCTGTTTTTTTTTTCTTTTTTTGGCTTCCATTGAGTCCTTTTTTCTGTGCGTTTTGCCTGAGCTCCGGCTACGGTGTGTGTTTTTGTTGTTATGTGACGGTATTTTGGCGCAGGATACCGGAAGAAATGTTTTGTGTACTCGCGCACGTGTGTGTGTGTGTGTGTGTGTGTGACAAGGATGCGCCCGTCCACGCCGTCATAATCCACTTTGTTATAATAAATGTAAAGCACATCCGATTACAGTTGCCATCGCTAAAGTGTAGCAAATTTTCACGCACATACGCATCAGACACGCCCTCCCCCCCATCTACCATCCGCCCGTCCGCCCAGTCGCCCTTCCGCTGCCAGCTTTTATAAATTTCAGTTGATAAATTTTCAATGTGGTTCGCGCATTTCAAGTGCCGCTGCCGCGAGACTTGCGTGCCCCAGCGGCAACTATCCGGCATGTATGTAGGTGCACAACTGGCCACCGTCAGTCGATAATCATAAAGAACTGCAGCTCTGGCTCTCGCTTTGGCTGTAGCTACAGCCGGGCAACAATTCAGCCATAAGAGTGCCGGGCGTTGTACATGAAATAAACAGAGTAATTTGCTAAAACAGCAACAAATTGCTGCAATTTGCGCAAAGCTGCCAAAGTCGCAGCGTGGCACGCAGCAACAGTAACGAAACACACACATACACACACACACACACACACTCGTGTGCAAATTGAGCGTCATTTTTTATGGCCGTAAATTATGGTAGCAGTAGGACAACCTGGGCGCCAGAGCAAACGAATGGCCAAGAGATGCTTGCATATGTTTATTTATGATGTATAATAAGCAGCGGTGCCTGCTGCCTGCTGCCAGCTGCCTACTACCAGCCACGCCCACACACTAAATTCACACTTAACCATTCGCTTTGCAGTCTGGACTCGCGCGGCGGCAACGTCAAGCTGGCGCCACATGCGGCCATAGCTAGCGATCTGGGCCAGCGTCTCTTCTTCAGCATTGGCGATAATCCCAAGGATTCGCGGCTGCAGATTAAGGACGTTAAGCCCGAGGATGGCGGCGTCTATCGCTGCCGCATCGACTTCTTCAACTCGCCCACGCGCAACTTTCGCCACAATCTGACGCTCGTTGGTAAGTCCCAATGATCTGAGGCAAGTCCCAAATGAACTTTTTTACTCACATAGTCTCTCTCTCTCTCTCTCTCTCTCTCTCTCTCTCTCTCTCTCTCTCTCTCTCTCTCTCTCTCTCTCTCTTGCTCTCTCTCTCTTGCAGTGCCGCCTGAGGAGCCGCGCATCTTTGATGCCCAGGGCAAGGAAATCTCTCAACTGGCTGGGCCATTCCGTGAGGGTTACGAGCTGTTCCTCTGCTGTCAAGTGAGAGGCGGTAGGTTCTCAGTTTATATAAAATAAAAAATATATGTGCATATATATCATATCAAAGTGAATAATTTGATATGTGCAGTTAAATTTAATTAAATTATTTCCATGTGAGACAAACCAATGCCTGACCTCAGGCATGTCGAAGTTGATTTTCCATAATTGCAAATATATATTTACCTTTTAATTATGATATCAATTACTACTGACCTTTGCTCAGACTTGATAAGCAATTAAATAGTGAGCTTAGAGTAAATGTGAAAATAGATTTAAATTTGCATAGAATTTATTTAAATATTTGCATTTGGCTTCAATTCGTATCAGGCATGGCAATTAAAAGCTATTTAAAAAAAATAAATAAATAAATAAATTGAGGATATTTAAAAAAATATATATATATATAAAAAACTGATTACTACTAAATTTTTTTTTTTTTATATTTAATAATAAATAATAATAATAAAAATTAACTAAAAAATAATTTGAAAAAAAAAAATAAAAAATAAAAAAAAAATAACTAAAAAATAAAAATTAACTAAAAATTAATACAAAAAAATAAAATTTTTTTTACTCTATTTTAATATATATAAATCAAAATCAAAAGCTTTTTTGTTAATATTGGTTGTAAAATTTGAAAATCAAATATTTGACTTAATTATTCTTATGAAAAATAAAACTATTAATTATAATTATTTGAAAATATATAATTATATTAATTTATTTTTCATAATAAAAATTAATTTCAAATTGAAATATATATTGAAGAAACGGAGCTAGATCATATATAGACCCACGCCTTAAAATAATCCGTATAGTACTGAAACACATAAAAGCAAAGTCTTCGCTCCTATTATTTCAACTGGGATATCAATTGCAATAAATAGTGAGCTTAGAATATATATTTAAGTTTTAATTTAATCTGTTCATATTTATGCACTGCTTCAATTCGTATAATAATATTGCAATAAGCCAAGAACAGAGTCCACGCTAGGCCCAGCCACGTGGCAGCCTGCCAGTCACACTGACTGCGGTCAGCCGCTCACCTGTCCAGGCAGTTCATTTGTGTGTGTGTGTGTGTCACACGGACAAGGCTGCCGCACAGCGGCTGGTCGACCGCAGCAGCACACGGCAATAGCTGTCACTGGCTGCCGAATCGACGTAGCCGGAACTCATAATGCGCCATTGATTCTCTGCAGGGCGACCGCCGCCGAAGGTCACCTGGTGGCGCGATGGCAACGAGCTGATCGGCACCAGCCACACGTCCGTGGAGGAGGGCGCCACGGTTATGGTCAACCAGCTGCTGATTGGCACCACGACGCGCGACTACTATGGGGCGCGCATTGAGTGCCGTGCGCAGGGCACACGCCTGCTGCAGCCCGTCACCAAGGACGTCACCGTGCAGGTGCACCGTAAGTGGAACCCCTTTGTGCTCGAGTCAACTGCCTCACCCCAATTGTATTCACAGTGAAGCCAATTCGCGTCAAGATCATCACGCCCAACGACCTGCTCACGGCGGGCCATCCCATTGCCATACGCTGCGAGTCCTGGGGCTCCTATCCGGCGGCCAAGATTGTCTGGCTGCTGGACGGCGAGCCCATACGCAATGCCGAGGTGACTCTCAACAACGACAAAGAGGTAAGTGCAGCTGGCTCTGAGTTGCCTCAACGAAATGAAACAAAAACAGGTATTTGCAGAACTTTTACGACAATTTTTTTTTTTGCTGTTCATGTTTGACATTTGATAGGAACAGCCCATACGCCCACACGCCCAACTTTGAGCAACTGTGCGGCGCTTAATAACCCCCAAAGTGCAGCAGCAACTGCCAGGACTATAGCTCCCGCTACTGCTCCTGCTCCTGCTGCTGCCGACCACTGGGTGACCCTAAAAGGCGACGTGAGCCAGGCAAAGTTTTGCAGCTGCAGACAAGTTGACTTCAAGTGGCCCGTCCGCCTGGCTGGCTATCCCTTGGCCCGGCCCCCGGCCCCCGCCCGGACTCTGGTGCAGCTCTTTGATTAAGTGCACTGCCAAAAACTTTCAAGCGAGCTATACAAATTTGCACTCGACAAGCCGGACGGACGGACGGACGGACGGAGGCTGGTCCGACTAATGTGCGAATTTTTATTTGAATTTATGTAGATGGGTGCCGGCCATTTGTTAAGGGCCCATCGCAATTTTTGTGCATCTTGCTGAAATTTATCAGCAGTAGTTCGCATGCAGCACGACTTCATTTGCCTGCGGCACACAGAGCCACAGAGTCGGACTGTAACCACCACAGCCAGGACAACAGCCGGACGGCAGTTTGGAAGACATGCGAACGCCCTGTGCAAAGACAGCTCGGCTTTCGGCATCCATTAGTTATCCATGTGGCACACTCTGCCTGCCACAGGGTATGCGAGCTATCGGTCAGCCTCTATGCCATGCAGATATGATAGAGAATCATATTTGACTCCCTTTTCGGGCAGAGCTTGGGTTCATTCTGTGTGGTTTCTCTATATGAGATCTTCTCTTATTTTATGTGAAAGTTAATTTATTATACTTTGCCAGAGTATTTACACTTCGTTGCTTTTTTTGTTGGCTTTGCGTTTTCCGCTTTCTAATTATGCCCATGCTAATGGATAGAGACAGCAGCCAGAGCTGGAGCCTGTGCCAGAGCGGGCTGGGGCCAGTCGAAAGACAGACGTCGCCTGACATTAGGCAACTCGTGCATAACCAATTCGTTCGATAGCCGAGCACAATATGTGCTCATGTGGGTGGGCGGTGGGTGGCAGTGTCAGGCCATTATCCTGCTGTGCCTCTGAGGTAACCCTACACGCAGCTCGGCACGAGTTGCCAAAAATGCGCCTCATTATTTGCCAAGCTTGTGCCGAAATGCAACTCGAGCCTCATGCTGGGGTACTCGCTTTCGGCCAACAAATTCGGTTGCCTGGCCAACTGAATTCACCACCTGAAAAAACAAGCAAGATGAAAAAATTTAATATAACCCATAACTGAGCAATATTCGTTTAATTATTTCGCAGGATGCCAACATAACGACGAGCATTCTGACACTGAAGGTAACAGCGGAGAACGACAATGCGGAGCTGACGTGCCGTGCATCGAATCCCTGGTTCTCCGGCGGCGCCATCGAGGACAAGCGCATCATACGGGTGGCCTGTGAGTATACAGATTGCGCAGAGATTGCTTAAAGGCCCTGCCGTCTCCCCTGACCATTGACCCCTGCGCATCAATTTCGAACTCTCCCACATAAACTCGTTCGGTATTCGAGACATGTATCTATTCCTTCCTTTGTCAGTGTGTGTGTTTGTGGGTGCCTGGCCTAAAGCACTTTCCGTCGCGGCAAGTCCAATTAGAAGCGTATTAGGGCCAGAGCAACGTAACTTGGTTAAAGCTCCAGAGTTTGCATCTCTGCAGACGCATCGAGCAGCTGCAGCTCCACTTCAAACTAAGCCCAAGGCTGACGGCATTCACCTGTTGTGCCTGCTGCACGTTAAGCTGCTTATGGAGTGCAGTCAACGGCATCCCTAACGTCATTATACACGATCATCATCGTCATCAGCATCAAGGCTGTCGTTGCCATTGGCGCTGTTCCTTCCCTCCTTGTTGCTGTTGCTGTTGGCCTTTGCGCAGCCTTCGACTTGGCTTGATTAAATTTTCACTGTTATGTTTCCGGTGCTCATTTTTCGCCTAGCCATCATAATATTTGCAACATCCGCTTCCGGCTTCCGCTTTAGATTACTCCTGCCCGGCTACAGCGAGCAGCCAACAGCCAACAGCCAACAGCCAACAGCAACAGCAACAAAAGCAAATTAAATTACCTGCACTCAGTGTGGCCTCGACAACCTCTCGGTGCGACATCAGACTTCATTTCGATTTAATTTCGTGCCGCATTTTTAATAATTCACCATAAATGCCAGCAATTTTTGCCGTCTTGCGCTCAGAGGCCATAGTTCTCTCCACCCCCGCCGCACAAGGAGACCCCCCCACCCCTGGCGAGGAATGGCAAGGCAAGGCGCTCGTCCTGGCGCCAGTCTCGGTCGCGTATTAGATTTTTACAACCGTAACTAATAGTCCCATTTGGCTTATGGCCAGGCGGCCGTGCACCACAATGGACTGGCTGAAGAGGCTCGCCACTGGGCCATAGGCCCCGCTCGATGCGCGGACAGCAGCTGACCATGCGGAGGAGCAGCAGGAGCTGATACTGCTTGCCGCGTCAGCTTGGGATAACTACATTACGCAATGCTGGCTACGCCCGGTCGGGTGGCTCACCTTATGAGCCATTTGCGTTTATTATTTGGACTTTTATCCGGCCATTTGCAGCGCTCATTCGATTTGACGCCCGCACTTACTTATCTGCCCTCTATTGCTTTGTTTCAGACCCGCCCACCGTCTCGGTGCACTTGGCCAACGAGGACCCCAGCCGCATGGTTACCCGGGCCGAGGGCCAGAACGTCACATTCAAATGTCGTGCGGATGCCAGGCCACCTGTCACCAGCTACTCCTGGTTCAAGAACGTAAGTACGCCACAGACTTTCATCAATTGCCTCAACTCCCGCACTCCCACACTCCCACTCCAACTGGGCTGGGCTCCGCCTGACCACTGACGCCTATTAGGCAGCAAACACTTCGGCAATTTTTATTATCAATTGCCGCTCCACTAGGCGCTGGCGCCCTTCCACTTGCGGCCTGTCGAAATTCCTGCGGCAACTTAAGCAGACACTTTGCGGTTTAATTTAATTTACCGAAATTGCTTCGAGAGCTGCGGGCAGCTCCCATTCGCAAGATGCCAGGCGCCAAATATGTGGCCTATTCGGTTACCAAGTGGCCAACATTCGAGGCCTTAAACAGTTTTCTTCTCCTACATTTTCTCAAGTCTCTCTCTCTCTCTCTCAGTGTATGTGTGTGTCTGTGTAAATAATTACTAATGATGGATTTTGATTGAAGTTGGCTTGAATTGAAAATTATTTAAGCATTAATCATGCGACAAATAAGCACAAGATTGGCCGCACGAAGCTCCCCAGCTTCGAGCTCGCTCAGCTCAGCTGGCAATCGTATATATTTATACTGTGTTGCCATAAAAGCCACAAAAATTGACCGGCATTGTTCGGCCGTTCGGCTGTTGGGCCGCCCGTGCGGTATTGTGTTGTTGTTATTGCTAAATGGGCAAGGTTTTGACAACCTTTGACAGTTTTGTTCACATGGCACATCATCATTTTTCATGGCTCACACACACCTACACACACACACACGCACACACACACACACACACACAATAGCATTAAATTATGTTTTCTTTTTCACTCACATTATTATACAATATTTTGTGCGAGTGTTTCGGCTTGGCATTTAACAAATTATGTGGCCGAGCCCATTGTGGGGTGAAAAAAGAAACTTTTTAATATTTAAGGCATTTTGTCTTTCGTCCTTCGGGTTTGCCTTTTTCCACTGCCATTTGCCGTAAACAAAAAGCCAAAATCGACAAAAATTATGAAAAACGATGCGCCCAATGTGAACAGAGAAAAACTTCGAAGTAGCAGCAAAAAGCAAGCAAACTTTGTCACTTCTTCGCCTGTCAGTCCTCAGTCCCCTGTCCTATGTCCGCAGTCCTCTCTAGATTTACTTTATCAGCAGTTTACTTTTCTGCTGCCCGGCCAGAGAGCCCGCAGCCTGAAAGCC
Organism: Drosophila navojoa; assembly: GCF_054131105.1. Classification (NCBI taxonomy): domain Eukaryota; kingdom Metazoa; phylum Arthropoda; class Insecta; order Diptera; family Drosophilidae; genus Drosophila; species Drosophila navojoa. Next base: position 13,146,714 of record NC_142890.1, read on the forward strand.
AGGTTAGCTTTAAGATTTCCTCAGCCATTTTCTTATTTAAGTAGCGCTGTCAAAGCTTGTTGCACTTGGCCGTAATCTCATTGAAAATACGTTGCAAAGTACAATTCGGATTAGCATCAGCTCATCAGCTGAAAGTTACCTTGAGTGCTGGAAATTGGCAGATGTATTGAAATATAATTGGGAATAAATGCAGATTACATTTTAAATTATATTTAAATATTTATATATTTTCAATTTTATTTTTTTTTAAATTATTTTTTAATTATTTATTTTTAATTATTATTATTATTTATTATTTAAATTATTATTCATCTTAGGATTTATTATTTAGGAGGATTATTTATTAGGGATTATTATGTTAATTCTTATTTATTATTTAGTAGGGATTAGTCTTATTTAGGAGTCTTATTTATTATTTATTATTTATTATTTATTTCTTTCTTCTTTATTATTATATTATTATTCTTATTTATTTATTTATTTTCTTCTTTATTACTTATTATTTCATTATTATTTATTTATTTACTAAATAAAGGATTTATTATTTAAATGCTATATATGTATATATAGCCAATGGATACTAATTCCCATTAGTTGCTATGAGACCGCAGAGCTATAAAATGAAATTAATATTCACATTCAAATTAAAATACATTTCGAGGCTGTTTCAATTATAATTGAAGTGTTAATTTTTTTCACAGCGTCAGAAAATTTGATTTCGTTTTAATTTTATATATTCAAAATAAAGCATAAATATAATATAGATTTATCTATGCTATATTAAATATGTATTCACTAAGACACCATCAATATGAACTCATATATGCACAGGATATGCGTGAATATTGAAATGCATTTGGATGCCATTTCAATTATAATTGAAGTGTTAATTTTTGCATATTTCTGCACAAAGTTAACTGTGCATATTGATGCCAACCGAAATAATGGAAAAATGATTGCAAAATGTAAATTGTGCTGCTGGCATCAGCCTCATCGGCCGTAGAGCGCGGCGTTAATTGCGCGTTTAAATCGATTGTCACAGTATAATACATTTCAGCGCATTAGATAATGCCAATAGAGATGCTTGAATACCATTTAATTCGATTTTCAATCGAAACCGAAATATTATTGAGAGCACTTTGCGGTCGCTTAGACCGCGACATGCGCTGAATTTGTTAATGACATCAAATCGAATTCGGCTGTCATTGCGGTGTCTATGGTCTCTTCCGGATTCAATTGCACTTCCATTAGCTGCGATTTAAACATTCACTTCAACATACGATAGCTCGCAAGATTCGATATCGATTGGCAGCTGAACGATAATGTTTAGCTAGATTTCAGTTAGTTAAAGTACTAAGTATACAAATAGATAAGTCAAGTTCTATATGTAAGCATATTTTAATTTCTATTATTATTGCGCATTACGATCTCTTATTGTGTAAACTGCAATCAGAGCTTTGATGACGCCTTATCCCTAATCTCTATTATGTGCGATTTCTTTCTATTGCAGGGCATGCGTATGTCTGGCGAGAGCTCGGAAATCATGCACCTGACGCACCTGGAGCGAGAGAGTGCAGGCGCTTACGCCTGTGGGGCAACGAATACGGAGGGCGAGACGCGCAGCTCCAGCCTCACGCTGAAAGTGCAGTGTAAGTAAGCAGCTTTGCTGCGGCCAGGCTTGATAGAAAAATAGGTGAACTGTGTGAGCATGGCAGCCACTGACACTGCCAGCAATATGACGAAATAACATGTCGAACGGAAGCGGAAGTTGCAAAATAAAATCAACTACAGCTCGTGGCCATAGTAACAAAAAATATATATATATATTTGTAAGTTGGCAACTTGCGCAGCGGATGAGGAAATTGCTTAGAAATAATACATCGGCCCTCTGTGTGTGGCCGGCTATGCGCGCGTACTTGTTTACAATTGTGGAATTGTTGCTGCCATCGGGCTAAATAACCGCCATTGATTTACACACAAAAGTTTCGGCCATAAATTTAACTCTCGCAGCGGCTCTGGCAACTTTTTTCATAAACCTCACGCACTGCCTTTGGGGATTTGGCTGCTGGGCTGCTGCCTGCAATTTTTTATCACAAGATTAATGTGCAGTGCATATAAAAGCGATTGAACTGTATAAATCAGTTGATCAATGTGGACCTTCGTGTATGCCGAAAATTTGAAGGTGTTGCCCAAAATGGAGCCAAATGGAGCAAGCGCTGTCATCCAACGCAAATTGAATTCGTTTCGCGCACCTTTCACACTCTAAAGCCGATTGAGACTTTATCATAAATGGAATGGTGCTTTGTTTTGAGAGGAATATAAATGCAGCTCTCTATATAGTTGATATGTCACCTGAGTGAATTGAAAAACTCCAATTGGACTAAGTCCTCTCGCGATGAAAGAAGTGATTTGATTTCTCGTATTATGAAATGCGTGTAACGAAGAGTTGCTTGAATGGAGCATATATGTATATATATATATATATAGATTATAAATCTTCTTTATCCACACACACACACACACACACGCAGGCACATAATCCTCTTAGTTGACGGAAATCTACAAAGGAAACTGAGTCATTTTTCAGTGCTTGCAAGTCGGAAATACGCTTTTTAAGCTATACGACAGTTAAAGTAGTTTTTATTTGGAATTATGAAAGTTTAACGCCTTGAGTTGTGGGCAACTTGAACTCAACTCACACACATTAGCAACAAGTACTTGTGCACACACACACACACTGGCAGACTCTGCTGCGAAGTAGATGAAGAAGAAGAGAACGTTTTAAACATATTGCGCTGAAATACAGGCAACTTGTGATAACAGCAGCAAGTAATAAAGCCTCAAATACTTATCAGCCTTGCCGTGACTTACATACAAAGATGGCTTTCAGCGCACGCACACAAACACACAGACACACACACGTATATAGCAGATGTGAATAAGTGCACAGATGATGCGTCTTCATGCATGTAGAAATTACATGTACATATGTGTGGCAGACGGAGTTGCCTTGAGGGCCTGAGCGCTGCTTCCGCATATCTGTTCTCATTTTACATTGAAGTGAAAGTAAACTCGACAACATCTTCTTCAATACCTGCTACACACACACACACTCGCACACAGAGACTGAGATTTACTCGCTTTTAAACATAAAGAGGGCAACAACAACAACAACAACAACAACGAGATCCAGTACCCACGTTCGTGAAACGGAAACATGTTAATTACTATGCTCAAGGCTATGTAGCTGGCACGACTTCCTCTTGGATTTAGTCTCCAGCTTAATGTTTTTTTGTTTTACTTTTTATTATTTTTTACTTCTTGTTTTTGTGTACTTTGGCGTCCGGATGGCCAAACTCCGGCAGGGCGGAGACTGTTTACTTTCACGGCTGCTCTCACATCCGAGCGAGCCCCAAGCAGCAGCATTATAAAAGAAATGCTTCTGCGGCTTAGCGACCTTTTCTGTGTGACACGACTTGAGATGATTTTGATTCTGTTTCCCTTTGCAGTCTCGCCGCGCTGTAAGCCGGGCTCGGAGCAGACGTCCATTGGCGCCATCAACATGCACTCCATACAGGTGAAGTGCGAGGTGGACGCCGATCCGCCAGAGTCGGTCAAATTCAGCTGGACCTACAACAATACGCGCAATGTGTCGCCGGTAAGTGCCATTAGGCCAACTCCCCGAATTGCATGCCAAATAAATTGAAACCGGGGGCTGTGATTGCTAGGAGCTAGCGATTCGCCAGGTGCAAGGCTGAGCCAGCCGGAGGTGGGCAGCTATTAGCAAAGCTTGTGTTAAATACTCGGCAGCCGGAGCTGAAAACTCAACTCGCACAGAGCACAGAGCACAAGGACACGAATCCGAACGGGAGACAGACTGAGCAACTTTGTACGTGACTGAATTAAAATTTAATCAAAATGTATAAATTGTGCAGTGGGAATGCTGAGAGAGTGGGAGTCGAACTGCTAAACTGCAGCACGGATAGAAAGAGAGAGAGAGAGAGAGAGAGAAAGTGAGGGAGAGCTTGCGAGAAATTGAGCGAAAGACATGCATATGCGATGCACTGGGGGACAGCTGTGCACAATAAATAAAGTAATTCATTTAGCTCAAAAGTTATTTGAGAATCTGCACGAAAATCCAGTGAGCAGAGCCACAAGTTGAGTCCCGTCTGGACCGCAGAGAGCTTGGCTTGGCTCGACTCGACTTATCCAACTGCATTGCAATAAAAACCTATTTGCCTTGAAATATTTATGCCAACTCAACTGCTCGAATGCTCCACTGCTCCATTGCTCCACTGCTTCGACTGCCTCGACTGCTTCGACTACCTCGACTGCCTTGACTATTCGACTGCCCTGGCAGGCTTCAATGATTTTGCTTACGTTTGCAGTCGAGATGTAATCCATGCTCTTGTGCTTTCAGGTGCTGAACTCCCGGATACAATCGAATGGACTGACCAGCACTGTGACGTATCTGCCGCAAACCGACTCCGAGCTAATAACACTGGCTTGCTGGGCCAGCAATGCGGTGGGCCGACAGACGGTGCCATGTCTCGTTCACATTCTGCCAGCAAGTAAGTAAAGGAAATTGTTATCATCTCAGACCCCCTGCCAGCCCCACCCCTCCGTCCCAAACTCTCCCTTAGTCGTCTGCCTGCCCACATTGTATGCAATTTAAACAAGACGCCGCCGGTGTTTGTATTGGTGTTGCTGTCAGACATTGGGCGTCCATGTGTGTGTGTGTATGTGTGCGTGTGTGAGTGGATGTATTATGCACATCTAAGGATCTACTTACATAATTGGTTACCTGGTGGGCATGTGCATGTGTGTGTGTGTGTGTGTGCTGGCAGCCAGACAGCGGTCTAAAACTCATAGCAAATAATCATCAGAGCGCGCGGTCTGCCTCAATTTCCACTTACAGCTTGTACGTTATTAAGGCAAACTGTGGGCGTATGGGCGTGTCCCTGATGATGCCTTTATTTGCCTAAAATGGCGAAATGCGAAATGCAAATTTGTTGCCAATGCCAACCGTAAACTATCCTGCCATCGAGTCCATTATCATCACCTCTCACTCTCACTCTCTCTCTCTTTTCTCTCTCCTCTGCAGATGCACCAGAGGCGCCAAAGGCCTGCGAACTGCGCAACGATACCGTCCTCGAGGTGGTCTGTGTGGCCGGCAGCGACGGCGGACTCACCCAATACTTCATGCTGGAGGTGGTGGGCGGGGATCTGCTGTACGCCAGCGAGTCGGCGACGGGCAAGGGCCAGTTCGGCGACGCGAATGGCCAGGTCGACAATGAGCTGTCCACGCTCAACGATCAGGTGAGTCCCCAATTGAGTTGAAACCAAATTTGCAACACGTGCCGGCGAAGAGGCCGGATTGATTGAATTAAAATTATGTCATGGATGGGCTAGCGAGCAGGCGAGCAGGCGAGTTGATTCGCTCGAAATCCATATGGTCAATTAGTGTGCTCGTCCTTTCTGACTTTTCTGCTTGAATTATTAATGAATATGATTTTGAGTTGAGTTGAGATGAGTTGAGTTGAGTTGAGGCGAGGCGAGGTGAGTGGAGCTGGCCGGTCCGGTCCGGTTCGGTCCAGTCCGGTCCAGTCGTACGGGTTGAGCCACTAGGCTCAAGCGTAAAAAGGACAACATAATTAATGCTATAGGTTGCCATCCGGGGCGAGCAGTTTAACCAACTGTGAGGACGCTGGATGACGGACGAGATGAAGGAGACGTCATCCATAAGCCAATGCGGCGAACACATGCTGAGTTATTAAATTATCTCTGTCACTCGTAAAAGAGAATATCATATGAAAATTTCATTTCATTTCGTTTGGTTGCTTTCAGCAACTTAAGTTAGCAGCCGGAGAGGTCCTGCAGAGGGGCAGAGGGGCAGTTGAGAGTCGACGAAGGCGGGACAGCAGCAGGGTGGGTGGAGGATGGGGGCCAGTACAAGTAAACTGGGCAAGCAGCTGAAGGGCTGGGCGGGTGAGTTTATTAGCAAAGTAACCAAGCGCAAAGCAACGACAGGTCGAGGAGCTGAGGCAGACGAGGCGAGGCGGGGCGAGGCGGGGCGAGACGAGCAAGGGATGATGCGCAGGACATGGACTCTGACCAACCGACGTTGGACGTTTGCAGCTTAAAAGTTTCACGCTAGATAAAAACGGTATACAGCAGGCGAAGCAGCAGCAGCAGCAGCAGCAGCAGCAGCTTGTGTACTCAGTGGTGCGGTGGTGCGCTGGCTCGGTGTGGGCATGCATAAGCGCCGCAAGGACAACATAAATTACTTACGCTTACTTGAGTGGGAATTTGTGCGTAACCAACGAAGCTCACTCGATTGTGTCCCATTACGGCAAACGGATATTCAGTTTAAAATTTCAGACAGCGCTCTGGTCCGAACAATGTGGCTCTGCTACCCCCATGCATGTCTCGCAATCTGAGCACATTTTTAGGCATGAATAATTATTTATTTGCTGTGTGTGTGGCCCAAAAGTTGGCAACAAGCAAGCATAGCGCAGCATGCTTTGGCTCAGCCCAGGCATATGGCCAGCATATTGTAATGCGACATATGTCTATCTAGCATAAACATATCCATATATTTATATTTATATCTATATTTATGTATATATTTACATCTACATATACATATACTTACTTTGTTTTTTTGGCTCGCCCACTTTGTTTCAGGCTACATCTGCACCCATCTTCCGCATGCAGGAGAACAGTCCACAATTTCGTTTGAATAATTTAGAGCCGGGACGTGAATATCAATTTTTAGTTTACGCCGTCAACGCAAAAGGACGCAGCGAGCCGCCGGTGGTGATTGAACGTGTGCGAGTCGCCGCCCAACTGGGACCATATGGTGAGTAACCAAGGCGACTCCAAATACAAAGACAAGCCCCACATAAAGTGTGCCAAAATATTTACCAATTGCCATTGCCTCTGCCTCAGCCTCAGCCTCAGCCTCTGCCTCTGCCAGTTGCGGGTCATTTTTTTTCTTTTGGCAACGGCAATAAAGTTCGTCGGGTTGGGTTTGTTGGCTGCGTGGCATGCGGGTAGTTTGTAGTTGATAGCTGCCAGCAATCGACGTGGCTGTCTAATTCAACGCTTCAGTGCATTTTCAAATCAACGCAAGTTCAACAAAATCATCTTCAATCAGGCGCCGCGAAAACTGTGCGCAGGCACTGGCAAAAGCACAAGCAAAAACAAAAAGGACCTTATGTCCTGGCTGCGAGGCAGCGAGGGGGTGAGGCTGTGGGGCTTGCCTTGTAGGCTTGCTGTTGAAGACGCCCTTTTCTAATCCACTGACTGAGTTATGCAGCGATGCGTAAAGCATTTCAGCATTTTCCATCAATGCGGCAAGCGAGCTACGCATATTACGTATACGCAGGGGCGTGCCGCTACAGCCTCTTAATTTTTCCCATTCTTAACGACATAACGACAACTCTGTGCGCCTCTATGTGTGTATGTGCGTGTGTGTATGTGTGGTCACATGTGTGTGTGTGTACGAGTGTGTATGTCATTGGCAGTGCCCTTGTTTATTTCATACCATCGAGCGAGAGGGCGAAGCGAAATTGCTTCAATTTTCCTTTTGCTTAACGGGAAGCCGTAGACACTTTGCTTTTATTGTTCGCCTCTCACAGGCATTCGCATTCGCATTCACATTCGCATTCACACTCGCACTCGCACTCACACTCACACTCATTCATTGCGTACATGCACGTAGGCAGCAACGAGTACAACGTTGTCATTATTTTCATGTTGATTTTTATTTTTATCTGCATTTCCATTACCATTTTCATTTTCATTTTCGTTTCGGTACCCGTTTGCACGGCCACACTTTTCTTTTTCTTCTTCTTTTTGTGCCATTTCCATTTCGAGCAGGCCATAAATCACATATAATATTGACCGATTTAATGCGACTAATTGTGCCTCATACGCAAATGTTCAATTAAATGCGCCAAGCCAGACTCCCCTGCCCCACCCGCTGGCGCCTCTGATGTCGTCCAAAACAATAAATGCGATTACCACGGGGCGACGCCTGCAAGCAGATCCCTTGAAAGCCCGATAGAAGTAATTTATGCGAGATTTTAACAGTGAGCCAGCCAAGGTCTGCCTACGCAGCTTCTATTATTCACACACTGTCTGCAAATTGTGCTTCCGCATGTGTATGTGTGTGCGTGTGTGAGTTACTTGCCAGTAGATAGGCCAGAGACAGACAGCGCCGCCCTGGAGTCGCAATATTCACGTGTGAATAACGGCAAAGCCGTCGACGCCTGACGCTGATTTTTGCTGTTGTTGATTTAAATCAGTTTATGCCGAAATGAAACACGAACACATGGGGCTAAAATATTCGTAGATCTCCTTTTATTTTTTATTTAATGAAAACCCGAGAAGGCTGCACAGCAAATAAATTGCCAAATCTGCGAGGAGAAAACAAATCTTTTAGCCCGGAGCCAGATGAAAGCAGACCCAAGCAACTGGTTAACGAGAGAATAAATCGAGAAAGCGAAGGCAATAGATACCCATTAAAAAAGATTAGAATATATTATTCTTTTAAGAAGCAGGAAAATATGGATTAGGCCAAGGATTAAATTACAAATTGTGCTCTTAAGCAAATCATAGCTCAAGCTGAAATGTTAATAGAGTTCCATAATCGAAGCGACCTTTGCTTACATTCTCCTGCATTTGCAGAGTATGAAAAAAAAAGCCTGAAATTGGCCAAGAACATTGTTAAGAGAAGCGTTGGCAAAGGCCAGCAACATCAATGGTAGCCACACACCAACCGAAATTCAATTGAGCCGCAGGTGTAGGCAATTTCCACCTAAATGCTCGCCTTAAAAGCCAGACCAGAGCCACTAGAGCCAGCCGTAGCAGGCCAACCACTTGGCAGTGTTTCAATTCGAAGCCCGCAAATGGAGCGGAAATGTTGCATAGCGGATAGAGGCGAAGGCGGCGACTCCCACTCCTGCCAGGGGGCATCTGGGCACCTTGGCAGGTAGGGCAGGCAGACAAGACGAATGAATCGCATAAATCTTGCCTGGGGATCATCTTACAAAGAGTTGGCTCCTGCAATTTCCGCCTCTAAAAATCTAATAAACATAAACAATGCCCCTCGCATGTTGCTAATAATTGGCGCAGCTTTTGCAATCTGGCGCAATCAGCGTCTTGATTTCGTTGCCCTTGGCAGCGGGGAGCAATTAAAGCTCCATCGAGTAGCCACTCGACCCTCACACAGAGCCAGGTCAATTGGGCTAATTTCAATTTTCAACACAATTTGCTATGGCAACGTGAACGAAAGCGAAACGAAACGAAAACGAGAATCAAAACGAAAGTAAAGTGAAAGTGAGAGCGAACGCGATAGCGGAACGACTTAATGCAAAGAAAACAAAAACATCCCCAATAAGAAATACAAATATAGAAAAGCAGAAACAGTTAAAGCAATCAGTTTAGCAAAAGGCACACACACCCACACACACGCGCGCGATACCAAAATAAAACAAAACAAACAAATAAATAGCAATGAAACGAGAAAATAAAAGAAAGGGAGCAGCGGCAGAGATGAAATTGGGGAGCTGTGCCAAGGGCTGCTCCCAGTCCCGCTCCCACAGCATCATACTAATTTCGAGCAAATAACAAATCATTGTTCACCCCGGCCCGGCGGATGCCTGGCTCTGGGTTGGGCCAGCAAAAACTATTTGATGTCTAACCTGCGTCCACTTTATGCTGTGTTTTATCTCACTTGCAGATGAATCTATACTCTCGGAGGATCCGACGCCCGCGGAAACCACGCATCATGTGGGCGGCAGCGGCAGCAGCGCGGGCGGCCCCAGCGGCGTCGGCGCCGGCGCCAGCATCGGCAGCGGCCCCGAGAAGGAGTCGACGCTGCTCATCCTAGCCGCAGTCGTGGCGATAGGCGCCGTCATTGTGACGTCAATTATCGTGGCCGGCATTGTAGTTGTCTGTCGGCATCGGCCGCGGCCACCTGAGCCGCAGGAGGTGCGCAAGAGCATGCGGTAAGTTAACCACGAATACCCTGTAAAAAGACAAGTCGAAATGGGGGAGTGCCTGAAGCGAAAGAGTGGATAAAATGATGAAGGGGGTTAGCTGTTATTGAAGTCAACATACCCTGTAGCTAGAGAGATGAAGATTTGTTTTTTATGTTTACAGAGAGAGAGAGAGAGAGAGAAAGAGAGAGAGAGATAGAGAGAGATAGAGAGAGAGAGAGTAGGATGTATCATAGTCGAATCATTGTGTGTTTTAGGATGAGCCCAGAGAGAAACTTATAATACAGTTATGCAAGTAGATTCAATTACTGCTATTCAACTCAGTATACCCTGACAAAGGCTTGATTATATCTCGACAATGAACAGGATATTACATAGTCGAGTACTTTCTGATCAATTATAGTTATTCAAGTCAAAGGATAACAGGATATCTCCCAGTCGAGTACTTGTTGATCACATATTGTTATTCAAGTCACATAGGTATGGGATATATACAGAAAATAAAACAAACCTTACTTGTATAGGAAAAGAAATGAAGTCGAAAAACCTTGCATATATCTGCAAATCGAACAGGATATCCCATAGTCGAGTCCTCAACTGCTCCACGAGCTGAGCGCATGGAAAAACTAATAATAAAATTGTTTGTTCTGCTGTTGCGGCTGTGTGTGCGAAAATAATTACAGCATTATTTATGTAGCGCACGTGGGCTGCAGCAGAAGTAGGTGCTGAAACGGCAGTGCGAGCAGCATAAATAATTGCAACATATTTCACTGACCCCCTTCGCTGATTACACACAATTAAGAATCACGTCAATTGCAAGAGACGAGTGCATGTTAAGCTGCAAAGCCGTGCCAGGGGTTCGAGTCTTTAAACTCGGTGCGGGCCAACGGCCATGGGCACAATTGTGCACGGGGCTTCCCATCAGGCTCATTAAACGTTTCGCACGGCAATGGCTGAATCGATTAGCCCGCAGCCATAGACCCGAAGCCATTCGTCGGGCCGGGCTAAACAAAGAGCACGCAGCTGCCCACTAAATTATGCTTAGACTGTAATTAAATTAATTAAACCTGCACCTGACTACGGACCACAAAAGGCCAAGAGAAAAGAATCGAATTGAACGACACTAGCCCACACCGGTGTCTGTGTCTGTGTGTCTGTGTATCTGTGTGTCTGCGTGCGTCGGTGTCTGTGTCCTGTCCGGAAGGGGAAGCCGCCAGCCCTGACACTCTGGCACCATCAACCAAGTTTCATTTAAGATAAGAAATCAGCGTTAACTTTGAAAGGGTCGCACGGCAGAGAGAAGATAATTAAGCAGCTGCTTAACCTGCCTGCCACACGCTCTGTCTGTCTCTCTTACTCGCTCACATTATCTCTCTCCCTCACTCTGTCAACTGTCAGCTGCGGCCCAGGCTGAAGCCTGTTTCTCTGTGCCGCTGCCTCTCCTAATGAAAGACAAACTCTCAATGCCAGTCGAACTGGGTATGTGAGTGGGTGTGCCACGCCTTAGCCGAGCACCCGTTCAGTTAGCCAAGCATACCTTTTGGCCCCAACCGGCTATTGGCCGTCGTGCCATATTTGTACTGCCACTTAATCGTATCAGGTGCCTGATTATCGAGCGAGCACCAGCGTAAGACGAGATTATTAATTACGAAACTTTAAAAACTTGATTGGCCTTTCTCTCTCTCTCTCTCTCTCTCTCTCTCACTCTCTATATCAAAGCGTACCACATGCGGGTCATTAAATACTCGCTTTACATACTCAAATAGTGAGTCGCAACTTTTGAATATATATATAGATATATAATAGAATATAATGGCAGACTTTCGTGTCTATAGCAGAGGGACTACTGTATATGAATAGATCAAATGGCTTACAATTTCAATGACATGTAGGCATACATAGCTCAAAAGTAACTGCTGAACGCAACCAATTGAGTCCGTTCATTCTCGTCTTGAGTTAGATGGAAGTCTTTGGCATATGTGTTGCAAAGAGAAAGTTCTGTTAGCTTAACACATCGATGGAGCATGTGAATCGATCGGAGAGAGCCTTTCAACAGAACATTACAGTTATTCCTGAGTCACAGTGTGCGAATGCCAATTGTATCGCTCCCTAACTGATGTTCGTGACACGAATAGTTCGATTACTGATACCCAAAACGAAAAGACACGAAGGCTTTTACTCAGAGCGACAGCGAGCAGAGTAAGCAAGCAATTAACAGTTATTTGCAATCTATACGTGCAGGTGTACTGACCTTTCGACCCTTCTACTGGCTGCCGGTTTATTAACCCTTCATCCCTTTGACTTCTCATAGTTCTCATGTGCACCACAGCATAAATTTGAGCGATTTGTCTTTTGTGTCAAGTCATAGAGCAAATATTTAAACACCCACTCGCACACGCACACGCACACTCACACTCTCTCTCTCACACGCCCACTCTCACACCCGCACGTCTGCAGGGCAGTTTCAACTGATAAGCGCTCGTCGGATTTAATTACCATATGCGCCAAGCGTGGTGCAAAATGAGTTAGGGCTAATCAGGGGAAAACCAGCTGGAAATTGGGTCCAGCAAAATGCGCGCAATCAGCCAATGCGATATTGCGTATACGCCACGTGCAACGTGAAAATATGACACGGCTAGAAAAGTAGCAGCAGTTGATCCCATGTGACCTACCCCTAGGTAGTTGTTGTTGTTGTTGTTGCTGTTTTTGTTGACCTGTCGCTTAGGTTGAGCTGCTTCAGTTTGAAACAAACTTGTCGCAGTGCACCGAAAACAAGTGGACGTCGTCCTGGGAGCTATTCGAAAGTTGTTGTCGGGCATAGCTCTTTGGGCCAATGTGTTTTTAAAAAAAAATGTATTAATAGATTTCCGCAACTTGTTTTTCTCTTCTATTTTCCCCACAGGCCGGCGCGCAACGATGTGCCCTCCATGTACATTGAGGAGGACGAGCTGAACGAGCTGGAGGAGGGCGGCGGCCGGGCAGCGGAGATACGCGCCCGCATCACACCTGCCAGCTCGCACCTGTGCCACGGTGCTGGCGCCATGAGCGCCACCGGTGGCGGCAGCGGCGTCAGCGGCGGCATCGTGGGCGTCGGCGGGCCACATCACTACATCTCCGAGAGCTTCATCCAGTACGCGCAGCCCAGTCTAAACGGTACTATTCCAAAATCTATACTCAACAAACTGTAGCCAGTAGCCTTAGCTGTAATCTAGTTATCTAGTCCGACTCCCTCTACAATTATGATTTAGTCTATGTATCTTGTAATTAGCGCTCTTTTGCATCCACTTGGTTTGCTCTTTACCTCTTCAGTTCTGTTTGGAATCGCACTCTGTAATTAGTTAATGGATTGATTGCTGCAATTGAATCAAACTATTTCGAATACTGAACACTGTAAATACTTTTTAGATATTCATGCACTCGCATACGTATTAATATGTAATTTTATCGAGTAACTCTATGACCTATGTTTACATTTATTAGCCAAATACCAGCAATGGATGAGAAATCAAATTAATAAAATGCCAATGCGACTGATGATTCGGTTCATCAATGAAGTCCATCTGTCATGCGATACGATTTTATTTTCCCGTATTTTACAAAATTCATTTTAAATAGCTTCAAGTGCATGTGAGTTTAGATTTAATTAGTTGTAAATTGACTGAAATGGACGACGCGCTTGTGTATATTATTTGTGGTTAATATTGCGCACTTATTCCACTTACATACTACACACACACACACACAAACACACACATACACTAATTCATTCATATGCAGTTCAATTATATTTTAATAAGTTGCAAATCATTTATAATATATATATTTTGAAAATGATCTAATTGGGCATTTTTCGATTTGCTAAGTAGCTTAAAACATGTTTTATTTTAATTAGCGCACATCGAAGCCATTTACCGTTCTCATTTGCAGTGAATCATTGAACGCATTTAACTCTGTAGAGCAGCACATTGCAACACGTGCCCAACCAGCATCCTATGTACTTACATTGTAGCTGGCGTGGGGCCCCCGACTGTATTTAGAAATAGCTCTCTTCTAATTTTCCCCCTGCCGAGAAGCGCATTCAAATTAACTCTACCCACTTTTGCTCTCACTCTCCCGCTCTGTCTCTCTCTCTCTCTCTGTCTCACTCTTTTACTATGTACCTCTCCTGTTGGTTGCTTTTAGCTCATCACCAAATAACATAGTTGAGTTTTAGAGTTGAGGGTTTAAATACCTTGAGTAATACTTAAAGCAATGTAGTGCACAGAGATTCTTTCGTAAATTGCAATTTTCACCAACCTTTTACTATTGTACTGCTACAACACCCACCCCCCACCCCCCTCTGCTATCTGTGTCACCACTAACGATGCATTCAAACACTGTTACCGCTAACCCATCCTAGGCGACGTGCTGCTACCTTTGCTTGTTACTGCCAGCCAGCCGACTAGCCGCTACCACCGAGCCGTTGCCCCGCTCACCCACTCGGCCACAATGTCGGACGTGGTCGTGGCCATGCCCCACCCGGCTGCCGCAAAGCTATGTGCAACGGCTGCCGATGCAGCTGCCTGGCCGCCTGAATGTATGCAAACTGAATTTTATACAACAAAATCTGTGCACAAAACCTGAAAGGCAAGAACCATTGCAGAGAAACAAAAACGATTCTACAACACAGACACGCACACACACACACACAGACACATGCACACTTCATAACTGCAGCAGGAGCAACAGATTGAGCTTTAGCTGGGTCTTAGTCATGCGGTGCTCCACTCTGCACCACCTGCACCACCGGCAAACGACGATTCATCAAGATTTAAGTCGGCCAAAAGACTTCTCAAATACACTTTGGAGTATCAGAATTCAAATGAAAGCACAAAAACTACTTGATTTCACAATTTTTTTGTCACACTTCACACAGCCCTCAAATGCCACACTCTATTCACTGCAGAGGAAGGGGAATGCGAATCATATGAATACCATTCATAAAGAACAAATAATGAAATTCTATATCATTCAAAATTAAATCATTCAGAGCACTTGGAATGACTTACTTTCGAATTTTAATTCACACTTATTACAGGGTATTTGGCAGTCGTGTTGCAGCTCTTGTGGTTTTATGTTTTCAATTCGTCTGTGTCTTTTGTGGATGACTCTGTCCCTGGCATTTTCTCTTTATTGTGTAAATTGTGCTACAAAGCCACAAATTTCTTTTAATTGAGGGAATTTTGGCAATTGGTGTTGGTACTCCAGCTGCCCAGAAGGAGCCGTAATTGCTGCAGCAGCTGCGACAGCTGGAGCATGTAGACTCAGAAATGAAGAGTCTTTTAGCCGTTTACTCTGCTTAAACGTGATTGCAGTTCAATGCTGCTGCCCAACGGTAACCAGGCTCTATATTAGATACTTTGCAGGCAGTTAAAGCCTGGGCAGAGGCAACATGCAAGAGCAAGGCATTGAAGAGCTCGCCCTGAATGGCTTTCGAGAGCTGTTTTATGTCAAGTCATCGCATAGCTGGTCAGGAGGCCAATGCAAATGACAACAACAGGCATAAAGGAATCAGCCGCACAACAAGTGACAGGACAATGGCGCACTTGCATCTTAAATATTGCATTTAAAAAGGACAAACGCAGCAGGCAACTGCTGCACTCACTGCAGGGCGACTGCAGAGCCGCTTTGAGTTCATTTCGCTCGCCAAGGACAATGCTGGCAGCATGCCAGTAATCGAATATCCAAATGTCTGGCATTGTTGTGCTCACAGCTAATAAGGGCTAAAGTATACATACATATATTATATTAATAGAGATTCAGTTTCTAAAAATGCTCCACAAAATATTCAAGAGCTTTACTCAAGTCGTAGCAGTCCGATACGAGGGATAGCTAAGAGCTTCAGTTTTTCTCTGTTGTGCAACAAAATGTTAGATTTGGCCAAAACTGGAATATGATGCGGCTGTTTCTTATTTTTGCCATTTTTTAGTGCTCGCTTCCACTGTGCCTGTGCTTTATCGACGCAGCTCGTTATGTAGTCGCTGTGTATTGGTATTTGTGTGAGTGTGTGTGTGAGCGTCGACAAAGCCCTTTGGACATGTTGCATAGAGCGCAGCAGCAACACGAGCACACACATACACACACTCACACATATCTACATAGACAACTTGCAAAGTTATATGCAAATACTTGCTCATATCTAGTGCTCGTATATTGCACGCTCGGAGAGTGCAGCAAACAAATTTGCAGAATTTGTTGCTCGCTCTGTTTATTTTGCGAGCTCTTGTATACTTTGTTTTTACTTTTGAATTGCATAAATTTCAATTATGTATTGCAAAAGCACTAAATTAAAAGGCACAAATACGCGTACATGCACGCGCTCGCACACACACACACCCACACACACACACACGCACACACGTGCACACACACAACATGGCAGTATGTCAACATGGCAAATGCAAATATTATTTAATGGGCAGATGTGACGTATACGTGATATTATTTTTAATTTAATCCGGCCGCCCTTTGGCGCTGTCCTCCCTGCCTCGTGCAAAACTCACAAATTAGCTACATTTGATTTTGTCAACGATTTAATTTGCTGCTTTTTCAGCTTTCTCTTTATTATGTTCGCTTTTCATGAATTTTGATGGTTCGCATGCCCGACAACTTTTAATTTATAGGCGCCCCAGGCAGCCAGCTGCGACATGCCACGCGGCCTCTCACATTTGACTGTCAAGCGTAGCGCGTAGCGCTGCTGCAAGCGTATTTGTACAGCTCCCCTCACCCTCAGCCTCCACCCCCGCTTGGCACTCTGTTGTGCCAGACATAAAACAAGTTGACTTGTTCCTGCTTACAAGACACTAACAAGTGCCAAAGTCAGGCTGAAGTGTGCAAAGGCTGCGCAAAAAAAAAATAAAAAAAAAAATACTGAAACTGTTTAAAGTTGGTCTTGATGAAAATACCCTAAAGCTAACCAAAAATACTGCGTAGGACGCAATTAGGAACTCAAAGCATTTTTAATTCCGCTTTCAATGGCTTTAGATTGACAATTTGTTGGCGAGCGAAGAAGATTGGCATGAAATGAAAGAGATGTCGGCAAAGAGACAAACATATGAAAAAAAGATAAATAATAAAAAATACATCTGATTGGAAAAAGTGATCTACTTGCATAACATATGCACTAAAAGGGAACATTATTCATTTGGTATTTTTTCTTTATTTTTGATAGTCCATAAACTGAAAGTTATTTATAGTAACTGCTCGGTGATCTTTTTACCAGTGCTGCCCTTTTGCCAAGTTACCTGTAATTCCAAAATGCTTTTGGTTATTCGAGCTTATGGCCTGCCTTTACGTGTCAGCCCTGCTCGCTCTTCTGCCAAACTTCTTCCATGCACTTATGTACTCCGAGGGCGCATAGTGCATAGCTGAGACTCAGACTCAAAGATAGCACTTAGAGCGCACTAATTCAAGTGAAAGAAGTGAGCTACTCTTATGTGTGTGTGCGTGTGTGTGTGTGTGTGGTACACAGCCCCCATGGCTGTCAGCATTCAGCGACTGCTGCTGTTGTCATTAGCCAACATTTTTAATTGCATACGGTCCCGCTAGGTGGCGCCCAAGTCGCAAATTGAATGAAAGGTGGGCCAGCTCAGGTACTGCTGCTGCCTCTGCTACTGAAGCCCCTGCTGCTGCTGCTGCCTCTGCTGCTGCTGCTGCTGCTGCTGCCTCTGCTGCTGCTGCCTCTGCTGCTGCCTCTGCTGCTGCCTCTGCTGCTGCTGCCTCTGCTGCTGCTGCCTCTGCTGCTGCTGCGGGGCTGCTTGTGTGAGTTAAGCGCGTGTTTTCTTCAAGCGAACTTCGAGCGCAGGCAAATACGTTTGACTTTTTCAGCTGACATACACAGTTGTATTAGTATGTGTGTGTGTGTGTGGGGGGGGAGGTATAGTATATATAGTATGTATATTTATATACATACATATACTTAAGTGTTTGTTTTTGCGTATGTTTTTCTTTTTTCTTTTTTTGTGCACATTTGTTTCGTTTCATGCTGCAACATTCATTTTGCTCGACTTTTTGTCTTATGCTTGTTGTTGTAGTTGTTGTAGCTTCTGTCGCTGTGTGGACGTTTGTTTTGTTTGTCATGAGTCGCTTCGCCAACTGTATAGCATTTGTGTAGCTGTCCTTGAGCCTTTGCTTTCTGCGCCAGCTGCCGCACACACACAAATGTGTGCGGGAGTGAGAGGCATATTTGAGTATGAGTGTGTGTGGGTGGCTGGGCTTGGCTTGTTTTTGAGTTCTTGTACACTTCACTGGCACTCGTCTAATTAGACAATGTTGAAACTGGGCCCGCAGTGGCAGCCAGCGAAATGGATGCTCGCTCCAGACGACTAAGAGTCATCATTTGTTGCGGCGCTGCTCGCTTAAAGGCGCCTTAAAGCATGCTGTAAAGCAGCAGCGATGGCTGCTTTGGATGCCTTGGGCGTTCGGGCATCAACTTTGATGTCTATGGGCCAGCCACACGAACTGCCACACAATTTGCTTTGGCAACATTGTTGATGCGGCCTATGCTGGCACACGCACACACACACGCACTGGCACCCACACAGGGTTACGCTGTGCCGCCACTTCAATGTCAACGCTCATTCATTTGTCGCCGCACTTCCGCTCCGCTTGCTCTATTTGCCTTTGAGACCCAGAGCTGGCAACATTTTTGCAACTTTTGACATTTTTAATGCTGCCAGGCATGGCGTGAAAGTAAACGTGAAAGGCCACAGACACGCACACACACCAACACACCAACACACACACACACATACAAAGTGTGACGCCATTTGAGGGCTGCTTTAGTTTGTGCGTCTTTATGACTCAAAGACGCCGCACAAATGTGACATAAAAGGCGATAATAATAAAATATAACACAGGGCGCTGTGACAGTGCCGAACCTCACATAACAAACTGCAAAATCGTAAACAACGTTGCCGTCAGCCAAACGCTAGATGGCGCTTCAGTTTCACTTGACCCAAACTCGAACTCAGACTCAAACTCGAACTGCAAACTAACTTAATGTGCATGTGGCATGGGCGAGGGCAGCACAATAAAATGAAATCGGACATAAATGTGCGATAAAAATTAAGAAATTGTTGAAATTATTTTATATTTACGAGCCAGCTGGTCTCAGTGCCGGTGTTTGGGGGAATATTAATATTTATATGCCACTTGCTGCTGCTCCTGCTGCTTCCTGCTGTTGTCGTTGTTGTTGTTGCTGTTGTTGTCGTTGTTGTTGCTGTTTTTGTTTTGCTTTTCTTGCTTGGTTGTTGCTCTTATCAGCGCACAGTTGGTCACGCTTTTGATATTTGCTAATAGTTACGATATCTTTTTTCTTTTTATATATTTTTCATTTGCTGCCAAAACAATTTGCAACTGTTATATGATGTCATTTTGCAAGTGCTGTAAATTTCAGCCAAACAGCAAATAAAACCAAACAATAATAATAATAGTAATCATAATTTTAATGCTAATACAAGAAACAATGAAACAAGCCAAACTAATCGGTAAACACAATTTGTACTTTTGTTTTTCTTTTCACTCGCAACCATTTGTCTCTCTCTCTCTCTCTCACTCACTCACACTAACACTTGCACATTATTCATTTATAATTTCATCACACTCACACACACACTCACACCCATTCACCATTGCTGTTGATTTTGTTTTATGCCAACCAACCAAAGTGTATATTGCAGACCCAGATCTGATATTGCCGCGCGGCGAATTGGAATTTACGACTCTGGATCCCACGCTGAAGTAATTGTAAAATGTAATAATATCTAACCGCAGCGCATACCACAAACAGCCACGCCCATTGCTCCAAGCGGCGACTCGAGACGTCGCGACGTCGTACATTAGCCAAAATATTATTGATGGCCATCTCATTTTACCTAGCTGTAAATTTTTAGCCTAAATTTAAATATATTAATGTCAAAGGTACACACGCATGCATCTTTATAAGTCTACATTTACGTGTGTGTGTCTGTCTATCATACACATGGGATAAGCCCTTCTTTTTGTATAAGACAAAAATCAAACACAAATAGAAAGAAAGAAAGAAAAATGAATCCGGCTTTGCCACTCTATAAATACACTGCAATCTTGTAACTGAAATCAAAACTTGAATATTGTAAATATTATTAAATACTCCAACACACACATACACACACACACACACTCACTCACATTTTTATACAGAGATAAATACTAGAATAGAGCCCGACTTCAGCTGGCGCCAACAACTGTACATAGATAAGGGAGAGTCATGAATCAAAGCGCATTTAACTGTTAAATTCTAAATGTAATTGTAATAAATAAATCAGTTATTAAACTAGTTTTAAGGCCAGGCCAAGGCGCTCGGGCCAATCATGTGTCTGTGTGCATTTCAAGTACTCAAATTGTAATTAAACTCGAAGGAGCCGAACGGGAAGCAGACGAGAGCCAAACGCTAAATCAAATCTCATCAAAATTAAGTAAGCAGCTAGCATTTAACTAAGTAAAGTACTCAACGTATGCTAAGGTCGAAACGAAATCTTCATAGCAGAATATTCAAGTAGCCGATCTCGAGACTGGCGGCACTTCAAATAGCCCAGAGTTGCGCACATTTGCAAACACTTTGAATTTATTAGCCACTCATGGTCGTTATGTACTCGTGATGCGAGAGCCACAGCATGAATTTATAGCAACAGAATCAATATCAAAATTGTTAAACGTCAGTCGGTTGGCCAGCAGCAGGGAAATTCTTTCGAACTCGATTCCTGCGAGGCCTCAATGGAAATGTCAAGCTGGCTGGAGTTATTGTACAGTGGCACGAGCTCTCTATAAATAGGGGCTGCTGTTAACTATATAACTATGTATATATACACCTATATATATATATATATATGACTGTATTTATATACCACTCATGAATATTCTATTACCATAACAAAGGCCGAAAATAAAGTGAGCGAAAACTTCGAGTGCATAATGAATAAATGTTAAATAAATTACAGACTTACAAGCCAACGCAGCCACAAATTTAACTTAAATAATAACAGCAACAGCAACAACAACAACAACAATAAGAGCAACAGGAGCAAAATGTAGCAACAACTACCGTTGGCAGATAAATAGCAACGGCTACAATAATACACAAATTAATTCATTGTATGTAAATGTTATAAATAACCAAAGTAATCGACTAAAAATACATAAAATTTAAATACAGCAGAATTCATGCGTACAGACAGACAGACATACATACATATATTTATGTGTTTGAATGTGAATGTGAATGTGAATATCAGATATGCAAAACAAAATAGCAGCCTAGCAAAATATACACTGCGTATGCGTAATAAAACGAATTAAATTTATACCACATAGATCAACAGTGAAGCGAGACGGGGGAGACAGGCATTGGGGGCGTGGCAAGTCGAGTGCACTCACAGAGCACACTTGGACTTGCGACTGTCTCCCATGGCTCGCTCTCACCTACCTACCCTAAGCTCTCTCTGTCTTTCTCTGAAGATATTGCAAAACTAAACTGATTAATTTTAAGACGAGGTTAGTTTTACACAAAATACAAATTTAAATTAAATGGTGAATGGTAAAATTATTTTACAATTAAGCCGAAACTACTGAGTGTGTTAATAATATAAATGAATACTTAATAAACTGAATTTAAAAAACCGAAAACTAAAGATGGCAAATCAATTACTATTAACCGCTTTCAGAGCAACATCAAACTTCCAATTGATGGCGAGCAGTCAGCTGACTAAGTGATATTAATACACCGAAAATCCTTTTGAGCAGCGATGCCGCTGGCCTTGCAGAAACTTTAGCACTTGCTCCCATCAACTCGACTCCCAAGTGCAGCCACTGCCACGCCTGCCCCGCCCACCTCCTGCCCCGGCCGGCGGCAAGTAATCGAAACAGCACAAAGGCGGTCAGCTTAGTCGGCCTTCATTAATTTACACGGCAACATGGCCGGCGCAGCTTCACTTGAATGGCTTGCAGCTTGGCTTGCGCTCGAGATTAAAACACTTGGCCGCACATTCCCAGCGAAGGAGCCAAAGAAATTGGAAGCCAACTCACCCAGCGAACTTTCCAACTGCAGTTCATACCATTTAATACCAGTTTGCTAAATTGCATTGCGTATTTTGCCTTCAGACACAACTTTTTAGCTCGCTGCCAGCTGAATGGGTTATCCAAAAGCATTAATATAAATACTTCAGATGCAATTAAGTAACTGTCTACAATGGCTATTGCAAGGAGGAAACTATTCAGTAAATATAGAAATATATGGTTGATTAGGGTCAGAAGTGAGTGTGAGCTCAAAATAACTAACAAGCTGAAAGAGACCTCAAGCAAACAAGAATTGACTTCAGAGCGAGCAACTCTTTCTTTTTTCGATACTTTTTACTGTTCAGTTTTGGTTTTCATTTCGATGAGAAATGACTAAATTAATAATGATAATGATAGCTATAAGAGATGTGAGTGTAGACTGGTGTGAGCTAAATGAAAAACTGATGTGAATTGAGACTAGGAGCTATTTCGAAACATATTACATTTTCTGCAATATCAGATCAATAGACATATATATATGCTACCAAGGTATGTATCTATGTATCTTCAGGCAGCTGAAACACTTAATGAATGGAACTAAAAATAATTAAAGCTAATTCAATTCTGGTTTCTTCCGTTTCTGAATTCTAAGTCTGTGAATTTTGTACGGAATTCAGTAAGACATCTTGAACTAAGCCTAAGTTTGAGCATCGCATATTCCTCTAACTATTATGATTTTTAATTACATAAATTAATTATTATTGTTCTCTTCCTTTGATTTGATAAAATAAAACTGTATATATAAATTGAATATATAACTGTTTTACCAACTCGAGTCAGAGCAATGGATGAGAACGTGGGAAAACAGAGTTGTTTATTTAGATAATAATAGCTGTTAACAGAGGTAGATTATTTGAATAGTGAGATAAATATATAAAAATGTGGGAGTACGGTATGGACTCTTGAGATGAAGATGCCGAAATCTTCTTGTATATTAGAGTTTTATGGTAAGTAAGTTGTACTTGTTTTATGAACTCTTATGATATATTTTGTATATTATATATCCGATGAAGCGTTTATTGAGTTATTACATAATGCGATTGATGTTAGTGATATATATACTTAAAAGATATTTTGAAAGATCTTCTTTATTATCTCAGTTTAATTGATATATCAGAAATTACACAATCATTCATCGTTTCCACCGATCGATGTAATATCCTTCACAATTTACAAAAGTTCTCGAAAATGTTCATCCCTTCTTTAGACATATGTATATAATAATTTGTGTACTATATTTTTACTTTTCCAAAGGCTGTATGTCAACAAGCTTAACGAATTTCGAATGAAAGCACATTATACAATCCTTAAATATTAATTTGCCTAACTGGATTAAGCAACGAAACGATTGGAGCTGCAGCTCAGCTCGAAATACACAAAATGTGGCATAAAAATAAACCATTAACGAAACACTGCATTATTATCCAAACTTTTATTTCGCTTAATAAATAATAATATGTTACCATACATAATTTATAAATACATAATTTTCGGGGCGAGATTTTGCCATTTAACTTTTGCTGTTCACGTTTCACGTTTTGGAAATGTTCCGAATGCAGCTGCACGAATTATTTGTTAAATCCCAGCGAGTAAGAGGAACATAGAAAGACGGAGAGAGAGAGAGGGACATGGGGAGCAAAAACTAATGCCAGATAAATCCAGGGATTTTCGCGTAAGTTCGTAAATCGAAATGTCCTCATTGCAAGCGCGAGCTGGAGTGGGATTTGTGGCAGATTCGCTGACCAGTTGCTCGCATGCCGCTCGATGACAGGCCGCGCTTAGATGGACAAGCGGGACGAGGGCTGACTGGCCTGATCTTGAAGCATTTAGCATACACAAAGGCCTGCTTAGCCAGAGCATAGCTGCTGAGATATTAATGCCACGACTAAATGCCGGCTAGCGGCAGCACAAAGGGAGGCCTTTTGGAATCACTTAGTCTGGTGAACAGCGCCAGCTGGGGACTGGCTGGTCCAACAGGCCGCATCCATTGCAGAGCTGCAATAATTGAGTTCTCGTGTTGACAAAACCTTTAAAGGAGTCGGCCCACACCACAGGGCGCTTCACTTCACACACATGCCAGCCATAACAATCACAATTCCAATCAGCACCACATCAATGTCTGCTCTGGCTCTGTGCAGGCCAGGTGGGCCAGGCGGGCACCAGGAGCTGGTCGCAGCTTAAATTTGTCGGGCCACAAACGCCGCGACGTCGAGGCCTGCAGCGCCTGCAGATATGCCGAACATCCTGTAACAGTCGACTCGTTTTTTGTTCTCCGACTCTCCGTCAGCGGCTGCCTGAGGCGGGGCTGTCATGTTCTGCCAGGTGCTTGCTAAGGGAGCAATCAGCTCAAGCGACGAGCTGCTCCGCAAATCTATGCCAAGGACATGACAGGCAAAATTGTTTTGGCGGTCGCTTATTGTCTCGCTCTCCCTCTCTCTGTCTCTTTGCACGCGCTTTGTGGCTTTGTTATTGTGTGTTTGTATGTGAGTGTGTGTGTGTGTGTGCAATCAAAAAATGCTTTAATTTAGACATTTTCAACTTTTATTTGCAACAGCTGCCTTAAATATAGTTGTAAACTCTTGAAAGCAACAAGGTCGCTTCTTTTTTATTTTTCATCAGCTTTATGTATGTATATATATATTATATTTATGTAAATTTTGTTGTCAAGCGCAGATATTTTGTTTTGCTTCTATTTTGGTTGACTGTTTGTTGCCTAACACAATTTGCAAATCCGAACTTTTTATGCTGAATGCAATTATTATCCATTTACAATGCACTCGATGCAAAATGGATGCAGACGCGCCAGCTGCAGGAGTCGGCGATGAACGACTAGAAAATACCTGCACCAGCCGCACGTCGACGATGTCTATAATATCCAATGGGATTCGAGCGCTACTCGAACTCATTTCAAGTGCCGATTCTATCTATCTAGTATATCTTAATCTACTGAAGCTGTCAGCTCTGGGTTAGGGTATCGAAAGTGTATGCGAAGGCGAGCAGCTTGAATGGGACGCGCAAGCAGACAAGTAAATAAAATTCGAAATAAAGAAAAAAAAAAATGCTGAAATGCGAAAGAAATGCACGGTACATATTTTACATTTATTCATTCAGCGCTGGAGCAGCAACCAGACGAGCTGAAGCGAGGCGAGCCAGGACACTCTCTGTGTCTGTCTGTGTGTGTGTGTGTGTGTGTCGACTCCTCATGTTCGCTGCTGCTGCTGCTGCTGCTGCTGCGTCGTGCTGGTAAGCCGAGCGTTAATAACAACGCTTATCTGTGGCATTAGCAGCGTACACAGCAATAGCAATAGCAGCGGCGTCTAAAAAAAGCGATGATAATGAAAAACTGAAATAAAAGCGCAACAACAGCCGTATAGCAAACAAAACAGAACACAACTGAGGGGCGGTAGGGGTGGCAGGGGTGCTGGCAGTGAACTGGGGGTGTCTGGGAGTTGACTGTATAAGTAATTCAAGCTGCTGTTGCCGCGAACGCTGCTGGCGTGACAACGGCAACTGACAGTCGCAGCGGAGCAGCCAGCGCAGCCAGCGCAGCGCAGCGCCATCATCCATTATCAGCAGTTGGCCATCTTAAAGTGCAGCAAAGCAGCAAAAACAACTCAGGAAGCGAGCGCAGGACGCAAACAAACCCAAAGGCAACAACAACAACAAAAGCTACAGACAAAAAGCCAACATACAAAAAGAGTTGGACAACGGGCGGTCTCACTGAACGGAACAAAAATACACAATAAACAAAAAGAACAACTGAAAAAGAAAAAATAGAGTAAAAAGCGGACAGCAGAAATGTCGCATTGTTTTAATGCATTTGGCGCAGCGCCGCTGCCGCTGCTGCTGCTGCTGCTGCTGCTGCTGCTGCTGCTGATGTTTGATGCGTGTTGCGACTGGAGCTCACACTGCGTATGGGTAATATAGCGTCAGACCACAGATGGCAACGCCCGCGGCTGAGGCTCTGTCACATTACGTATACGCCGCATGCTGCATGGCATTCGGGTCGCTGGCAGCGCAGCCTGATTGCTGTTATTTCTGTTGCTGCTGCTGCTGCTGTTCCTGTTGTTGTTGCTGGCTGTAGTGGTGGCTCGGCTTATGCGCCTCGCTTGTAGCAAACTGCCCGGGAGAATCCTTCACTGTGAACGTCACATAGTAGCGTTTATTGCTGTCCAACTTATTTGCTGGCAGTGAAATTAGCTGCTTGCTCTTGCCGTGTGACAGCTCGAGAGCAACTTTGTGGCTGCACTTGCCGCTGCCGCCGAAGCCGACATCGACGCCGACGCCCACGTCCATGCCGGCAGCGGCGCGTCCGCTCGAGGCGCGGCCAGTGGTCAGAATTTTTGGCAAATAAAAACTGCTAACGCTGCCGGCCTTTTTGTACGGTCCAAAGCCAAACTTGGGCATCGTGTGGTGATTCATCATTGGAACTGCCAGACACATAGAGAGAAAGAGAGACAGAGAGAGAGAGAGAGAGCAGAGTTAGTGGAGTGAAGCTTTAGATTAATGATCTGCTGCGATCAGCCTAATTAAGTGGATGCCATTTTTATGAGCATCCTCGAAATGAATTGCAGCTGCCAGCGTCAACTGGACAGCCAGTCAGCCAGCCATAGCTAGTCTGACTGTTGGCCTTCACGGCTCGGCGCCTGGGGGGCGGATGTGTGTCAGGTGACAGCAAGCAAGGACACTCTGCAAAATTGCATTCGATGGAAAAAGTGCAATAAGAAAATGAAGCCAAACGCGCAAACATTCAGCATTTCAGCTAGAGGAATGTCAATTGCCATGAAGTTGTTACGCGTCGCTCGAATCCCATTTGTGCGGATTAGAGGAGATTGCCGCTGACTGAGTTTCAGGCGCTTACAGGGCGTTAAAATAAGTGTATACACATAAACAGCGAGCGGAGGAGCTGGCCCGAAGCTCGAGGCAGCTGCGAAATGAATGCGTTTTTAATTTGGCATAAGCCGGACGCATCCTTTTGGCCCGAGTCAGCCTCGGCGTCCGTCGCATAGAAGTTATTATAAAGAGAGACAGAGAAACAAAGTTGAAAAGGCCGCACGTGGACGGGAGGAGCGGGCGCAAGCCGAGGGGCAGATTTTTAATTCGCTTGCCGCTTGGCGCTTGGCAGCCAGGCCAAATGAATAAACTGCTCGTAATTAGGATTTATTTTATAGCCCGGCGCATTTGGCATCCACGGGCGGGGCCCGTGCTTCGGCTGGCGTTCGAGTGCTGGCCATCCGCTTGACCCACTCAAAGGGCCGCAGCAGCCAAGTGGCAAAAACTGTAACAGCTCGTGGCCAAGTGATTCGGCTGACCGGAAGACCAGCTGACTCTACGTCCGTTCGGCTGTCCGGCCGTCCGGCTGTCCCGCTGTTTGACTGTTTGTCTATCTCTTTGGCTGGTGTCATTTTTCACGCTCTTTGAGAAATGCTTAGGGACCAGCGCCCGGCTGCGCCTCCTGCTCCCCTCACTCTGACTTACTATAGGCGGCGCAGGGTATGCCCGTGTAGGCGTGGGCGGCATGCAGGCAGCGATGCGTCTTGGTGGTGCAGTGCAGCGCCTTTTCGTAAGCATTGTAGTCGGGACTCAGACGACGCTCCGCCTGCAAAGGAATGACAATTGGTATATGTCTATATCATCTACGAAATATGTATATGCTGAGCCACTTACCTCCTCGTACACCTCATTGATGTTCTGGAAGTTGTTGGTGCCCGGCTTTTGCAGTCCCTTGAGCGTCTCGTAGAGGAAGAGCTCGAAATTCTTGAACGTATATTCGCTGAAATTGTAACGCCTCAGCCTTGTCCCAGTTTCGCCGCCCAGCAGCACGCACGACTTGTGATAGTCGTCAACGGCACGCTTCACCAGCACCGCCTCGTTCAGCTTGTTGGAGCGTATTTGCAGCGACTTGAGCTCCAGCAGATGCTGGAAGATCTTGCGCTCCATGTAGTATCTGCAAATAGAAGTGAAGTGCGCCAGCATTGAGAGATGGCTGTGCAGGCGGCGCTAGCTGCTGCTATGCCAACTAGAAAACCCAGAAAAGCGCAGCATTGTCCTGATTCCTGCCCCGCTGCCCCGCTGCCCTCTCTCCGATCCTCTTTGCAGACTTTGTCAGCGAGCAGAGCTCATAAAATAAATGTTTGCAAATGTACGTAAATTGTCATTTTGATATTTCGCCCGGCGAACAAAGGCCGCGCCTGCTGTGCCGCCACTGCCTGGGCCTGACACAGCACCACGGCTCCACAGCCCCACAGCTCCGAGCCCCAAACCCCCAGCAGGACGGCGCACAATCCGCGAACGCAATAAAAGGCAGCGTGTTATTACAATTTCAGAAATACTAAAGTGCGTAAGCAGAAAGAAAAATTCTATTAATAATTGAGAGAGATAGAGAGTGAGAGAGGGATAGGGGCGAGCGCATAAAACGGAGCAAGGCGAGTCGAGTCGAAATTAAAGCCGTGGCATAAAAAGTTATTGACAAATTTTATTAAAACTAAGCAAATGCTCGGTAAATGAAGCAGCGCCTCCTCCCCCCTTCCCCCGCGAACCGCTCCGCCTGTGGGTGCACTTGAAACTTGGCAAATCAAGCGCTTTTGGCAGCGAGCCCCGACAAATGCATTTGCCCAAAAACTGAGCAAATTTGTCGAGTGCCCTCAGCGCAGCGCAACGTTGAGCGGCGTCCTAAGCTTGTTTATGCATTGGGGCGCAGGGGCCGGGTCGAATTGGCTGGCAATTTATGCAGTTGCCGCTTGACACTGTTCGCCACTTGCCTGCATTACAAAATTATGCGAAACAATTTCGGGCTACGCAACAACAACAACAACAACAGCAGCAGCAGCAGAAACAAGAAGAAGAAAACGGATTGGGGCAGGTGGAAGTGGCGCAGCTCCTGGCAGCTCTAAGCCAAAGTGGTCATTGGCAAGCCAGAGCTGCGTAACAAATTGCCCCTTCAGGCAGCGCATTGCGAGCGGCAATGATGAAATCGCCGTGCAGCCAGCATTTGATCTGCCTGCCTGCAGTCTGGGTGAAAGCCACAGCTACTTGGCCATTCAGCAGGCATTCATTTAGCCGCTTCATCTTCATCTTCATCTTCGTCTTCATCTTCATCTCCGTCCGTCGAGTGGTGCGAGTCAATGCGGCTTGTTTGGCGCAGCGCTTTTCAATTTTACGCCTCGCTTTAGCTGCACTCAGCTGTGCCTCGATGCCCTGCTCGAGTTTCCTTTGCTAAACTATTTGTGCCTCACACTTTTGCCTTGGCCAACGAACGCTGCCATTTCTTTTTTTTTTTTTTTAGTGTCCTTGGCATATTTTTTGTATTATTTTTTTTTTTGCTTTTGGTTTCAGTGTTGCTTGCCGCTGCCTGCTGCTGCTGCTGCTGCTGATTTCCGTTTCCGTTTTACGTTCGCTTAGCACAACTTTCATTGCATTTTCTTGTGCGCTGCGCTGCTTTTGTGTGCTACATTTTTCAGTGACCGACTGACTGTCACAGCCACACCACCCGCACCACCCGCACCACCCCCGCCACCCGCACCGCCAGCGGCATCCTGTTTGTGACACAAATGTGACAAGCAAAAAGTGCGCGCTGCCACCAAAGTGGATGGAGTGAAAGCACGGCCCACGGGGACCTGGCGCGAGCTAGAGCGAGCGCTGCATGGGATGCTGCCGACTGTTGACAGCGCCACTGACAACGAAATCCAAAGAAATTAAGCGCTCCACGAACTGCACTCGCAACAGCAGCAACAACAATAACAGTAAATTTGTACCCACCGGCAATTTGGTATGCAGAAGCGACAAAACAAAAAAGAAAAGAAAAGTAAAGAAAACAAAAACAGAAATGAAAATGAAAACAGAGGCAAACAAAAGTGCAAATCTTCACTTGCCATTTGTGAGCTGACATATGCACAGCTTGACGCATAGTGTATTCGGGCCAAAGGAAACACAGTTTTTGCCACTAAATTGGTGGGAATCCATTCATGGCCGCCCGCCAGTTGGGGCAGTTGCCCGAATAAGCGCCGCAGAGCTCTGCGAAAGCTCTTTCGTCTGCGGATTTGGTTACTGGAAAAAGGCAAAACGGCAAAGTTTCTCGCCTCATTTTTCATCGGGGCCTAAGTTTTTTAGGCTGACGCTCAAAACTTTGAAGTGCGCCGCCCGAAGAGCTACGCACATTCCCAGAGGGGAAACTTTCCCTACACTGCCTCAAAATGTGGCGCACTCGATGCGCGGAAATTGAGACTCTCTGGCTCGGTTACTAATTGAAAATGGCCCAAAAGAAAACTCTATAAATGAATTTACATGGAATATTAAAGCTAATCTGAATACTTCAATAAAATATGTATATAACTGACTATATAAATTTCTATTAAGCATTTTTAAACTCTTTTGTGGCTGCTGAACATATTTTCTGCACTAATCGAAAATAATTTAATTTGCCAAGCTCGAACGTATTGTGCACCAGGATAAACAGAGACTCTGTGCAAAAATAAATATAAACATGTTTGCAAAAAAATATGTACATTAAAAAAGAAAAGAGAGAGAGAGGGAAAAAGAAGTGAAAGGTGAAAGTTCGACCAAGTGTAGGTAAAACGTAATCCAAATATTTAACAATGTCAATTACGTGAGCGCACATTATAAATCCCAAATCTCACCTGTGCTGTTGGGACACGCACACAGGCTGAGTAGCAAAACACACACACACACGCACACACAGTTACAGGCAAACAAGCACACACACACACATACACATACACCGATATATGTTTGTACGCTCTGCTGGCAAGTTATTTGTTTAATTTATGCGTCAGATAAAATTTTAATCTCTTCGGAGCCAAAACGAAAAACACGAAATAAAGTTCACAGTATACAACAAAAAAAAAGAAAAGCTAAAAAGCAACAAATAAAAAAAAAGTGAAAAATAAAACAACAACAAACACACGACTGACATAAATAAAATTCTCTATTTACACACTTCTCATGGCGTTAGCATCGCCGCCAGCAAAACTGTCCGCCAGTCCGAGCCGAATCCTGCTAGCTAGCCCAGAGTATTCTACTGGGTGCTTTGGATTTGCTTCTATTCCATTTTTTTTCCCTGCATTTTTTTCTTTTTTTCTGATGCTCCCCGAGTGGATTTCGTTGGATTTTGTTTTTTATGTATTTTACAAGAATTAATTGACTCACACTGCCGACTTGTTAAAAATTTCGTTATTCGTGGTAAGCAAGACGGCTCTGACTCTTGTTTGACTTGCCGAACATTGCGTATACGCGGCGTAATATTTGCATTCATTCAGCTCCTGCTGCTGCTGCTGCTGCCCCTTCTTCATCAGAGGCAAACGGAAAAGTTACTTTCAGTTCGGCTTATGCAAACCGTACAAGCGAACCGCGTAAATATTTTCACAAGTCAAGTGGAAAATATTATATATTTATGAAATGCGTTTTCTTTTACACTTGCGTCGCCGAGTGCCTGGAAATTTATTCATAGGCGAAGGCGCGGCGCGGTGGCAGATTATGGAAATTAATATGAGAGTGATTACTTAAATTTAATTAAGTTTCGCAACTCTGCCCTGGCTGGCCTATGCAAATGCCCAAATCACAATTAAAGTCACAATTGACTTTTGCACGAGCAGAACGAGAGAAATATGTGCGATTGCCTCAACTGAAGCGAGACGAAAGCGAAACGAAACACAAACGGAAACGGAAACGGCAGCGCTGTCGTGGGAAAGCCACAGGTCTCAAGTTAATTACGTGTAGCCAAGTACGCATCGACATCTTAATCCTTTCGCCATTAGGATTTCCAGAACAAGGTCGCCAACAGCAGCGATTGAGACAAATTCCGAGTGCCTGGCGCTGTTTGTAACTGTTTGTGCCTTAAAAATTCGCCCGCTAATCTGCGCTAATTCCACTTACAATTAGCATTAGCGTCTTGTAAATGAAGACGCCGCCTGCGCCCCGGCTCAGGAGGAGGCACAGGACGAGGCCCAGGACGTGGCGCAGGACGAGGCTCAGAGCCAGGCCCAGTTCTATTTTCATATTTTGTATAAACAAAGAGCTCGCCGCAGGTGGGCGTTGTCCGCCTATAGCTCAGCGGTGGGTCGCTGGGCTGGTGGTTCGGTGGGCTCATTGGCGTTGCCACCTAATTAAAATGCGCAACTCTTTGCCGGAAATGAGCATTTCAGCTAATGACAAGAGCCTGGGGCAGGCGAGATTTTCAGCCGTTCGTATAAATTAAAATAAATCAACAGTAACAAACAAGCTAGAGGCGCCCCAAGCTAACCAACTATTTGATACTCTACAAAAAAATATAAATAAATAAACAAAAATAAAAAATGGAGAAAAATATAGAGAAAATTTAATTCTGTTCACAATTATAATTAAAATTATATATTAAATAATAAAAATGTACAATTTAAATTATACTATACAAACTGCCTAGAACAGAGGAATATAATTCGTATCAGGTCGTAGGAAAAAATATCCCAGTCCATTGGACAGATTAATAGATATATCTATAGCAGCTACTAATATATAATATGGATAATCATAAGATATACCATAGCTATTATAAGATGTATAGCTATATATAGGATAGACTATCCTACGATATACCTTAGCTATCATTAGTCAATTCAACTATATAATATATGATATATATATTTAAATTATACTATACAAACTGCCTAGAACAGAGGAATATAATTCGTATCAGGTCGTAGGAAAAAATATCCCAGTCCATTGGACAGATTAATAGATATATCTATAGCAGCTACTAATATATAATATGGATAATCATAAGAAATACCATAGCTATTATAAGATGTATAGCTATATATAGGATAGACTATCCTACGATATACCTTAGCTATCATTAGTCAATTCAACTATATAATATATATCATATATAGATAATCATAGGATATGCCTTAGCTATCTTTGGTGAGTTCAACTATCTAGCCTTTCAACGCAGCTTAGTGCTCGGATTATTGCTGAAAATAATTGCTGGGATTTGATGTTATTATTTGCCGACTTCAAAGCTGGCAACTCGCCTAGGGCATTGCTCCTATTCAAAGGCCAAAGCAGCCAAGGCCGACTTTCAACAGCATTTTTCATTTTGCAGAATGCCTACAGAGCCTACGCTGCCCCGCCTGTCCTCGCCTGCCCTCGCCACGACTCCTTTGCAATAATCAATTATTTAAATTGTAATGTGATCGAGCAAGTTAATCAAACTAGATTTAATTATAAACTGCATACAAAAACTCGCCGCAGACAATGAGCGCGCATAAAAATGCCAGCGCATGTGTGTGTGTGTGTGTGTGTGTGTGTCGGCGTGATAATGAGCAGCACTTGTTACAATTACTGTTTAATCTATTGTGGTCATGGGGTCATCGTTAATACCCGTGTACATGGCCAATGGACATTAATGCCGCGTTTATTGCCTTTAACCGCATTATGATAACTTTAAAGCGTGCGCCTCTCGCTTTTTATGGCAACCGGAAGCTGGGCAATTTATTTGTTCGCCCGGACAACAATGGCGACGACTGCCCGGCCGGCCGGGCACGTTAAAAAATGAGAAATGTTGCCAAGGCTATTAAGTGCCCAACTAAATTAACTTTAAGGCGCCCCAGCCACGAGTCGAGTCGGCTGCGTTGACTGAATCGCCAGCCACTTTGATTACATTAAATGGACGAACGGCGGCTGCGGCTGCCCAGAGGCGCGTGCGTGATGTAATGCGAAGTCCCCCAGCCAACCGAGTGAGAGTGAGAGAGAGAGAGAGAGAAAGATGCAGTCCAGTCTCGGCAGCGGGACATTCAAGTTGATTAAAATCAGGCATCAAGTAAATAAATCTACGGCTACCAAAAAGGCAGCCTCCAGCGCACGGCATCCGCGGCCTGGTGATTAATTTAAGTGAATGAATCTTGGCCAATGGCCATTTCAATTGTGACGCATCAGCTGCTCGAAATCTGCGCCGGCGACTCACCTGCGGAATGTTGCGCTGGATGGAGCGCGTGACGGCGCCCATGTCGCAGGCCCCCTTGTCGCCGGGCTTGCGATTCTCCAGCCGGCTGCTGCACGAGCGCCCGTCCAGGGTGGCGTAGATGGGGCGGCGGGGCATGGCCGTGTGGGCGGCGCGCGGCGTGGGTATCTTTGTGCGCTCCGCACGCGGACTGGGCTCGAAGCCCGAGTCCTGATCCTTGCTGGCTGCAGCGGTGGCCAGCGACGCGTGACTCTCGTGCGACTCCGGCGAGTGCTTCCAGTTGCTGCGCGTCTTGGCGCCGCTGCGCACGCGCTTCTTCAGCCGCCGCTTGCGGCCGTTCGCCAGCCCATCGTAGCCCTCGGCGGCTGCTGTGGCGTCACTGGTCACGCCCATCTCGCCGCCAACGCCATGGCGGCCGCTGCTCAAGAACCGGCGCAGAGCACTGTCGTGCTCCGGATCGATGTCGTCTGCATCGTCGTCGTCTGCGCCATCGTCGAACTCCTCGTACTCGTAGTCGGCCTTGTCCAGCTCCGATGCGCTGGGCAGCTTGGAGCTGCCGGTGCCCTCCTGCACCACCTGAAAGACTTGATTGCCGCCGCTGAAGCCGAGCTCTGCTGCACGTGCCGACTCCTCCAAGTCGCCAGCGGACTCATCGCTCTTCAGCACCTGAAAACTGGACTTGCACACGGGCTCATCGGAGGCGGTGGCAGCAGCTGCCGCCGGCTCATCATCAGCCGAATCCGAGGGCAGCAGCGTAAAGGAGCGCCTAGATTCCTGCTCACGTTGTGGCTGCTGCTCATCATGTTGTTGTTGTTGATGTTGCTGTAGCTGCTGTTGCTGCTGCGTGACTGGTGGCTTGGGCTGTGGATTTGTGGGCTCATGCTTGTGGCTGGGTAGGCGTGGCTGAGGGCTTTGTCTCACTTTTCGGCTCAGCCGCCATCTGCTCCAGTTTGCTGCCAGCCTCAGCCTCAGCCTCTGCTGCGGTCTTTGAGGGTGGCTCAGGTGTATCCGACTGCGGCTGCTCAGCAGGAGGCGGAGGCGGAGGCGCTGCGGTGCTGGCAGTGGGTGTTTCGGAAGGCTTCGAAGGAACTGTCTCTGCGTTCTCCAAATCAACCTGGAGCTTTTATTATCCACTGGGTCATTGTTCATTGACCCCTCGGCGGTTTCCTGCTTATCCTTCACTGATGCATCTTCGGTGGAGCTCTTCGACTCGCTGCTCAGTGCCGTGGCAGCAATCTTGATCATCTGCTCGACCTCAGTGGACACCAGCTTGGTGTCCTCCTCGCTCAGCTGCTTTTTCACATCTGCTCCACTTCCGGCTGCCGTCGCTGGCTCTGCTGGTGGCTCGTCCAGCGACTTGGACAGCTGCAGCTCGGCATCGTGGTGCACATCCACTTGGGTGGTCACCGACTTGACGGCCTCCGGCTCCTCATCCGTCAGCTCCATGGCATGGCTCTCAGCCACCTTCAGGTTGTCCGGCTCCACATCCGCTGCCTTCTCGCTCTTCGCGCTCTGCGGAGGCGACTTGATGAAGGTGCCCTCCTTGGTGGCCGTCGGTGTGGCCGGCTGCACCTCACTGTTGTCTGCTGCTGCGTCTGGTGGTGCGCTGGCGCCGTCCACCTGCTCCTGGGCTACGGGCACCATGTGCTCGACCTTGCGCGGCGAGCCGTTGGCCTCGTGCTCGCTGCCCGGCAGCTCCTTGGGTCTGTGCGAGGGCGTGGAGCGCTTGCGCTGCACCACGCGCTGCTTCTGGCGCTTGTGGTAGCAGCAGTTCTCGCAGGAGTCCTCGTCATCCTCGTCGTTGTCGCCATCGCTGGTGCTGGCGTAGCGCTCCCTGGACTTGCGCCGCCGTATCTCAATGTTGCTCTTGGAGCGGCAGATGTCGCCGCAGCGCTCGTGCGGGCTCTCGCCACAGCTGTTGGTGCGCCGGCGCAGCTGGCGTCGCTTGTGGCGCCGGCAGATGTGCTCCAGCCGCTGCTCCTTGCGGTACGACTGCTCCGTGCAGCTGCACTCCTCCTCCTCATCCACTCCAGCACCACCAGCACCGCCGCCATCCGAATCGGTGCGCTTCAGATAGACCACATACTTCTTGGAGCTGCGCAAGTCGTGCAGCTCCTCCTTCTCCATGTACTTCAGCGGCCGCACAAGGTCCGCGGCGTTGCCGTCGTGGAAGGGATTGCCGCGCCGTGCCGCCAGCCGCAGCTTGCTGGACGGCTGGCCGCCGTGCGACTGCAGGAACTTGGCCGTGGAGCGATGGCCGCGCTGCAGCGCGCAGTCCAGCGGCGTCAGCACCAGGCCGCGGGAATTGCGATAGAGCGCGTTCACGTCGCCGCCGTAGTCCAGCAGGAGCTTGCACATGTCCGTGTAGTCGTTGGCGGCAGCTGTGTGGAGCAGGCTGCGGCCGTCGTTGCTGGTGGTGTTCACCTGCTTGGGTCGCTGCGAGAGCAGCCACTCGAGCAGCTCGCGGCGCCCCGAGGCAGCCGCCTCGTGCAGCGGCAGGTCACCCTTGGCGTTGCGCAGCCAGAGATTGGCGCCGCGCTCCTTCAGCAGCTTCAGCGTCTCGAACTGGCCCTTGGAGCAGCCGCAGTGGGCTGGCGTGCGGCCCTTGCGATCCTGCCGATTGGGATCGGCCTCGAGGTCCAGCAGCCGTGCCGTGGCATCCGCATGGCCCAGCGTCACGGCATAGTGCAGCGCCGTGCAGCCATTGGAGTCGATCAGATCGGTGGGCGCGCCGCACAGGCTGATCAGCGTGTCGATGCACTCGGTGTGGCCCCGCGAGCCGGCGCAGTGCAGCGCGGTCAGCCCGTCCCTGCAAGCAAACCAAATCTCAGTTATGTCAGGTGAAAGCATTCCATTTCATTTCATAGCAACTCACTTGTCGGCGCTCTCGACGCGTGCGCCGGCTTTGACCAGGGCTATGACCGCCTTGGCGGAGCCCGCCGAGGCGGCCCACAGCAGCGGCTGGCGTCCGTCCTTGTCCTGGACGTCGACGCTGGCCTGCGGATGGGCCAGGAGTATGCCAAGAATCTCGAGGGCCAGCTTGCTGGAATTGGACTGCTGCTTGTTGTCGTAGCTGGCGCCGCACATCTGGGCGGCATAGTGCAGGGGCGTGCCGCCGTTAACGTCGGGCTTGGCCACGCTGGCCCCGGCCGCCAGCACGGCGCGCAGTGCCTCAATTTCGCCGCACACTGCAAGGGCAAAGTGAGTTTGTTATGGCAGCAGTTGGAAATAGTTGCGCTGTGAGGGAATCTTACCCGTTGCCCAGTGCACCACCGAGTGGCCTTCATTGTCCACCGCATTCACATCGGCTTTGTTCGCTAGCAGCAAATTGACCATCGCCAAGTTGCCCTGAATAACAGCCAAGTGAAGCGGCGTGAAGCCATCCTCATCGGCCGACTCCAGCAGCTCGGGAGCTGCAATCGCAATGCTGGCGGCCGCCACGAGGTCGCGCGTCTGCTCCAGATCCTGCGCGGCACAATAATGCAGCGCGTTGCGGTTGCTACGGTCACGTTGCCGCAGCAGCTGGGGCTGCAACGAAACGGAGCACAGACAGGCATTCCAGTTATTTACTTGTGTTATTCACTTGTGCCATGAATGCATAATTCATGCACTCGTTCATTCATTCGCGATGCCAATTTTTCATTTATTTATCGCCACATTCAAAGGCGACCTCCCCCCAAAAAAAAAAAAAAAAACAAAAACAAAAAAAAAGTAAAAAGAAAATTAATTATGGCTTACAGACACGCCCCTGCGCACACGCTGCAACAGCGACGCCCAAGCGATTAATAAACTAATTAAAATGTCATTTGCACGCTGCACAAGCGCTTGCCACAGGCAGAGTATCTCTCGCCGTATATAGCTGGGCGGATATGGCTAGATAAATGGCTAAGCAGAGTGAACTCTGGCATACCCTATATTCAACAATGTTGCTGCCTATGCGATATATATCTGAGACCGACTAGATCGAGTCCAGGCTAACTTTGATTTCCTTAGCACTTCAAGTCATGCATGCCCACTCTCACTTGTGCTAGGGTATTATGCTGGCTGAGGCCAATTCAGAGTTTAAACACGAGTTCAAAACTATAATTGCATTCAAATGTTTTGCTTGCATTTGCCTTCAACTCATTTCATTTTTTATTTTTTGTAATTTATTTATGTTAATATTTATTCGAGTGTGGCAATGCTGTAACTGCTGCTGCTGTTTGTTGTTGTTGTTGTTGTTGTTGCTGTTGTCGCTGCTGCTGGAGTGTAATTAAACATTTTACTCTACAATGAATTGGCAATTTAAAATTGATAATTGAACATATTTTCGCGTTAATCACGTGCAAATTGTGCGACGCTATCAATAATTAAAAATTACTTTTTCATTTGCGACCCGTATGCGGTCGCTGCTTGTTAGTAACTAAAGCAACAATGGCCACAACCAACGGCAACAATAATAAACAAAGCGAGGGACAAACAAACGGAGACCCGCCTTGGCCGGCTGCAAGTTGCGTTCCGTGGAAAGTGCAAGTGCCGCCTCGGTGGCTCGGTTGCGCCTGGCAACGTGGTGGATTACCGTTGCACGTGACGCCCACGAGGTGGCACTCGCCTCGCCTCGCCCCGCATCGCCTCTCCGGAGAGGTGTAATGCGATGACCCCTGAGTGCCGCCAAGTGCAATTACCAAATTCACATTGGCCAGTTTGGCGCGCAGCACGACATCGAACTCCAGTGGACTGGCGAACATTTTAACGAGTCCTGCCAAGCAGCGCACCGCCTTTTCCGCGTGTCAAAACATGTCAAGTGCACAAAAAATACTGTCGCCGCCTTCGAGAGCTGTGCGAAAACTTTACTCGCCATCGACTCAAAGTTCGCATTGCGACGACAGCAACTTTAACAGCAACAGCAGCAGCAGCAGGAGTAGCAACGGCAGCAGCAGCAGGAGTAGCAGCTGCGGCAGCAGTAAAAGCCGTTACACGCAAACCAAAAACTCCTCAAGTGAAAATATTGCTAAATCATCGGCTCAGCGCCAATTTACACGTGAGCCCACACAAAGGAGTCGGGCATAAAAGGCAGCCACTGTACTCTATTTGCAAAAGCCAAGAATTTGATATTCAATTTAGACTGTCATATAAATAAAATTATTAAATATTTAACATTTAATATTTTTGAGGCTAATAGTGATATTAGTTAAAGAAAATATAAAAAAATAAATAAATAAAAAATTTTGTTTAGTCTTTTTTTTTTTCTTTTACATCAACATTATATATAGCATATTCTAAACAGAGACCATCATTAAAATATATGAATCTAAAATATATGTATATATGTAAAGAAATAGCAAACGGTTAAGAATATAAATATAAAAATAATTAAAGTATAAATAACCATAAATAAAGGAACAATACAAATAATATAATACCCAATGATGCTCTACAAACTCTTATAAAAGCTCTGAATTTTTATACAAATATATATATGCAAAATGCAATGGCAATGATTTCTATAAATATTAAATATTTAATATTAAATGTTAAATAACTTCAGGCCAATTACAATAGTATAAATTGAATGAAAAGTACTAAAATAATATAAATATGTTCAATATATGATTTAAACATCATATTAATAGAGTATGTTAAATATTCGTTTGGCTGGCAAAACTTCTTGCTATAATAGTTTGGCTAATTTCGGCATAGTCGAAAAGTTTGGATTTACAATGCTCGATTTGGCTTCTGTTTATCTTGGCAGGCAGACAGAATGATTGAATGTGTTGCTTTTCTAACCAACATTCAATTTCGGCAATAACATTTTAGGCACGTCCCGCTCGCTATTTTTATCTGGCGCAAGACATCGCGTGACTGTCGACAGGCCTGAGAGAGAGAGAGAGAGAGGGGGCGGGAGAGTGAGAGAGTGAGAGTCCTTTGCAGCAATTTTGGGCAGCAAATGCCGACGACGCGTCGTTGTAGTTCAATTTATTGCATATTTAACTGAGTCAACTACAGAATAGTTCGATAGCAGCCGCAAAAAAAAAAAGTGAGATAAGAACTCGGGCGAAAAGAAAAGCCCAACAAGACCAGGCCGAGTGAAGCCATTTGAAACTTGCGTGTTCCCAATGGCAGGCAAGGACAAGAATGCCCGTGTAGTCAGCAGTCACGTGGTGGTTATGAATTTAACAATAGCATTAGGATATTGGCTTTAGATTGCCGGCTCAATTGATTTCAGCGTGCGA
The DNA here is from genome assembly GCF_054131105.1 of Drosophila navojoa. Taxonomy (NCBI): domain Eukaryota; kingdom Metazoa; phylum Arthropoda; class Insecta; order Diptera; family Drosophilidae; genus Drosophila; species Drosophila navojoa. The sequence goes on from NC_142890.1 coordinate 13,187,021, forward strand.
AAGTGTGCCGGAAAATCATTATCAGACATGACTTGGCTTAGGTGTCGCGGCGAATCAGCTTGAAAAAGGTTACACAATGCCGAAAAGCTCTTTATCCGCAATGTGTTGCAATTGAATAAATATTTTAATAAGGCTTAAGCCTGCAAACCGCTTGTCGGAAAGCAAAACAAATAAAAAATTGATGGCTGAATAAATCAATTTACATTACATGATAGCATTGCTCGAAAACAACAAATTTTATTTGCGTAAATAATTATGTATTTGCCTTTTAAAGCAAACACAGTAATTGTTTATTATATAATTAAAATCATGGGTAATAATTTGTGTAGACTAAAGTGACTAGAAAGTAGTATTCCCATTGGTAAGCTGAAGGTCCCAGGAGTTTATTTCGATTTTATAAATATTGTTTATTTTAGCTCTAACAAATTATATATAAATAGATATTGGTGTATGCCAATATCCAATAGGTCTGATAATATATATGAAATTTCTTTTCATTTCAATAAAGAAGAAAATTTAATAATAATGTTTTAGTCCCTCTCATTCAACTGCAAAAACAGACTTATGAAGAAGCAAATGATTTCATGATATTGAAGGTTTTCGATGTTCAAATTCTAAGTGGAGTTACTTCAGATGGTAAACATACAAGAAATCAGAGTATTTTAAGACTGAATGTATGTTTTTATAGATTTTATTCGAAGTTTTCATAAGTGTTCTCTTTAGATTAAGTGTGAAGTTCATAGAGAACGTCGGCAGTCGAAGGCCCATAACTCTAGCAGTAACAGAGCACTACAAATACCCAAAACTGATAAGCTTACCTTATATGAATGATGGAGACTGAGAAAATATCCTTATTTTTTTATAAATGAATATAAATAATTTCCCATTTTCAACATCCATATAAAGTACTCAGCATCTGCTGATTAAACCAACTCCTGCATGGGCAAGCTGGGACTTTAAGAAATTACTTAAAGCTTACATATGGCCTATAGAATCTAAAATGCGCCTTTAAGCATTTGCGAACAAATTATTTGATGTCTGCGCTGGAAGTGCGTGCAGCTGTCTAACAAACAGTAACCAAAAAAAAAAAAAAAAAAAAAAAAAAAACAAGTCTAAAATCATCATCCCAGCGCTGGCTTTCAGTCTGGTTGTGGTTGCTGTGGTTTTGTTTTCTGCTGTTCGATAATATTTTTGTTGATTGAATCAAAATTGTTTTGACGATGCTGTTGGCTCTTTTGTTTTCCCTTCTTTTTTTCGTGTTTCTCTGTGTGTGTTTGTGTGTGTGTGTTTAGAATGGAAATCGTAAATTTACATTGCAATTGGCACAAAAAGTATTTACAATGAGGTTTATTTGATGCTACTTCCGTTATCTGGGCGTCCCTTTTACTGTGTGCTCTGCCCATATCGGGCGCCTCTTCAGTGCTTCTTATAGCGAACCTGCGCTGCCAGCCGGATTATGAATAATTCAAATAAACTGAAATGATACCTAAAAACTTTGACAACGAGCGAGCGATGCGGTACAAAGACGCAGCCAAGGGTCACAGCTGGGTTCTACGGATGTAGAAGGAGGAGCAGGAGGAGTAGGAGGAGACTTGGCTTAACGCAGCATCAAATAAAGTTCTCGTTTTGCTGTTTTGCCTTTGTTATTATTACGATGATGGTTGGTGTGATTGTTGGCGGTGGCACTGGCCCACTCCCAGCACCACAACTGCTGCCGTTGGTGTCAAGCGAATTTGCATTTAACTTTCTACGTTTGCCCAACACAAAATGAAATGCGATAATCAAATACGTCCAACAACAATGCGTTCGCTCCAGCAGAAGCTGGAGCAACAGCAGCATCTGCTACCACCCACCGCCCAGTCCAGTGCGAGCCGAGATAAAACTTCGACATTGCCAGTTGGCCATTCAGGGCGGAGCCTGGTCAGTGCAGCCTTGTTCTTGTTTATGCCATTTTAATAGTTTTAAAAACAAATAAAACACGTTCTGGCCGCACAAAAGCGAAAGCCACAAAGGCAGCAATAATAGAAAAAAGTCAGTCCAGGGAATTATCGTAATATTCTTGCTGCTTCTACTGATACAAATGATGAGTACGAAACGAATGAATGCAAATATTTGCTTAATTATATGGACAAGGTTGGCCCAACTTTCAGATAACTCAAAAGGGTCATCCGATCCACAACTGTTGGACAATGGCAGGCAAACATTTTATAGCTCTTCCGACTTCGAGATCGGCAAATGATTCAGAGAAAACGAAACTGAAAACTTTTCATGGTGCATTGTGGAAGGGTGTGATAGGCGCCCAGTTCCGAGCTGCAGAGGTGGGACTGGCTTTGGGCTGGGGCACTCTTATTATTCATATATCGTAATCCATTAGCATAACAATGAAAAGGAGTGTCCAGAAGGAGTAGCAAACGGGCCACCGGAGGCGTAGGCCTCTGAATTTATATTTGGCTCTGACGCACACAGAGACGACATGCTGTACCCATACATTTTATTGTTTACACGCAGGAAGTGCGTACACATAGACACACATACATATAAATAAAGCATAAATAATAATGAAAGAAGACACAGCAGCCGCAGCAGCAGTAAAGCCAATGCCAAGGCAGGGGGGGAGCGGGTGTGGTGCGATGTGGTGCGCACAGTGACATGATAATGCATAAAAAATAAAATACCATACATGGTCTGAATGCCACGGCACGGAATGGGCACAAATGGCATGCGGGCACCTCCGTCTGCCTAGGCAGAGCTATGTGCCCTGCGCCCTATGCCTGCCTGTATCCAAGTGAACATGAACCGAGAATTCGACTTAACGCTTCGTTGGGCAGCACATCCGCCATAATTATGTGTGACGCGACAACAGAATGGGACATTAAAAGGCCAGGACAGGGCCAGAGACCGGCCAGCCGAACTCAGTTCAGTTCAGTTCAGTTCAGTTCAGTTCAGGAAGACCACATCGTATTTTCCTGTAGGAAATGCGAAAACAAACCAAAACAAATCCGAACCACAGCCGCAGCCACAGCCGCAGCCGCAGTCACAGTCACAGACATGCCGGAAGCACTTTGCAAGCGCCTTAAGGTCGCCATTTTGGGCCGTGTGGCCTGCTTAAGATGTCAAGTGACCAGCAGCATCGCAGCGGGGCTCACTCAATGGCAAATTTATGCGCACAATGCGTAATTCATATGTTAATCACATACAACCAGGCCAGGCCCAGCCCCAGCCCCAGTCCCAGCCCCAGCCCCAGTCCCAGCCCCAGCCTAGGCCCAGCCAGGCAGCTAACAATATAGGCAGCCTCCCAGTCAGCTACTTACGGACTGAGTTTTAATTAATGCAAGCAACAAAATGCGCAGGTAGCAGGTAGCTACAGCTGAAACTAAGTACACACACCCGCACACACACACACATGCACATGTCCTTTTGCTGGCTTGATGCTAAGCAACAGTGAAGGCATGTGGGCGTGGACTCGTCTCAAGCAGCCAGACTTTGGCCAACAGCAGCAGTAACTATAATTTACATGCTTAGCAGACAATGGCAGAGATTGCGGAGGCGAACGGGGCATTGCCTGGTTGTTAGGCAACAGCTAAGTGTGTGTGTGTGTGTGTGTGTGTGTGTGTGGGTGTTTGGCAGAGACAGCTCTTAAACTGTTGTTGTAGCACCTTTTATACTTCTAATTAGTGCCACATTGGTAGCTGCAACAACAATGGCTTGCATGCATTGCAGTTAACGTGGCTTGAATAGCTTTGCCTTTGTTGCGGCTGTCTTAGAGCTATGCCCCACACCAGCTACCCCGCCCCACCCGTCCACCCCCCTTCCATGACTGCGCGACAGCAGGCAGCGGGAAACGATTCGCTGCACAGCATTCTTAAGTAGTTTTGGCAATTATTTACAGCTACTTTGCTGGCAGCAGCCCGCTCCGAGCCCGCGACTTAACGCTTGCCGCACGGATTATTATTATTATGCCGCACAGTGTGTAGCATCGTTCGCCGTAGTTCAACTTTTGCATAGTTTCAATGCCGTGCAACGGATTAACAAGAACGGCAAACTTTCAGTTTGATCTACAAACTTTCTCGACCGCCGCCCGGCATCCGCCATTCAATCTCCAGGTGGTTAAACTGTTTGCCAAATATGAACGGGGAAATTTTGTTGACTTCGATGCTTTAATTGCTTTTAAATAACCAATAAAGAGTGAAGCCAACTAGGTCGATTCATCGAGCTCAACTCGAATTTCTTTTGTTTGACTGATGAGAAAACTAAATTCAAAAACCTTTCACACTCATTCAGAATTTAGTTGCCTCAGCTCAAACTCATTCGAGTATCTGCATGGACTTGTAAGTTTATCATAATAATAATATTCATCTATTTATTTCGTAATGAATATTTATTATGTAAGCCAAGTTGATGCTGCATGCGACCGGAAGTCAGTCAGGAGCGTAAAAGAAACTCTGAGCTGAGGAAAATCCAATATGCGTATGCTACACGGTCCAATCCCCCTATATATACATATATATACAACCTATGTATACGAAGAGAGAGCGTAAGTCTTATGAATACTTTAGGATGGGCGCAGCTGACGCTGCTGCTGGCTGGAGCCGAGCTCTCGGCTTGGCCGATTCGGATTTAGCATGCGAACTGAACTGTCCTCTGCATAATTCATTGGCCAAGTTGTAAGTCATGGCTCAAGTTTTCTCTAAATCAAATTAAGTTTACAAAATATTTTGCAAACTTTGCACTAGCTGAGCTCAATTAAAAATGATGCATCCCCTGTCCCGGCTCCACCATCCGATGTAATTTCCGCAACAGAAACTTTCTGGGCGGCGGAGAGGGCGTGTTGGCCCGGCCCGGCCCGGCCAGCTGGCCAAAGCTGTGTGCGATGCGCATTAAAATTAGTAACAAGCACTGCTCATTTATGTCAACTTTTCATGTCATTATGCACTTTGAGCAAATATTGTTGGACTTTGGCGAAAGTTTCAGTTGGCGCACATGTGATTAGCCTGCCGAGCATATATCCCTGATCAAAGGCGAGGCAGGAGGCAAATTCATATGCGGATATCCTACATATGCCAGACAGCAGGCGAGGGAGATAGAGCGAGAGAGAGAGAGCGGAAGAGGGAGACAGAGAGCGAGTCGCATCCAGTCCGGTTTCAGTTTAGTTGCCACAATAACAACAACTTTAACTTCGACTGCAACTTGGCAACTGGCAGTTGGCAATTGGGCGACCGCTTCGGAAGTCATTTCCAAAGCCAAACAACAGTAACGAACAGGCGGCAGGAGACGGGAGACGGTAGATGGGAGACAGGAGACGGTAGACAGGAGACGGCTGGCCGCCGACCCAAGCAAGACAAATTTCTACGATTTCAGTAATTAATTTGCCATTTCAAAGTTTGCCAGTCATTGCGACAGTTATCCTTTGGTTAGAGCTGCCCATCATGATCTGGTCAGCTGTTTCAGCCAGTTTCTAATTAATTGGCCAGCCGGGCCAGCAGCCGAATAGGCCAACCCATATGGCCAGCGCATACGTATCAAATTTGGCTTTTGGGGCTAACTTTGTGGCGGTTTTTTCTTTTCTTTTCGTTTTTTTTTTTGCACAATTAGCTCCACGCTCATTTTGGCCAACTTTAGTTGGGCTATGTGTGTGTGTATTTTGATTGTTTTTGTTTCTGTTTCTTTTTTAGATGATGACTCAAAACGTCACACTTGACCACGCAATCAGATGCTCAGCGCCATTCGTTTAACTCATTGGCGCTGACTTTTATTTGGACATTTGTTGGCCCACAAAAAGCGAAGGTAATTAATTACAGTTGGGCATGCAAAACAGTCGAAGCGGGGCAATAAATTTTGAATTGAGGTGAATTTGCGTGGCCCAATTGAAATGGCAGCAACAGCAACAGCAACAGTGAGAGACACAGAAGCAACGGCAAATGGCCGCCTAATCTATTTTCAATTAAAGCAACCAGCCACCCAGCCACCACCCACCCAGCGAGCGAGCGGGTTCGCTTATGAAGTCATCTCACATCCTGCAAGCCTTCCGCTGGGTGCGGTCCGTCGGTAATTACAAGAAATGCTCAAATAGCTTGCAATTAAGTCGAACACAAAACATTCAGTTGTACCAGAGAATCGGGCACACCTCGCCCCCCACACTCCCTCGCCACCCTCACTCGAACGGGAATGCCATTTGGGCCACGTTGGCTGTCAATATCATCTGAATTCGGAATTACCTTTGGCAAGCAGCAGCGAACAGCTAACGATTAATTAAGAATTCAAGTGACTGCGACTAAAACTAAATAGATATTGTAAAATAATTTGAATGTGCGCGTCGCTGGCAAATCAAACGAACGTAGCTCCACAATCGAATTGAATGGGAAGCCAAGAGCGAATGCAGTGGCTGATGAGCGCTGATTCGTCTCGGAAAATGCCAACGGAAACTGGGTAAAAGCAAACTTTTCGACGTCGTTTTTAATGAAATTTCAACAAACTGTTACAAACGTGGCCAAAAAGAGTTGCCAAATGAGAGGACGTAAAAGAGTAAGAAAGCGAGAGATAGAGAAAGAGAGAGAAGGAGCGAAAAGCAAAAATTGCAATTAAAATTACCAAGCGAAGGCCAACACAGCCGGACAGAAAGACAGACAGAGTCAAAGAGAGAAAGAGAGACAGACAGAGAGTGATGAGGGAGACAGAGAGAGATGGCACGCTGCTAGGTGCAGACAGAGCGCCTTCAAATTAATAATAATTTGCGCATTGATGGAGCGCCTACAAAAACAAAAACAAAGCGAACGCCAGGCAGAAACAAAGTGCAGCTGGAGAAAGGAGAAGTGTAATTAAAAAAAATGGCAAATGGCCGATAACTGGCACAAGGTCAGGCAATCGACGCTAATGGAACGCTGAAATATTGAAACACAATTGAAAATAATTACGACTTAAAGCACATCAGCAGCGCGAGCAGCCGAACAAGTTAAGTATTCGTGTTGCGAATCAGAAGTCATCATGTACGTGGCGCAACATAAATATGCAATTAAATGGGGAAACCTGCTCGCCATTTCATATTTTGCTAAACTTCATTCACGAGCTGAACAACGTTTGCACTTGTAGCTCGTAGCTGCCGGCATTAAATATTAAACATTACCCGGGCACTAAACAAGTGCGCTGAAATATAAATACAAAATCAATTTTCAACGCCAACTCTCGCCGGATGGCAGGCAGCCCGAGCCACCCACGCGCTGTGAGCTGGAACAGGTGCAAGCGCCGAATACCCTGGAATGCGAGCGAACTGTGACTGGGCCGTGCTGGAGGTATTGACGGTATTAGCAGCTATGGCTGTAAGATTCTCAAAGTGAGTGAGCCAGGAGGCGGGTTTACTCATCAATCGGCTGCTGCGTGCCCACACAATACTCAAAGAAGCTAAGCATGCCCAGCTGCATGTTTGTATTTGGACTATATGCTGACTAGCACTGTTAACATTATTTGCAGCAAACAAAAGTTGGCTATTGGGTGGTTGGGTGTTTGGGTGCTGGGGCAACATTGCTCTCTGAACGAGAATCAACTTCTGCAGCTGACTTTTTAAACAAAAAGTTTTGCTTAGAGCTTGTAAGCGCGGTCGAGCGCCAGTTGGCCGAGAGGGGCTTGAGTGGAGAGTGAAAGCTGGCAGAGTGGTTGAGCGGCCGCTGTAAATCTGAAATGAAAATAAATAATTTACACCTGCAGCTATCTTATGAGCGCCAGACATCCGCTGCTGCTTCTTCGTCTTCTTCTTTGGGCCATGCTAACCAATGGTGGACAGAACGTGGCTGAAAAGTTGCAGCTTCAAAAATTGTGGCTTTAAGGGCAACGAGCAAGAGGAACAGCAAATATCCTGGCCAGGACGCAGAGTTGGCACAATTGATCCGTTGAGGGCGAAGGTAAGAGAATATGCTGGCGGCGTGCCAAACAATGCCCGAAGCCAAAAAGTTTTATTTTCTAAGAAATTAAGACTTAATTGGTAAAAGCAGCAACAACAGCACCAACTTTGGCAACAACAAAAGCAACGGCGCACAATAAAAACGACAACGAAGACAACAGACGTTGGCCGAGGGAGTGGATGAGGAGGAGGGGGAGGTGGAGTTGCCTGTAAAAACCAACATCAATGAAAAGTTTAAGCAAAACAATGGCAGAGATGTAAACAAAGCCTATGAATGTTGCGGAGGGCTCTCGAGCTGCGGAGAGGCCGGTCAGCCAGCCAGCCAGGATGTGCTCCAAGGCAGCAGCAAATACACTTGCGAGGCTAAGTATAAGCCCTATTTGGAAGTAGACAATAGATTTTATTACGCATACGCCATGTTAAACAGCAATATTGATAACCCACGCTGGCCGGCTCAAAAGCAGCTTACTAACCATTCTATCCCATATAAGTAATCGATATATAGAGAGAATTTCCATGTAACAAGACGAACACATTTAAGGCCTTCTGCCTGTTGCACAAGGCCATAAAAATCCTTTTGCATTCGCTTTAACAATCGCGCATGAAAGCAAATGACCCCAAGGCGCCAGACATGACAAATTAAAGGCATTCATTCATTTATTAACGCAGTCAGACTGTCGTCTAATTTCAGAATCAGACATCATCTTAATTAAAAGGCACAAAAAACTCGTAAAAAGGAGACAGCAACAAAAAATAAATATATACAAATCAACAAGAAGCATTTAAATTATTCAATAAACACGCGCATAATGAGAGCAGGAATTCTGCTTTAAAGAGAACTCAGCGAGCAGAGCGACTCATCGAGAGGCTGGCAAAGTTTTAATGGGTTACGCAACCTTATCGACTCAGGACCTCCCTCCAGGCACAGGATTCATAGCCGGAAATTCACAACTGTAATAAACTTATCTCACAACCAAATAACATGCATACATAGGTTTAAAAATAGGAAATAAAAATCACATGTAGACAAATTATATTATAGAAAAATTAAATAAGTAAAATTAAAAAAAAAAAAAAAAAAAAAAAAAAAAAAACATAAATATATATGATACACACACATATCTATGATGTAAAAAAATGTTGATGATTTATTGTATATTATATAATTATTAAAATTGACATGAACACATAAGAAATTTCAGAATATTAAAAAAATAATAATCATAATAAAAAAAAAAAAAAATAAAATAAAATAAAAAAATAATTTTTTTACACATAAACTAACACTAGAATAAAATATGTTATATTTGAAATAAATTTTTTTAAATTTATTTTTTTTTTGTTTATAAATAATTATATATAAATGTAAATAAATTTCATTTTGTTTTAGACTTGCAGCAACAGCTCTTCAGGCTCGCCCTTGGGATTTTCCAAGAAATCATTTAACTTGACGTTGGACCGTGAACGAGTATTATGCACTGAGCACCCAGCATTGCTTTATTACATTTTACAATATTAACATTAAAGCATATCGCTGTGAAGTTCCTTAAAGGATAGCCTGAATGCACAGCATGATCACAGCATGGCAATCCAATCAGAAGTAATAATTGGAGTGTCACAAATCTTGATTAAATGATAGAAAGGTTTTTCAGCTACGCATAGGACTACAGTAAAGTTTTTCGCAACCCAAATGAACTTGAAGAGAAATGAAATTTATTTTCATACTAATCCGATAGAGAATTAAAACTCAATTTTAATAGGCTTATCGTTTGATGGTCTTTATGAACCAAACATTGCTACAGACATATACATTCACAATTCCCAAAATAACAAGAACTTTTTGCCATGATAGGCATTGTAAAGAGAAGGAAATATCTAAGATGCATATAATTAAAATTAGAGCAAATCCAATTATTAATTTTGGCTTTCGGCCCCATTGAACTTTGAAAGCGATTTTATTGTTTTCTTGGCTGTAATTAGAAATCAGGCTCAATGCGACTCCGTTGTTTATGACGCATATAAAATGCGAACTCTGTCACAGCCAAGCAAATAGTAAAGAGATAAAAAAGTCATAATTGCCAACATTTGCTATATTTCACAGGCAAATAAACCAGTTGAGTTGTTCGGTAGACCAAGGCTGGGCGTCATTTGGCAATTACATAAGTGAGTGGACTGACGTCAGGCATCAGCCTTCGCAGTTTTCGGTGAGCAACTGAAATAGACGAGGAGCAATTCGCATCGAGCTCGCTGTCGATATCAATTACGAGGCCACAGGCAACAAACAGTCTTCAAGCGCTGCCCAATAATAATTGCAGAACTAGCGACAGGACAATGCGGATGGGTGGATGGGTGGCTGGGCGGGACAGCGGCGATGCTGGTGACGGTCATTAGAGAGCCTTGGAAATTTATCTGCGTTCAATTAAAAAACTTTTCAAATTTCAATTAAATGGCAAAATTGGCATATTTAGGCGCATGACAAACGAACCATGCGACTATTCACCATTCACCATTCACCATTTACCATTCACCATTTACCATTCACAATTTACCATTTACCATTCAGCATTCAGTATTGTGGAGCGGAGGCATACACGGCTGCCAAATTGCGCAGCCATAACTAAGCCTCGGGATTATTTTGTCAATTTCAAATGTCCTGCCATTTACAGCATTTTAATTCGACCCTGGACTGAGACTGAGGGCCTAGGCTGGGCTGGCTGCAGGCTCGGCCAGGGCCAGAGCTTGGGCCCTTTTGTTGTGTTCGGCTTGTTGTAGAAATGTTTATGAAGCAATTAGGCTCTGAGCTGAGAACAATGCGGCCAAATGGCTGCAACGGAAATTTTAAAGTCTTGTCATGCTGCCAAACACCTACAGCCAGGCGAGAGATGAGGCGTGGCGAGGCGAAGGGCTATTGCCATGCTGGCTTTAACTTTAGCGCCAGCTCATCGTGACAACAAAAAGATTAAAATCTTGTTACGCCTTCGCCTGATTTGGGCCTTTGTGCTGAGACAATGCCAGGCGGCAACATCATGATGCTGGGATTTTCCTTAACTTTTGATCTATCTTCCCTTTTTATATATACAAGTCAACTGCGGGTACTTTCACTTTGTGATAGTCGTGCGACTCTATTGGCAGTCGAGGTGAGTGCAAGAGTGTTTGGCCATCGGCTTGTTTTCGTTGCTGATGTGAGTGAGCGAGCGGCCAAGTTGGTCCATTGCTCCCGCTTAACCCCCAACACATGTGGCTAAGCGCTCAAACTTTTGGCTGCTAGAAATTGTGGGTTAGCTGCAGCCGCTGCTGCTGTTGCACCTACCTTGGCGCGCATCTGGGCGAGCACCTGCACAATGTCGCCCCGCAGACACGCATACATTAGGGTGGTGCAGCCCTCGGCGAGACGACTTCTTATTGCCGTAGTCGCATCCGCAGCCGTGTCCGTGCTGGCATCCGCCGCCGCATCCCGCTGGCTGCTGGCTGGGGGCGTCTTCGACTTGGCTGGAGTTCGCCGCGGCTTCGTCGCCCTCTTGGCCATTGTCGAGGCAGCATCAGTGGCTGCCGCTGCACGTGACCGTCCCGGCAACGGACTTTGGAATTGCAGTTGTTTCTTAACGTGCGGCTCGGCATTGTTGGGCTTCAGACGCGGCGGCTTGGCCGGTGGCGCCACGGACTTGGCTTCCGTTTGCATTGTGACCGAGCTGCTTTCCTTTGGGCTTGCGGGCACTGCGATTCGATGCGTTCATTTTACGAGCACTCAACACATAGTCAGATGCACACACACACACACTCACTCACACACTTTTAATTATAATTCCAGTTCGCGGGCTTACAGTTCTATTTGGATTTGCTGCTTATGTATAATTAAACGCTAATTTGTTTGCGCGGAAGCCCTTGCCACATGCGGGTCTCTTCGCCCTTCACTCTTTGCTCTCCACTCTTCTTCGGCTGGCTGCGGTTAATGGTGACAGTTTTGCTCATACAAAGTAAATACATTCGGAGCTTTCAAGCGTAAACGGAAGTTGTGTTACATGTGTGTGTGCGCGTGTGTGTGTGTGTGTGGGTATGTACTCTAATGTGCCAACTGCTTTCGCTCGAACGCCTTTTAAATTTTCAACAGCCTACGACATGCGGTGAAATGAGCGCGAATCGACGCGACGGGACGCGACGCACATGAGCAGCCCTTTCAATAATTAATTTCAGTTTTTATCAAAGCACTCACACAGACACACACACACACACACGCGCTCGCACACATATGAAACTTGGCTGGCTGACTGGGGAATTAGATGACGCTTTGGTAACTGTCAAATAGACAACGACAGCAGCCAACCTGCATCCCCACCCCACCCCCCAGCAATCCGGCAGTCCTTGATCAGCGCAGCGTCGAAGCGCACAAAAGTGTGCTATGAAAAATTCAATACGCTTACATTTGATTTAAAATTTCCCTCAAACTTCTTACAAACACACACACACACATGTACGCTTGTGATATCAAAGTAAAATTCGTTGTTAAATCGCGTGGCAAAATAGTTTTCGAACGACTTTACTAAATAGAGAGAATTTCAAGAATTTTGTTTATTTTTGGCAATCATCATGTATAAATTATGACAATGCGGAAAGCAGCATGGAAAAGGTTCTTAGCCCATGATGATAATGATTATGATGACGATAACGAAAGGCAAGAGAAAAAGAAACAGCAACAACAACAACAACAACAATAGCAACAACGACAACGACAGCAGCTGCTACTTTTTGCCTTTTATAAAGCGATAAATGGCGAAAACTGCGCAAACCTATCGGTTGATTGAAAACCGAAATGGAATTAAATAAATACGAGAGCGCGCATGCAGATAGCTGCGTTGATGGCATCGCATTGTGGCCATGGAACGGCGATTGCCACGCATCGCATTAAATTTGAGAGCACGTAAATCGCGCGACTGCGGCTTTTATCGATGTTGCCTCTGCCATCTGCCACTCCCACTCCCACTGCCTCTGTCTCTGCCTCTGCCTCAGTCAGCCTGGGCTGCAGCTGGTACGTTTGTTGCTTTGCGGCCGCTTTTTGTGCGGGCCGCAGAAGATTTACATTTCATTTGTAGGCAACGATGACAGCAAACACTGCAGCGACGTCGCCACTTGATGATGATTTCGCCAAGGTTTACGAGGTGCTGAGCATCGTTGGCATCGTCGTTCGCATCGCTGGCGTCTTCGACACGCGTTCGTTTTTAATAAATTAATAAAAAACAAGACTGCTGCAGTCGGGCGTAACCGACTGTCGTATACACATTCGCAACGCAAGCGTTGGCAGCTTAATTTACCTATTTGCCACACCTTCAGGGGGCATATACATATATGTACATATATTACAAATTTGTCATCTAGTTTATACAACGTCCGATTGGCTGCAAGACGAACATTGCAGCAAACCAATATGCCCATCTCACTCCCGTGAATGTGTATAAGTATAAAAGATACGGCAGCCTCGCGCCGCAGCGTAAGGCCATAAAATTTCCATCCAGCAAATAGTGAAAACAATTTAACGGCTTGAGACAGCAAACAGTTGCAGCCTCATTAGCTGGCATTAAGATTTCAGTGAATGACTTAAATCGTAGCCACCGAGAGTTTCGACGTAAGAGGACAACTGTAAATGAGCAATGAAAGGATCCGAGTGGGAAAGAGAGGATCAGCTGGACGATCTACTATGCAAAAATGAACAGGGGAGAAGGCTCTTGATATAAATCGGAAAAGAAAGAGGAAACTTTTAATATATAATTAATGATCACACACTGATCATCCAGTGGAGAGCATTGAGGAGTAGACAATCATCCCAACGACAAAACATAAGTAAAGCACGCTCAATATCTCCGCTATGTATATAAGAACTCTGAATAGAAGTTGTCGCTCTTTGAAGCGATGAGCAGAGCAACACACCTCAAGGCATCTCAATCAACATACAATCCATGCACACACATACACTCACGCACACACAAATAAGAAGATGATCTGCTCACTCTGCGACTGTGCGAAGGCTTCTGCATGGAGATCGAAATTAGCTGTACTAATACAGATGAACAGACTGAGCGACGGATATGAGTAGACCAACTCTGATCGTCGTTCTGTTCAAGATTATATACCCCAAGAGGCTCTGGCAAGACTTCTTATGCCTTGCGACATACATTTTAAGAGAGCCATTGCAGTTCGTTTTTCGCTAATGAGATATTTCTGCTTCCTTAGTGCTTTCTCTATATTCCCAAAGTATTCAAATCATTAATTGCTATGAATATGAATATCTACTATTGGGAAAGAGCACGTTTCCTGTTCAATTGGGGCAACTTAAGCACGTTGGTCCGCCATTTAGTTACAAGCTGCATGCAGAATACACAGAGGTTGCATTAAATTAATTAATTTAAGTCCATATCACCAAGTTGACCTTACGCATTCACTGCCACACACACTCTCACTCTCTCTCTCTCTCTCTCTCGCTCTCTCACTCTCTCTCTCTCTCTCCATTTCTAAGCTGTTATATGTTTGTCATAATCGTTAAGCCATTTTATAGTGTGGCTATAATTAATCTATTATTAAGTACCAAAACATTTGTCATGCACGCAATGCTGCCCTCATTATAATTATTGTTGTTGTTGTTGCTATTGCTGCTGCGGCTGTTGCTGCTGCTGTTGCTGCTGCTGCCACTACTACGACGGCGACTGTTTATAAGTGATTAAATGTGGCCCACGTTGGTAAACTGAACTGTGCCTTAGGAGTTGGCTTTCTGTCCATTTAAATGTATACAGTTTCTATAAGTGTGTGTGTGTTAAAGTGTATCTGTGTGCGTGCGTGTGTGTGTGTATTACACATGTCAGTGATTGTGTGGCAAGCGACCAAACTATTCAAGTGTGTGTGTGTGTCTATGCTGTTGTAAGCATATCTCTCTCTCTCTCTCTCTGAGTGTGTGTGCGTGTGTGTTTGTATTTGTGTTTGTGTGTAGAGGACTGTGCATGCAGTTAAACGCAAACTCATCCGCTTGGCAAATAAACATTTTAGCAAATTTACTGCCAACTGACAGCTGTCAGCTTTATAACCACCATCAAACAATGGCAGCAATATGGAGGAGCAGCGTACCACGAACAACAAACACACAACCACACACACACAGCAATAACCAAGAGCTAAGCAAGGGCGCTAGCTAAAGGTGTGCACAGACCGCAGACCTATTTGCTGAGGGGCCGGAAAGAGACAAATAGGCAGCGACAACTAAATACACACACACATACACACATACACAGGCAGCTGCTGGAGTGGCACACACACGCAGTCAGAGGGCGACTGAGCAGCCTGGCATTTTCCCCACTTAACACTTCATTGAAAAACCACTCAAAAAGCCACTTTTGCAACGAGTGCGAAACCCTAAGGGGGCATGTGGCAAACACACACACCCACACACCCACCCACACACACACATACACACAGCAGGTGTAGGTGTAAGTAAACTGTTTTGTCTGTCCAGTTTGTTTGCTATTTGTCTGCATCGTTTGTCTCCGCTCCAGCATTGGCAACAGCTCGTGAAATCCTTGTTGCGGCCAGCCTCTGCCTCTGCCTCTGCCTCTGCCTCTGCCTCTGCCTCTGCCTCTGCCTCTGACTTTGACTTTGACTTTAACTCCGAGTTTGGCAAAGGCATTCGCCTGGCTAATTATGCTGCAACTAATGAAAATTTAATGCATCTAGAACGGCTGCTGTCAAAGGCATGCTCCACTCCTGCGCAGCTCTGCTGCCCCGTGTGTATTCAGCGCTTGCCCAAAAGGATTCCAGAGTTTGGTTACATCGTCCTGGCCATCCGCTGTTTACCTTTGACTGCATTTATAACACAAATTGTTGACATTTTCGCGTCAAAAAGAGTTGCTCGTATTTTTATGTGTTCAGGCATTTTTTTTCTGCTCTCTTGTTTTTTTTTTTTCCTTTTCTGCGGTTCGTTTGAGTTTTTCCAGCTGGGGCGAGTTTGTCAGCTCTCCACACACACACACACACACACACACACACACACACACAGTGTCAGCTCTCAGCTGCAGACTCTAATATTTTTTTTTTTTCATTTTTACCACTGACCAACGCACTTTGTGCGGGCATTTTGTTCACATTGTCACAAAATTCGTTAATAAAATAAAAGTTAAAGAAATTGCGATGTTTTTAGTATTTTTACACATGGCGTTGACGTTGGCGTCGAGCTGGCCAAGCACTGTTGGAATCTATTGCACAACTGCCTGCCATTGCAGCAATGTGTGCGTGTGTGTGTGAGTGTGTGTGTGTGTGTGTATATGGGGGTGTGTGCTCGGTGCATGCTCCGTGTTATTGTGTTGGCCACCCAAGTTGTCATGACGATGAGGTAGCCACTGAGCCTAGTGGCTAGCCAATACACACACACTAGCACACCTAAGCCACAGCCCAGTCACACACACACACACACACACACACACACACACACATGCAGTAACTCATGCGTTTCAGCTCTTTGGCATTTTGCTAGCCCTTTGCGTGCCTGACAGCACACATCAACGTTGCCGAGAATGAAGCCAACTTTGTTCGGTGGCTTAATTGGGTTAAACATTGTGATTTTTATTGGTTTTCGTTGGGCGTAATCATGAGGCCAGCATGTGTACCATATATGCTATGTGTGTGTGTGTGTGTGTGTGTGCATGGGCGAGTGCTCGCATTTTGCAATTTGCATTGCTTGAATGAAATGGAAAATCGCAAGCTGTCAGCTTCACGGAGTGCTTAAAATGCCAAACGAAAAAGTCTTAACAGCTGACACTGGAACTAAGCGTTTAAATTTCAATTAAACCAAAAGCTAGTCACACACACACACACACACACACGCACACTGGCAAACATTTGTTGCCGTTACAGCTCATAAATTCCTTGACTTGTGTCAGGATGTGTTAGCTGGGCCGACACACTTGCTCCCACAGAATGCCGAAAAGTTTCTAGCTGCGGCATGTCAAGAGCAACAGCAGCTCGAGCAACAGCAACAGCAACGGCAACGGCAACGGCAACGGCAACTAAAGCAACAACAACAACTAGAGCAGCAACAGCAATTCTAGTAAGCCTGGCTAAGGCGTCTAGTCGGTTAAGTGCACCAGAAATAAACTGCACACTTTGTGGGCCGCTGGGGCAACTTTGGCAGCAGCTGCACTGCCGCACGAATCGAAACAGCAGCGAGCCAAAATTTAGTTGGGCGTGGCAGATGGGGGCTGTGCAGCGGGCAGCGGGCAGCAAGCAGCGGGCAGAAAGCAGTTCGCAGTTCTTTTAATTAAAATGGCTTTTTGAGGAGTGACTGCCGTCAAAGCTGAGGAGTCATGTGTGTGTGTGTGTATGTGTGTGTGCCATGTTGGCTGCTTTCTGTTGTATGTGGAATGTGGCATACGCCCACAGGCCCGCCCATCCTTAGCCCTATCGGCTGGATGGACTATGCCGCATATGCGTGCCATGGCTTATGCATTTATGCGACTGAGCCTGGCAGTTGTTTGAAGTAGGCACTCGTACTTGTTGCAGTTGTTGTTGCTGCTGTTGCTGCTGGTCTACTGGCTGCAACATGTTGTGGCCACAGCTATCCAGTTGTTCCATTTACAGGCCACAAGCCACCCGCATCGCCGCACTGCCAAAGCACGGGCTATGGGGCACTGCATGCGCATGGAGCCAAGGTAAATTCTTGGTGTGTTGCGTTTGTTTGTTTGTTTGCTCGCCCCCGCCCCGCCCATGCCACTCAGGCAGTTTGGCCCGTCAACTTGTCAGACGTTGACTCATAAGCAGCGTGATGACAGTGCGCCAGCTAGGGGACGGGGGTAGGGGAGGGGAGGCATAGGTGCTTAAGAGCAACCTGACAGGCACATGGCTCTTCACTTTGTTGACTCCAGCAGAACTTGGTAAGCTGCCTGTCTCTGACACTCTCCCACACTCCACACATCTCTTCCCTCCCTCTCTCTCCCTCTCTCTCTCTCTCTTGGCAAGCATTAGATCGTTTGATATGCCCCATAAATGTTTCAATTATTTGCTAATTTGACTGCAATTCGAGCTCCGATGTTAATTCGATGCAAAGTTTGTGGCCTGCGAGCCGCAGCAGCTTATTGCATATTATTATTAGTTCATGCACATCTGACAGCCAGCCTCACATCTATATCGGAGCCTGATTAAGCAACTTGGGCTGTAATTGGCACAACCGCTGCCATTATAAAGCTCATTAGCTGAACCATTTCTGTCAGCTGTTGCCGAAATATTAATTCGATGCCATTCCATCTTGCAGCTTCGCAGCTCGGCTGCTGTCAGCCGCTAAGATGATTCAACTTAATTGAAACAGCTCAGCGGCCAAAATGCAACGCAGAGAATCGCAGAGTGCAGCTTAAAGATTAATTATCCGAGCGAGCTCTCTCTCTCTTTCTCTCTCACACACACAAACACACGCATACTCGCGCATACAATTAATTATATTTTCCCCACTCGCACACACGCATATATTTGCATGGGTTTGTGTGCATCTACATTGATAAGGTGCTGATTGCAATTCCCAAGTCAATTGCATGCCGAGTGTTGATTTCACATAATTGCTGCAACCGTTTAATGGCCCAATCGAACTGGCTGACCTAAGCGGCCATCGAGCGTCGGCCCCTTTGCATTTTATACCCTGTTGAAGTTTTACCACCGCCCCTGTCATTGGCTGACTGCATAATTAATTAGCGCTGTCGCCCGAGGCAACCGCCAAACGCGCAGCCACTGCAGATTAATATTAATTTGATTAAATTTCCCGAAGAGCTGCGCCACCAAAGACAGACACCACAGACGATGGCTCCAGGGTGGGGAGGCTTTGTCTCATTAACTTTAAGGTGCACTGCCAAATTGGGTGCCTGAAAGCGTTGCGAAATATTCACACACACACATACGCTCAGAGTGAGAGAGGTAGAGAGCGAGAGGGAGAACCACTTGGTTAAAGCTTCCACTCAATGTGTATCAAGTTTATAGTGCGTAACGCCATCAGAAATAGTTAAGAGCATTGAAAGGCTTTTAGCCAAAACGCGTGGCTAGCTATTGCGTAAAAGTGTCAGCAATACAAAAATTGGACACACACACACTCACACACACAAAAATGTGCTGCATTTATGCATGTTAATAAGATTGCTTTAGATTTTATGCGACCCATCTACGCTTACCGAAACGACTTTAATTGCATTAACGCTTACACATACACCGACACTCTACTCACACACACACAGACACACGTGCCATGCTTCCGGCCTAAAATTGCGTCCGCCTCAATGCTGATGGGCAAATTTGCAAATACTATAGCCTACTTATGGGGGCAGCAGCAACGGAAGCAAAATATGAAATTGTTTACCGGTTTGCCTTTCATTGTGCTCGGAGCCGAGCCGAGCAGCAAGAAGGCAATAAAAAATTGCAGCATCCAGCATAAGTACTGCCGCATAAGTATATGTAAGTAAAAGTTTTGTGCGCAATAAATTTTATTAGCATAAAATTCGTAAAGCGCTTTCCGAAGTCTTTCGGCCGCTGGCCAGTTATGTAGGTACTACATACTTTATCAAACAAGTTGCAAAAGTTTAAGGCCAGCTCGCAGCAGATACTCCTGCTCAACGGAATGCTTGTTGCCCTATAGCTGAAGGTGGAACGGCAATGATTATTACTTATTTTAAATAAACCGTAGAGCTCATTGCCTCTCATAATTTATACAAAATTCCCCTACCAAATAAATTCAAAGAGCAGTGAATTGTGTAATCGAGTGAGATTTAATATATAATGGAGATACTTTCTCTTATTTATATGTGATTTAATGCATCTCATCAGGAAGTTGGGCAAGTCAAAAGGTTTTTATATCTGCAATCTATACTATATTATACTCTATATACTATTTTAGAGGCTTTAATCGTGCAGTAATTTAATCTGACCTTTTATATAAGTTAGTTGCCTAAAAAATCTTTTTTTCTGTGTTTTTTTATTTGAATATTTTGAAATTCATATTATTAATTTTAATATAATTTCAGGTTTGGACTAACCTGAGCAACTACTTTCTATTCGTTGTCCATAGATAATAATCTGAAAGCTTGGTATTTCAAGCATATTTAATCGTTCAGCGAATGTATATAGTGTTTATCATTAACCACATGGTTAACAAGTATTATACAAGCTGACAGCACTTACTTTCTTAATGGCGATGAGCCAAAGCAAACAAATAATAAATATTCATTATAAAAATATAAATAAATACATAAAAATATATAATATCTAAATAAAGTTTGGTTCTCATTGAATCATAGTACATTATAATATAATATACGAGAAAAGAATATCCTATTTTGATCTCAAACTTTGACGACAACAAGATACTTACCTATATTTAAGCCTTTAGGATTGTTGCTCTGAAGAAGGTAGGAGATAGTGTCCTGAAAAAAAAAAAAATCAAAACACATTTATCAGAAAATATGAATATTTTCAAGAAAGAAAATCTATAAACAGTACACAAATAAATGTTGATTAATGTCATAGAAATATCGCACGCGTCCATTAGGCCTCTCAGCAATACCTTTTGAAATTTGCGAAATTCTTAATTTCAATTTATCACGTTTGTTATTCTAATCCATAGTCAATTCATCATATGGCGGCCTCTGCTCTCGCATTACAAATTTCATTTTGCCACTTGCAATCCAATTACATATGAGCGAATTAAATATGCAAAATGTACTTGATGATTCATTACCTACAGAAACGTTTCTATATGCGGGTCAGAGTCTTGTGACCATCTATCATAGCAGCAGAGTTGATCATCTCTACTCTGCTGTACTCTACTTAAAGAGCTAAATCAACTTAAAAAGTCAATGGTCGAGCTTACGCGCCGTTAAGCCTCTGCTTCGAGCTGGCGTAGTTGTGTTGTCACAGCGGGCTCTAATTGTGGCCGAGTTGCCTCAAGTGTTGCATACAATTAATTGTTGCAACGGCAAATTGAAGCTGATGCCGATGCTGTCCACTGGAAATCTAGTTAGATGCAGCGCAGCTGGACGAAGCTGATTACCTGAATTGAGCTGAGCTGGCAATTGTTTGCTCACGGCTGAATGGCTGCAACCACACGCACACACAGTCAGGCACACTCACACTCACACACAGAAACACTGCGCTCTGGGGCTCTGAGGCATCACGACGTCGCGTTGCCTGCCAACTTCAAATCCAAACTGACCACAAAACATTTTCAGCCTGAACTTTATGCCGCAGAAGGCGATGGCGATAGCGGTCTGACGCTGGCAGCGACGTCAACTTCAAAATAATAACAATAAAAAATCAAAGGTAGTAAAAACCGAAAAAAAAAAAAAAGAAAACGCGAATCCAAACCAGTCGAAAGCCAATGCAAATAGGTGTGCCTGCCTGCCTGTGTGTGTATGTGTGTGTGTGTGTGAGATTCTTAGCCCAAGGGCTTGGCATCGTTGCAAAAGAACTTATGACCGAGTTGTTGCTCGCTGTTGTTGTTGTTGCTGTGCTAATTTGTATTTGCGGCACTCGCATATCAGGGGGCAGCTGATATTGCCATTGTTACGGCTCGGTCCGGTCAGCGCGAAAAATGAAGTTGACCTGCTTACAGTCGAGCCTAAAACTGGAGCACACACACACACACACATACAACGACATTCACACACACACACATATACACATAGAGCAGCAACACTTCCGAGTAAATTTACATAGGCTCGGCCGTAGGAATTATGCATGCGGCTGTTGATATTGAAATGCCGAACAGGTTAAACTCCATGCCGCCCACTCGATAGTGAAATGGAAGTGGAGCCCGTGGCGCACACAGTTTCACTTTCGTCTACAAGCGCCAGTTGGCAGACCATAAACACGTAAGGCACGAAGAGCAAACAAAATAAATACACTAAGGCGGAATGGGGCTGGGATGACGTCGAAACGTCAAAGCCAGCGTCAACGTCAACGTCAGCGCCATTCGAAGTCGACGTCGACGTCGACGGCGACAAGAACAACAATAGCATGCAAGTCGGGCATCGTAAGACTTACAGTTGCGTTTGTATGCAGAGTGCAGCGGTTGGGTGTTGGCGCAGCTGGCGTCGACGTCGGCGTCGCAGGAAGTTGTTACGGCAAGGCGGGCGCTGCGCATGGGTGGCAACCTTTGTGGGTCAGAGCGTCGTTAAAAAACGTCTTGGCATAACTGTGCCAACGTGCGGCATTTGCCAAAGTCAAACGCATTGGCCCAAGCACAGGCAGCAACAATGTTGCCGACGCCCTCATTTTGACCACGAATAAATCAGTGAGCGTCGCGGCTAACGACGAGAACTTGGCACAAATCCATTAACACTCACATTTCAGTTGTCGCATGCCAGCCACAAATAATTGAAGTCTATTTGGCTAAACTTGGCCAACATGCAACTGAGCCAAGCCCCAGACAACAGCTGAGTGAGGCGAAGCAACCTCAGCTCAGCTCGTTGCTCATGTTAACAAAACGAACTTTTAATAAATTCATTACGCTGGTAATTTACGACACTCAGACACACACACACACACACACACACACACAGAGACATTCAACGAGCTGCACACTGCATTGGCTTAATGCAATGCCTGACATTACGTATACGCCCCATACATTTATGGACAATCAAGTTTATGGCCATCGAAGCAAGCTTTTATGTGTGGATCCGGAGAACGGCTCTGTTTATCGTCACTTTGCACTTCTCCTTGACATTTCTAAGATATTTTTAAATCGAACTGGGCGACGCCTACGGCTGGAGGCGTGCTGCAAGTCCTTGTTTTATTGACGTCGTGCACATAGATCTGAGTCGAGTGCATCAAAGAAGACAAATGTGCAAGCAAACAAATGTTAATACTTTCTCTTCTCTTCTTTTTGCCAATAGCTATGAAATATTCTTAGACTGTGTCAACAACAAGTTTGGCCATAAATTTCATTTTCTTTTAATATCCAAAAACATTAAATTCCAATTGAAGCCAGTTATTACGCATTTCAGCTGAAAGTTAAAAGTATTTCTATTTTTATTTTCGATTTATTTACTTTTTTTTTCGGCCAAAAGTTTGTTTGCAAAATTATGAAAAGTTTTGTATAACTTTGTGATGTTTATTGAAATTAAGTCTTGCTTATAACATTTATATTTATAGCACACAAGCTAAATATTATGATTTATCAAATCTCAACTGAACAATATTTTATTTGCTTCTGCGGTTTTTGTCAATCATTGAAATTGTATTTATTTTTAGCGTAGCAGAAAAATTAATATGTAAAAAAATAAATATAAAATATGAAAATCTGTTTAAGAAACGAAAGAAAAAAAAAGAAAAATGAAATAAATAAAAAAATTATAATTCACAGCTAATTAAGTTTCCACATTAACTTGCGCTTTGTTGGCTAGAAATCAGTTGAAGAGATATATATTTTATTTGCTAATTGAAAGAATAGATGACCTTAGTGATATGAATTCCGGCCTTATTACAGGCTCACAATAAAGATGACCTTACTGATAAAATAATAATCTTTAATCCCAACCCATTCAATAAAAATATAATGCATTTTATAGATATTAACGACTCGTTGCCTCATTCAGCCGAAGGCAGAAATCGCGCAGTTGATGGCTATTTAATAAAGCTATTTCAATGAAAGCCTTTTAATTGCCGATTTGCGACAGCCATTAACATAATTTTGGCAATCATTGCCCAAGGTCAACATTTTGGCCATCTCAAGGGCGGCGTTTGTCGGTTTTGCCCAAAGAAACTGAACTAACTACCCAACTACCTAAAACTGCCTGATGTTATCTTTAAATTAAATAAATTACCGCACGCATCGCAGCCAACTGACCCAAATTTAATGTATATTTGTATACCTTCTCCCCTATATACATACACACCTACACAGCTACATATAGAATGGTTGGGTGTAACAAAAATCGGAATGAAAGCGTGGACAACATCAAACGCAGTGCCCGAAACTGCAAACTGATTACCGCTAATTGTGCCCAGGGAAATTGAAATGAAACAAGCCAGACCCAGAGCAAAATCCGGGCGACCTAAACTGAGGCCAGCAAATTTATTTATATACATATACATATATTTTTACAGTTGTGCCTTTGAAATTAAATGAGGACAATTCTTTCTTCTGACTCTACTAAGACTCATTTGCATCAAAGAAACTTGTTGACAAATTAAATATAAAAAAAAAGCCAGCACAACTGCAAAGAAAACATATTTTTGCATGTAATTGGACATTTGCTGGCCATTCATCACTTTGTTTGAAATATTATTAATAATAAGCCGACGTGTACCTTGTTTATTATACAAAATCAAAGTAGGACATGAATAACTGAAAAAAGTTTGTAATATTTGTATTACTTTATTATTTTGTTTTTATAGTTAATTACATAATGCAAAAAGTGAACGAATTAAATATGCATGATACATTAATGCACTGAAAATTATGCTGGATTTAGATGTGAGCACTACGGGAGAGAGGAGGGGGCTAGGCAGAGCAGAGAAAACATAGTGCATAGGTCAAAATACATGCTCTACATACATACATTTGCACATGACATGCAAATTATATACATATGTAAATGACGTAACGTTAATATTATTCACGCCTCCTACTCGCAAACGAGAACATTCGGGACTACGTTCAGTTACAGCTATAATTGTCTATCTCTCTCTCTCTCTCTCTCCCTCTCTCTCTCTCTCTCTCTCTCTCCCTCTCTCTGTGTCTCTCTCTCTCTCTGTCTTTCTCTCTCTCTCTCTCTCTCTCTCTCTCTCTCTCTCTCTGTCTCTCTCTCTGTCTCTCTCTGTCTCTCTCTCTGTCTCTCTCTCCCTGTCTCTCTCTCTCTGTCTCTCTCTCTCTCTCTGTCTCTCTCTCTGTCTCTCTCTCTGTCTCTCTCTCTCTCTCTCTGTCTCTCTTTGTCTCTCTCTCTCCCTTTCTCACTCTCTGTCTCTCTCTCGGTCTCTTTCTCTGTCTCTCTTTCTATCTTACATTCTTTGTCGCTAAGATGCTAGCTCACAGGGCTAATACGAGTTTTTTGCTTCTCTCAATCAAGTAATAGTAACTAACACAAAATAATTTTACACCGATATGACATAAATTATATTTAATTTAAGTGAATATAAAATATAATTTTATTTCCCTGTCCGGTATTCGAAATCAATCCAAAGTTCTAGCAATGCTAACAATTTACTAGCGATGTTTATGCGATAGTTTAGTTTTAGTTGAATAGTTGAGCTATATAGGATACATTAGAATAATTATATATTCCTAACTGTCCAATTGCTTCACTGATCCAACTCCAGCTCAAGTCATTTCATATTGCCAACAATACTCGTACCAGAAATCCAATGGAATTGAACAGCCCTACAGCAACCGCTGCGATTCAAGTCAGCGTTTGATGTAATTTGTACACAAAATGAATATAAATTCAGACACTTAGACAGCTGACATTGAAGGAGTTGGATCAAAATGGCTCAGGTAGGCTATGAAGTAAATTTAGTTTTAAAATATATGCTAACAAGTCCATTTTTATTTTATACCGATAAAGGGTAACCAAATTTCTGTTCTAAGAAAAATGTTCGGCTTGGGTAAAAAAAAACCCGAAAATTCGTACATAGTGCCTCAGAACTCAAAAATCAATTTAGATAATAGGCCTGCTTTTAAGGAACACATCGCGAATCTCAAGGAGAATAATTACGATCGCACCGTCATGAATAAGTGTCCACATTGTGAAAATATGGCCAAGAACTTTTTGTACCTGGAAAGCCTTATACGCAACAATTGCGACAAGAATCCGAAGTGCAGCTTGTGCCAATCGTCCCTCAAGTATCTACAGTATGTGAATCGAAACATAATGCAAGTGTTCGGAAACTTTGACTCGATTGTGCAGGCTGCACGCGTATTTTCCACCCAGGTGCCACCGTCGCCAAAATACTCGGTCAGGAAGCCCCCGCCCAAGGAAGAGAAGTCCGGTGGTCGGTCTGAGGGCGGCGCCCATCTCAGTGCACAGAAGTCTACAAAATCTCTGAAGCCAATCAAATCGCAAAAGTCCAAGAAATCGATCAAATCATCGAAGTCGGGCAAGGCCCTGCCAAAGTCAAAGACCAAGACTTCCGCGGGCGCAAAGAGTCACACGAGCCACGGCAAGATGGTTCTCAAGAGTAAATTCAAGTCGAAACCGGCCAAATCACCGAAGCTGAGCAAGCAGCTCAACAAGGTGGTACGCAGCGCCAGCCAGTACCAAAACCTGCGCGTCATGCGCTCCAAGGTGCCCACCAAGACGGCCAAAACGAAGAAGCAGCGCAGCACCACGGCGCCCACCAGCATCAACTGGAGCCTACTTAAACGCAATATGCCCAAACACACCAAGTCATTCGGTGTATAATAAATTGCAGAAAACGAGTTTACCTATTCAATGGCCTGACCGACATCATAGAAACTCTTGAGCTGTATCAAAATTATCCGTTCGAAATTTGTGATGAGCAAAACTATTTTCATGAAAATAAATACATATACAACATTTCCACTGTGTGATGCAAAACGCTCTTTTGCAAAAAAAAATTACATCATTTTAAAGTGTTTCATAATTGTCACTTTGAATAAACTGCCGCTCACTAAATTTACATAATTGGCTTTTGTGTTCTCGGTCTAGAATCTGCTAAGCGAAGGCTTTATCATTTCATAATTTGCATAAAATTGGGGACAGGACAGCAAAGTTATTCCATACACCATGGAATGGTGTGATGAACCTGTTCGATCGAATTGCAGAGCATAGTTCGATTAAATGCAGGTCATCTATTGCCAGTAGAATTGGCAATTAATTATCTGGCTTAGTTAACGGCAATCTGAGTTCCCTTTGCGACAATTTTCAAGTGATTTCTGGAAGCAATTCGATAAGCTACACATTCAAGTCGAAAGAGAAAGCATTGAACATTACGAGTGAATATAGTATATCCGTTTCAGCTCATTAAAGACATCGATTGAAGTGCTCTTCGTTTTAGAATATAAACCTCTTAGTCCTTTCGACAACGACAAACTCTTCAATGTAAGCTCAACTTGGATGTTAAATCTTTTAAAAATTACTTACAAATTATTTTGCCTCGACTCAATTACCTGGCTTTATTTTCCATAGTAACAGCAAACTTGCCTCACGATTTGTTAGCCCTATCTAGTTTTATGTAACAGTCGCGAATATTTATATACCCTAAATGCAAAGAAAATAAAAAAATATTTATGAATGCTGTCGTTATATAGGTTAGGTAGAAGATGGCCTGGGCAATCATATCGTATAAAGTAAATATATATTTATTTAATTAGTAAAATGATAATAATCTGTTGCTGAGTTCACAGAGCAATCAGCGACAAATACTCTGATGGCTTTGACTCAACTTAACTTAAAGTCCAACAAATTCTTTTTGTATATATTGAATACAAGCCTGCTCTAGAAAAAGTTGAGCCTTTAAATATTTTCTATCTGTTATAAAACACAATCTGAATTTATGTTCACCCATGCCATTCATTGCAGAAAAAAATAAACATTGAAAATATTTGAAAAGTTCTTTTTATAGTGATAGTAACACAGTCTAGCCATATAAGTACATTGACTGGTTATTTAGGATATCTATGCGTCAGGCCTTTCAACTCTCTATGCATGGTATAGGCGAAGCAAAATGGTTGTCGGTTATTAAATGATATTTTTGTACTTTTACCTCCTGGCCAAACAAGTGAGTTTGATTTTGAATTTAACGAACAGCCAAATATTTTGTCAGTTTAAATTCGAGTGGGGGGCAAGCGTCCACAGGGACCGGAGACCGGAGACCGGCGACCGGAGGCAGCAGGCAAAAAAAAAACGGACAGACGATATAACTATACGAACTGACTTTCGTGATGCCATCGTAAGTTTGACAATTTTACGCTATGCACCCACAAATATGCCGTATCCGCAGCTGTGGCCTCCAGTGGACGGCCCTTCATTTGTTTATCCAGCCACCGGTCATTCATATGTATTTTGTGTGTGAGTGTGTGTGTGTATGTTCGTATGTGTGTTTGTGCATTTTGCTCGTTTCCAAACTCGCCTCGCTGGGCATTTGGCTAAAACTTATTAGACACAAGTGTATTTAGCGCATATGTGCCAGGCAATGGCTAAATATCTGCGGGTCAACCCCTCTGCTCTGGGAGGCAAGCTTATAGGTAAACACATTCATACACAACGTCCGAATGGCCACACAAATTTTTCTATATATGTCAACAGTGGGAGTTTCGCGAATGGCGCAACAGGAAAAACTAACTGTACTATTGCATAGAAGCGTGTGCAATTCACAGAAAATGAGTTAAAAAACGGTCTGATTATAAAAAAAGGTATGTAAAATATGCTAGCTACTTTTTTAAACTGTGTGAACCAGTTTGTGAACTAATAATGCAGCTAATAAATTTTTTATTTTATCACAATTATCTACAATTTAAATAAAAACAAGATGAAAATTTACTAATAAAAAATAAATTGATTTTACCTAAATTATTATTTGATATTTGTTTGATTTATTTAGATAATTATTTTTATTTATTTTTAATTATTTACCTTTTTTTTTGTATCTTTAACAGTTTGTTTTATGTAATGCTTTAACTTAGAATGTGTTTAAGCAAAATTTTTTATATCAATCAAGCAATTTTATGATGAATTTATATTATTGCTTTATTCACCTAAGATTATTATTACTTTGAATTTAGGGAAAAGGTCTGAGGTCCACTATCTTCATAACTTCATCTCCTAAAATAAAAAAAGAAATTGAATATTTGTGAAATGAAGAAAACATTATAAACATAAATCATGAATTACATATATGTATGTATATATTTTATACATTTTTTTAAGTTTACATTTATTAAGCAATTCAGTCAAACAACTATTAAGAAGTTAAAAATTTCTTTCACAGTGAACCCTTCCCAAAACTCATTGAAAATCAATTCGAATGTCCATGGCCATTCGAGGCAGTCGTAGAGCATCGAGAGTGCGCCTCCACTCTGCCAAATGAGCAAAATAATATTTTTGCTGATACTGTGGAACCGAGTCCAAACAATGGTGGCAGACCAAAAATTGTGTGACACTGCCGCACAATTCCTTTGTAATTAGATAACGCAACAAAGCAGCAACATGGCAACCACAGCAGTTCCGCTGCCGGAACGTTTCAATCGTCTCGCTTGAGCTGCTTGACCAGGCCCACGCGCCGCCAGGCTACGCATAATGCCCCATTCCAACACACCGTCCCGTCCCACCATGCCCCGCCCTGCCCGATGGGCGCACAGCTGATGTGCTGCTGCAGTGCACTTTCCGTACATTTTCATTTTACGTAAAATGTTGAGAGCCTTTTCTGATTATTTTGCAAAATCGCAACGTTTACCGTTGCCATTGGCAGCATAATAAGCCGCCAGCAGGCCGATTGCCGCAGGCACAGAAAATCCGGTTTTCGTTGCTATTCCAATCGCTGCACTTCCCTCATACAATGCCTAATAGAGCTGACTGTGGCCGATTTCATTGTATGGCCTCTCTTTGGGCCAAAGAAGATCTTGGCCCTGTTGTCATTCGGAAACCACTCTACACGCTAGTCTACCCAACATGTTCGAAAATGAGCCCTGACCCTTGGCCGATTAATGTTATGGTCAATGCTTAGGGGGTGAGTGAGTGAGAGGGGGAGAGAAAGGGGGAGAGAGGCAGCACTGTTGGCACGCAAATTTATCAAAGCCAAGATGTTGTGCAAGCCGGAGCTTAGCGTTCCACAATGCTGCTGCAGCAAGGGCTTAGCTCCATCTGGCCATAATTAGCCGCTGAGCGCTATGTCCGCAATGCAGAGGGCGTGCGCGTGGGTGTGGGCGTGGGCGAGGGACGACAACAAACAAATGGCTCACAAGGAGAAGATTTAGTGTGCTCTCATGCAACTAAACTTAATATTTCACGTGCATTTAACCTCCGGGTTTAAATGTCGTAATTTTCTCATTGGCATCCAGTAACAGAGGCAGCAGGAGCAGGAGCAGCAGCAGCAGCAGCAGCAGCAGGAGCGGGAGTAGCACCATCAGAGCCGTCCTGAGGCATTGCACGAGTGTTTTACTGTCTCAAAGTTTGTCTCAATTACGTGCGTGCCAGACTGGGACAACTCGCTCCACTGGCCCCCAACAAAATATTAAGACTGCGATATGGTCGTAGAGCATTTCTCAGGGCACACCAAAGTTTCAGCTCGCCGCAGACGCTCGCCCCCCTCCGGCCCGCCACGCCCCTTCCGTTTGTCATTGGTAACTTTTTAATTAAAAGTTTCATCCGAGTAATGGGATATTTGCACTACGAAATGCGATGTCGACCACGACGATACTGGCGCTGGCGCTGGCGCTGGCATTGGAGCTATTTGTGGGGGTGTCGCCAGCAACGGTGCTACGCCAGCCAGACCACGCTTGTGCTTGTGCCACTTTGCTCTTATTGGTTGCAAGTATCTAATTGCCAAAAGGATTTGCCTTACATAATGTTGCGCTGACCCTCATTCCTATTTTGTGTATTTCTTCTTCTACTTTTTTTTTTTTTATTGGCCGCCAAAAACTTTGGCCAAAATGTTACCGAATACCAAACTATGTCCCGCTCAACGTGAACCCAGTTAATGAGCGGCCAACGTCACGTGCGCAATTAATGAGCAGGCGTTTTAATTAAGGGGCTGCCCCTCCTCTCTCTCTCCCTCACTCACTCGCTCTATCTCTCTCGCCTGATTTGCTGCACTGATCGAGGTGGTAAATCTCTGGCTGTTGCCTCGGAATGGCAGCTAGCAATTAATTTCGTTCGTGCTTACTCTGATTTTAAATTACGAGCCTAAAACACTCGAACGCAACGCAAACAGATGTTACTTATATATTTATTTATTTATATATATATGTTGTGCTCGATAACAATGAGAGTTGGGCGTCTTTATATAGCTGCCACAAATCAATATTCATTGAGATATCTGGGAACTGCTTCTTCTCTGCCTACAGACCTCTATGCATGCACCCATTATCAAGCAGCCCAAAAATATTTTACAACACATTTTAGCATCTCCCACTTATCTTATCGACCTCTCTCTCTAGTCTCTCTATATACCACAAACTATTGCTGGCTTAGTCTTGAGCTGAAGTTATTCCCTTTTTATACCCTAAATCCATTTTCAATGGGCTATATACCCTGGTTTCCCATGTTGTGTTTATATTCTTGTTCAGGGCGATGAGCTGAGTTGTTGAATGTATATGTATGTATATGTGTGCATAAGAAAAGTGCAGAATGATTCGAATATCAGCTTGGTAGTGGGTTCAGGGTATCTTCTAGTCGAGCAGGCTCCACTAGAGCCTTCTTACTTGTTTTTGCTTCAAACTCCAATCTATTCGCAGAGCAGTCAAAACGAAGTGTAACCACTACTCAAAGACTGGGCCTTTGCATAATCACAAGCGGAAGTCCGCTCAGAAATTTGCTTTTATTGTTTGCACTTCTGCCAGACGCCTTCTCTCTCTCTCTCTCTCTCTTTCTCCTGGTTTTTTTTGGGCTTTTAGTTGTTTTTTTAGCGTGGTGCATTCTTGTTGAGTTTGCTGTCAGCATTCCCTTTCGATTTCCTCATCCACTCGAACTAACATCCTTCCGCAAAGCTGTCGTAGCCGGGACCTTCTATGCTCCTGGTCAATCGCCAGCAGTGAATCCAAATGACAAGGCCGCCTGTCCGTTTGTCAATCAATTGTGAATTGTTTATTGAATGATGTCGTTAGGCTGCACACACAGCATACACCACACAGCACACAGCATACACCACACAGCACACACACCATATACAACCAGCAAGACAGATATTTTCCACTAGGATGGGAGCCGCTGACTGGTTTTGTTTCAACATTCGACAGCTGCTGGTTAGCAGCCGCACTAAGAACTGTTCGTTCGGTTGCCAATGTTGTTTACACTGGCAATGGCGACGCTTTTCTTTCTTTTTTTTGTATTTTTCTGTTTTGTTTTTTGCTTTTGCTTTTGCTGGGAGGCGTTTTAATGGAAAACTGTGCACTGATCGATTTGTTGACGTTTTCAACGCTTTCTCTTTATACCCTTCTTGCACTGAGCCCTCTTGCTCTGCTGATATGTTCTGGCCAGCCCGTGCAGTATTTATATTGATGAATTTTGAAAATTGTCTCACTTTAAGTATCAAGCGCTGCTTGCATTTCGATAGCAATCGAGAGGTAATTTAATTAATGGAAAGTTAATTGAGATTGGCTCTGTGAGTGTATCTTGTATACGCCATGGCTAACTTGTATTTCGTCTTATTGAGTGCTCTGTCGCATTACTAATACGCACTGTGGCCGCTTTGAATAGATACTCCCAGGGCTCTCATAATCTTGTCCAAATGGCTTTTGTTCGAATGAAATAGTGTTGAATTTCTGCTCACAAACAGCCGCACACACACACACACACACACACACACACATACATATGCACATATATACACGAGTCGAGCATCCTTAACAAATGCACGAAATGGCTTTTAAACGAGCCCGACGCCGTGCAGTCTGGCTGGCTGTCGGGCTGTCGGGCTGGCAGAGTCGCGGTCCTGCATCATCGCTTCATTCAGCTGACGCTGACGCAGACGCTGGCGCTGGCGCTGCCGTTGGCATGTGATGATTTGTTCGCACATAATGAAACTCATCAGCAGCAAGGCAGCGAGCACTGCCATGGATTCAGGAGGTCGACTGCCGCATTGAATTTCGCGGCAGGGCGTGAATTGGCTTGGCATAAATTCAAAAAAATGAAACTAGTAACGAAATTCCACTTGGCAATGCTCGTCTACAGAATGCTCTATAGAGAATAATGGGGCAAAGATATGCGCTAAGCAATACTCAAATATCAAATATCATAATAGATAACCTAGATGAAATACCAAATAGATAATCAGTTCTCTTATTCCAAGTTAACTGGGGCCATATTGAACTTTTTTTAAACAGCTCACCATTTACAGAGTATTAAATATATAGAGCCAATGCGACAGCAACGCTAAAAGAAAATATTGTAAAAGCATTTTCCAGTTTCATTTTTCATGGCTCAGCGCCGGCCGCACTCCGACGTGCGCGTTTTTCCTTCGTTTTCTTTTTTCATTCCTTTCTGCTTTCTGCGATTTACTTAATTTGAAGTGAGCCCGAGCCATCAGGCAACTGCTTTTAAAATCAATTTGGCTTTTATTTTTCTTGCGACTTGTGGCTTTTACTGCCTTGGCTGCTTGGCGTTTCTTTTAGGTTTTCCCTCGGACCGCAGCACTATTTATGCACATATTTTGCAGTCATTGTGGAACCACTCTCGCTCGGACATTAAGTCCGAAGAGGACAAATAGCAGGACTCGCCGACCTTTGTCATCGACAGCAGATGAATGGAAATCAGTGAAAATCAGATGAATGAAAATCAAAAGCACCTACTTGCATAACATAATCCGTTTCACTGTGCAAATGAAGTGTAATAGATATGCGAGTGCAAATATATACATATACATATACATATATATGGTATATCCTATATAAATACATATCTTATTGACATAATCAGCGGACTGAACGAAGTTTAATTTACCTCCAATCCATCTGTGTTTACTCGGCAAATTCATTAGCCGTTACTTTCCCTGCCCCGCCCCACAGTGCTGGGCCGCAAAGACCGCAACAGTTGTGTCTGCCACTAAAAATGAGGGCAATGCATTTATCCCGAGGGTTCCACACAGTCGAGCTGCGAATCCAGCCAAGCAACGGGTTGCCATGCGCTTGTTTTTGATTTGACGCTGATATTTAAAAGTGGAGTTGGAGCATCAAAGCTATGTATATATAGCTATATATATATGTGTGTGCGTGTGTGTAAGCTAGTATATATGGCAAACAGGGCCAACATAATTATGCACAAACTATTTATACCCTATAAGCAAACATATTAACGCCTCAGCTGGGGCTTGGTAATTAAATGAAGCATTTATAAAATGGAATATATGTAGACTAAAATGGTGATTTAACAAGAAACCTTTATGTTAAAGTCATGATTAAAGATTCTCTTTTTTTCATATTTGCTTATCCCAATTAGTGCTGCAGCTTAAAAGACTTTTTGTATTGCTAAGAGAATATTTCAAATAAGTTTTAGATTGATTCATAAAAAAAAGATATGTAAACCTAGTTTGTAAATATATAAAAATATATGAATATATAAATATAATATAAGAATATATGAACATATAAATATTATAGAAAATTAATCTACAATTATTTCGGTTTTTTTATATACTTTTTTTTCAACTTCATCAATAATTATTTATTTCAATTCAATTCAATTTAAAGGCTTAAAATATTAAATCGCTTTTGGTTCCCCGACGATCCATAAAATAAAATCTTTCAAGGCTTCGCCGATAATACCTAGATCTCAGTCAGGCTACGATCTGAGTCCCAAATTCATCCGCCTACAAATTGTTAACACACCTCCTAAGCTTATTTTCTCCAAGGCTTGATTTGTATTTGTATTCAGAATGATTCCCTCTCATAATATATCCTTCTATAGCTATACAAATATAGAGCAAAAGTAGTCCATTTAACTTAAGTAAATCAGCTGTAGTCACTTTTCGTGTTCGCTTTGCCCATTCAAAACTAAAACAGGCATCACGTAGTCTAAGCAGTTATTTGAAACTAAGCTTCGATTCGATTTTCAATAGAGAGCTTTGCCAGCATCAGAATCAATGCAGAACAAAGCGCATAGCTGCATTGTAGGGCATCTTGTAGCTGAACACTGAACAGCGAAATATAACGTTTTTTTCTCCTTTGTGTACTTGCGGTAATTGCGTAGCATTTTAAGCATGCTGGCAGCACTCAGTGCAGCTGTTGTTGTTATTGTTGTTGCTGCTGCTATCGCTGATGTTGCTTGCTGCTGTTGGTGTTGCTGCTGCTGTTGCTGCTGTTGCTGTTGCTGCTGTTACTTGACACATGTCAGTCAGTCACTCCGTCACTCATTCCGTGCGCTTGGCTTTGGAGCGTGGCCAAGCGGAAGGCTCAGCAGCGCCAGCAAAAGGCATAGCAGCGCTGGGCGCTGAGTGGGCGTGATTCAGCTAGCGTGAATTTGACTTTGTGTATGCGAAACATTAAATGCACTTGCATCGCGTTGCCTTGCCTCTGCCGGCTCCTGCTGCTGCTGCTGCACTGTTTGCTGCTGACAACAGCAATAATGCAGCACTTAATGTGCCAAATGTCGGTGTATGTGTGTGTGTGTGTCTGTGTGTGTGTGTGTGTATGACTGGCTTTATATATAGAATAGCCATTGCTGGCATTTGAAGCATTACAAGAGCATTTCTTGTGGCACTTTAGCTTAAACATCAAATATTACGCATACGCCCCGATGACTCAACGAATAGCACTTGGCCAGCAGAAATTTTCATTGCCAGCACGTAATTTGCATATAAAGCCATTGCCATAGATGGCGCAGAGCTGCCCAGATTTATGGACTTTGAGCCACCGAGCCACCGAGCCAGCTAGCCAGCGAGCCACCTAGCAGCTTGTCAATCGCAACGCTACTCTGATTTTGATGTGGATTTTGATGTTAATGCTGATGTTGAGTTATGGGCGCACAGCGAACAAATACCAGCTGCAAAACGGAAATTACATTTCGCTTAGTTCGCAAACTCGGGCGAGCAATTAAAGCCGGTGCCACTGGGCGGTGCCAGCCGATGGCCTGGCATTAAACTTTCCCCATTGCATTAGAAACTGGAGCGTTAAAACAAAGCGCACACTTTAAAGTATTTCTCTTAATTCGAATTTGAAGTTTGATCGATATGCGGCGCAGTGAGCAGTGTGTGGTGCCAGTCCTAGCCCTAGCCCTAGCCCAGCCCAGCCCCGCCCAGCCGCAGCAACTGGCTGGCACTCGCGGACCAGGCATTAGAGGTCATGCGAGTGCCTGCGGGTCCGCATCATTTCAACGGCAATCGTCGCGCCGAGCTGTTGATGTGCGCCCTCCATTGATTCGTTTGCATTTCTTTCTGTTTCGCTCGGCATGGCTGCATCTGCTGCATCCGATGCCGCGATGCTAGCGAGCAGCGATGAGGAGCTCACGCCCGCTGGCGCTGGCGTTGGCCTCTCGGGCGGCCAACGGGATTACAGCGATGCGCGTCTGGATCGCGTGGCCGCCTACACGACGACCACGATGCGTCTGAAGCCGGACAAATGGGCCAAAATGATGCTGCACGACGAGCTGCGGGTGAGTCCTCCTCAGCCTCACGCATTGCACACTGCACGCTAAACCGAGTCCGGCTATCGACGCAGCACATTGTCATGGACTGGCTGCACGGACGGACGCGAGTGCTGGTGATGA
Organism: Drosophila navojoa; assembly: GCF_054131105.1. Classification (NCBI taxonomy): domain Eukaryota; kingdom Metazoa; phylum Arthropoda; class Insecta; order Diptera; family Drosophilidae; genus Drosophila; species Drosophila navojoa. The sequence continues at coordinate 13,223,291 of NC_142890.1, forward strand.
CGCTCAGTCCCGGCGGCGAGCTGGTGCCCCGGGGCTGCATCAGCGATCTGTATCTGGGCTATGCGCTGTCGAGCACCGGCACGCGGTCAGCCGTCGCCGCGACGGCGACGGCGGACTCCGCTGCCACGGCTGCGGTGGTGGCGGCGGCGACGGCTGCTGGCGCATTGGTGGTGCCGCTGCCGCCCGCTTCGTCCAGCTTCACCACCTTGGATGGAGTGCTGCGCGGCAAGTGCGCCTACTTCATACGCCACAATGTGGGCGTGCCGCTGACAGCGGGCAACTTCCAGAGCTCCGTGCTCTACGGCGACTTTCCGGTGCACAGCAAAATCGAGACGATGTCGCTGCTGTTCGACGAGGTGCTGCAGCCGCTGCTGGAGGGAGCCGAGGGCGGCTGGCCGTCGCCCGTGCGCAAGGATCTGCAGGCGCGCGTCAAGGAAGTGCGCAACACCCTGACCGAGGTGGGTCCTCAAACTCCGCCAAGTCCCTTATCTGGCCATATTAATCTAATTGAGTGCAGCGAGGCGCATGGGGTCGCCAGCAGGCAAACGCTCTCGCCTTTGTCCCCATGTATTTGGCTTAATTGGGCAAAGTTTTCATGTGTCTATAAGCGCTATTTATACTTTATTGTTATCCCCCACAGATTAAGGGCAAGACCAACAATCGCACAATTTTATCGTTATTAGTTGCGCCAACAGTCGTCGAGGAAGTGTCTGCCCACGTGAGCCGGGGGTAAGTAGGAGCCGTGCTCCAACTTTGGTCACACTCAATGGCCATTGTCTCAAGGGCTATGTATTTCGTCCTTTGCCCGCATCGGCTGCTGCGTCATCGCTGCTGCCAATGAATGCTTCTTGATAGAGAGAGAGAGAGAGGCGAGTGAGGGAGAGAGAGAGTGAGTTTCAATGGGAAAGCAATCATATAAATCGAACTGGGAAGGCAAACAACTTTATCGCATGATTTTGCGTCAATTTATTATGTATTTTCAATAACTTGTTAAATATCTCAAGTTGGCAACAAAATTTTCAATTTGGCCAACAACTGAGCGTCTCAAAGCAACGGAGTCTTGATTGCTTTTACTTCATCCTTTAATTAAAACCCAATACGACTAATTGCAAACGAATTTACCGAAGCTCTATCAAAGCCAATACTGCAAAGAATTCCTAACTGCAAAACCATTTAAATTAATCAGCATCAAATAGCAACCCAACCAAGTGAGACACAAATTGATGCACAAATAAAGTCTGAGGAGAGAGTGTGAGAGTGAGAGTGAGAGGAGAGAGAGAGGGAGTATGAATATGAGTATGAAACTATGCACTTAAGAAATACCCTGTTTAAGGAAATTCCATATAAAATATAAATTTTTGACAAGGCATACTTATAGAGAGTAACAAAAAAATTATATTAAATTATTTACTAGAAATTCACATAAATTTGCTTTGGTATATTCGACTCTTAAGATATGCAGGATACCTCACAATAAACAATTTCCTTAAATATGAAGATTGAATATCTCTAAATTAAATTCCACTCCAAGTCGAGTGCTGAGCCCGCTCTTTGTTAATTCAATTTATATTAATTTGTCGAGGCATATAAATTGCAATAAAGAAATGTTTAAAACTCTCAAGTGAAGGGGTTTCGAGTAGACAAAAAGGAAATTTATATTATGATTCTCTTATTAGCATTTGTTCGCATATAAAAGCCAGTTTGTTCGACGAGAATAATCGGGCCTAAAGAGCTTTGCAAATACAAATAATATTTAATATCAACTGGCAATTACTTGCCCATAACAATTTGCAAGACTTCAGACAACAGAGTTAGCAATATTTGGCCAAAGTTATCAATAAATTAGCTCAGATGCAGAAAGAGATTTGCTCGCATGCTGCACTGCCTCATGGCTGCCATTACAACTAACTGCACAGTTTCATTATATGCGTTCTTTAATGGGCATGGGCCCATTGGAAATGGCTACTGAGAGCAGAGAATCCCATCATGGAAATCGGGCATTAAATCAAATAAATTTGGGTCAATTTTATATGCAATATTTTAGACAGCAGAGCAAAAACAGAAGCAACTAAATGAAATCAGGCAAATGCGCAAAACAGCAAGAGGCAAAGCGAAAGAGAGAGCGAGAGAGAGAGAGAGAGAGAGAGAGAGAAATCTGGCAAATCGTTGCATGGCCAAGTGCAAATGCCTGAAAATTGGGTCAATAATTATTTTTCTTTTGCCCGTTTCATGGAGAAAGTTGCATTCGATTGTTGCAAAACTTTAATTGAAATTGAAAAACCATCAAAAAAAGAGAAAGGAGCAAATTTTAATTATCCTTGCATACCAATAGCAATCTAAGCCCAGCCTTGGATACGAAATTTCGCACTCTATTGGAGGAGATGTTCATCAACTGGACAACGCAAATGCACGACATTGTCATGGAGCGCTCCGAGGCCGTTGGCCTAACCACGAGCACCTCCGCCTCCAGCTCGCCCAGCAAGCACTTGTGCGTGGTCACATTGCCGGCTCAGGAGATTACGTTCTGGGCGAACCGCAAGCTCAACCTACAGAACATCTACGAGCAGCTGCGCGAGCCCATGCACAAGGCGCTGGCCCACATTCTGGAGCGCATCGAGTCCGTCTACTACGAGCCGTACGCCAAGGCGTTCCGCCAGCTGGTGACCGCCTGGCTGGAGGCGCAGGACGTCTCGCTCTGGCTGCAGCCCTTCCAGCGTCACGCGGCCGCCTTCAACTCGGTGCAGTTCAGCAATGCCCAGGAGCTGATTGCGCCGCTGGTCCACGTGCTGCACCTGCTGTGGAGCAATGCGCGGTTCTACCGCAGCACCCAACGGATGAGCGTGCTGCTCAGCTGTGTCTGCAACATGCTGGTGCATCGTGCCGCCGAGGACCTGGAGTTCCCGCTGCTCTTCCAGGGCGATGCCGACGAGGGGCTGCAGCGCATCATCAAGACGGGCGAGGTGCTGGAGTTTTTCAAGTAAGTGCCAAACACATCCACTCAACAACACTTCTGATCATATATGGCTGCTCAGGCAGCGCATGCTCGAGTACAGGGAGCGCTATGCCAGCAGCCAAGTGCTGCTGCCAGCTTTGCCCAGTTCCGCCTCCGCCTCCGCCTCCGCCTCCCCGCCGGCCGACGACCAGCATCAGTTGTGGCGCTTCTCCAGCGAGCAAGTGTTTGGCCAAACACTTGATGGCTTCCTGCTGCAACTATCGGAACTGCGTCACGTCTTTGAGGCAGCCGTGCAGTTTCAGCAGCTGGAGAAGCTCGAAATTGGCGGACTGCGCGGAAAGCTGCTAACAGAGCGCATCAGAGAGGTAAGTTTCCTGCCATGAATCTCGCCCCAAATTGCCCTATTAACGCACCGCTCTCTTTCCCCCCAGATCTACGGCGAATTCAAGCTGCTCTTCGAGCAATGGACCAATGTAGACATCGACCTGGCCGCGCCCGTCGCCCACAAGTGGAAGTGCTTCAAGCGCGAGCAGCGCCTCTTCTTCCAGCGCATGCAGCAACTGGAGCAGAAGCTGGCCACCGGTGCTGCTGCAGGCGTTCGAGCAGTGCTACAGCTGGATGCACCTGCTCAAGCTGACCCTGATGTTCGGCTGTCTGCTGCAGCGGCTCACCGTTCAATCAGAGCTAATTCGCCTGCTGCCACACATGCTCAGCATCTACAACGCCGAGCTGCTGCAGCTCGAGCTGAGTGTGGCTGACGTCCTTTTCAACTATCAGTGCCACGGACTCAAAGCGGTGCCCGTGGCTGGGCAATTTCCCACCCATAGCTGGCGCCATCATGTGGCTGGAGCAGCACTTGCATCGCTGCGATGACCTCGGCGCTAAAGATCTAATCGATCTCATCCAGACACTGTAAGTTCAGAATTGAATAATTCACATCTGATAGAATATACTTCTCCTCCCAGGCTACTGCTGAAATCGGAGCTAGTGACGCTGCCGTTCAAATGGGATGCATTGGTCTCGCGTCGCAACATTCTCACCACGAAGCTGTGCAACCTGCAGCAAAAGATTTGGCAGGCCTGGCTGGAGGACATTGACAAGATTATTGCCGAGGGCCTCGATGAGCACGTGCTGTTTCAGTCGGGACGCGGGCCAGCCGCTGCAGCTGAACTTTGCTCGGGCGCTCTTTACGCTGCTCAAGGAGACCAAATATTTGCTCGCCCTGCAGGCAGCTGGCAGAGTTTCGAGCAAACTATTTCCGATGCCCGAGGCGCTGCTCTCGCTGTACGAGCAGCGCGACGCCTACTGGCAGCGTCGCATAAGACTCATCAAGATTGATGAGTTCTACAATGGCATCCGGGGCGGGCAGTGCGCCGCAGCCGAGCTGCAGCTAATTGCCGCCGAGCTGGCGGCCATTGATGAGCAAGTGGCCACCGCCTGTGCCCAGCTAACTTGGCGCAATTACGGTAAGTGGATTAAGCTAATGCTAACATCACTCAACACCAAGAGCTGCTCCCCCAGATGAGCCGCTCATCGAGAGCATCTTCGAGAAGTCGCGCGATCTGCATGCTCGCCTGCACGAGTCCCATGGCAACCTGGACGCCATACTGGCCAGCATGCGCCGCTGGACCTCCGAGCCACTGCATCAGCGTAGTCTATACGGACGCAATCTGCTGGATCTGCGCCATCAGCAGGAGCGAGTGCGGCTCCGTCTCCTGCAATGCGATGAGACGAAGATGCTGCTAAATCGCTTGTTGATTGCCAACTTCTGTTTGTTGTTCAACTACGAAAGGCAGCAGCTGCAGCTCTACTCCCGCGACCTCAGCGTCCAGGAGGTGAGCCCGCCTTGTTGTGTCAACAATATTATTATTATTGTAGCTGCTGTATACCTTGATGTTGACAGTTTCTGCACGAATTTCCGGATGAGCAGCGACGACAGTTCAACAAATATTTAGCCACCGTCGATGAGTTGATTTGCCGTGAAGTAAAAGAGGCCATGAGGATCAGGTTTGACTCCGCCAGTTGCTTAAATTATTCCCTTGTCCAGCAGCTTATCACAATTTCGTTTTTGCAAATTGCTTTTCTGCTTATTTTTCTGCTTACATTATTTTCATGCTTAGTCAATATTAATAATATAAAATATTGCTAGAAGAATAGATGATTAAAGTAGTGTACTAAAGGCAAGATTCCTCATTGAAAAGTATTTGTTGTCTATTAAGCTTTAAATATATTTTATTAAAATAAACCTTACCATACCTTAGACATAACCAACTAAGGCCCGTCTTGCCTATCTAGTACTATCCAGTAGGAATATATTTTTATCTGTTTTTTCATATTTTAACTTATAAAAATTGTCTTCCCTGCACCCAAACCTTCTCATTCAAGTATATTTCTAAAGTACAATTCAAATAAATAAATAAAATAAATATTATTTTATTAAATACATATATTTGTAAATAAATAAAAATATATATATAACTTAAAAAATAATAATAATAATAATAAAAGTAAAGCATATATTTTTTTGACTGAAATTTTCAAAATATATCTATAAATAGAATCAAGATATATTTATATTGATAAATATACGTATTTATATTTATATGCCTGCGGAAAGAACTTTTTTTACTTGTTTTGCACCTTCAAGCACATTTAATTAAAATAAACTTTGTCTTATTTTAAATACTCATAAAACCTCTCAAAATACTTCAACTTCATCGATAGATCATCATAGCTATCATCATATCATGCTCATCATCATAACTATCAGACTTTTCAGGCAGCACCTGCAACGTGATAAGTAAAACAACTCACTTAACCATTGTCACGCCCAGTCATGCAATCAGAGTGGCCTGCCAGCACACCAGCACACCAGCCCGCCGAGCGAGCAACAACTAGTATATGTGTGTGTATGTGAGTGTGTATATATTCATTACATACTGGCAAGCTGCCAGCGCGCCTTTCATGTCTCATCAGAACTAATCAAGTAAATGAACACGAATTTATAACCCACCCGCATTTGAGCACAGCCAACCGCAAGACTGGCAGACACCTTCACGAGCACCGACCGCAGTCAGCACACACACACACACACACACACTTACATGCATACATGCAAGAGCAATAAGTACAGCAACAACGACAATAGCAAGTTCGAGAAGAACAACTACATTTTTGCTGGTGGCAGGGCATTCATGCGTCAATTGCATGTTTCACTTAACGGCACTTCGTGATTGCAAGCTGAGTCCTCAGTGGCAGTGGCAGCGGCAGCAGCAGCAGCAGCGTCATCAGAAAACGCAATCGAAATAAGCACAGAACAAACTCAGCACTAAATTTAATTTTCGCATTACTCATACGCCGTGTAATTCAGTTTAGAGTATTTGCACAAGGAAATGACAGGAACGGCAACAGCAACAACAACAACAACAACTGCTGCAGCTAAGGCAACTTCAATAGCGCCCCCAACTTCAAGTATGGCCTTGCCGAGCATGGCTAGGTTGGTGCTACAACAAATCACAGCGCCACAAGCGACAGCGACAATAATACCAACAACAACAGCACCAACAACAATAGCAACAACCACAAGCAAAACAACATCAGCCACAACAACGGCAACAGCAACAGCCATAGCAATCGGAACAACAGCAACAAACGATGCACCGCTTTTCGAAGTGAAATTGGAGCTGACGGAAACGGAAATACGTTTTTCGCCTGGCTTTGATGCAAGTGTGGAAAATAATTTTCAACAAATTGTCGAGCAGCTGTTGCTGGATATAAAACAGACATGCGACTGCATGCCAAGAATTGTGTCTGACAACTCGCTGTCTGACGACGACGACGACGCCGACGACGACGTGGAGGATGACGCCGAGAACGAGGGTGAGTCGATGCCGCACAGTTTACCATGCACCAGCAGAAGGTGCCGCCATGCCACGCCACGCCACGCCACGCCACGCCACGCCATGCCACGCCATGCGATGGCAGGCCGGGCGTGCGGCATTCCTTGCGTTTGCTTATGAACTACATTCGCAGCTGCAGCCGATGAGTTGGAAATGCTTTGCGCCAGCATACGCGACGCCTTGAGTGAAACGGTGCAGGCGGCGCTGGATTATGCTGCCAAATTCCACGCCTATGCGTTCCTTTGGACCCAGCAGAGCGGCGACGTACTGGCCTCCTGCATGCAGGCCGCCCGCGAACAGACGACCCACATCAGCGGCAGTGGCTATGCCATCATGGAGACGTTCAAAAAGGAGGTAAGAAAATCAAGCAAAACAAAAACGAAAAGAAAAATATCAAATGTGAGGGCCCCGAGCACGAGGCCGCAGCAGCTTGCCAAGTGCGCCACAGTGATGTGCCCACGCACACGGACACACGGACAGCTGTCGAGTTGCCGCAAAGCTAGAGGTAGAGGAAGAGTGGAGAGGGCGAGAGAGATGGAGTGGGGAGATGGACAGACAGATGGAGGCACTAGTGACCGAGTGGCTCGCCGGGTCACTCAATTGGCAACCACACAATTTACGTTGTGTAACCCCTGAGACCAATAACGCTTGATAAATGTTGACCATTTAGGGTCAAATGTGTGGCCGAATCGGCCATCGAGCCATCTAGCCATCTCACTGGCTTTGCCTTGCCCAAAATCTGGACAGAGCCAAAAATGCTTAACCACATGGCGCCTGTGACTTATGCCAAATAGCAGAACGATTCACTGCTGTGAATACAGCAGGCAAATCGCTTGCGTATGCGTAATATTTTCTTTAAACAATTATCAAACGCCCCAAAAAGTATGCAATAAATAACACAAAGACGCCGCAGCCAGCACAACAAAAAGGGCTGAGCACAACAACAAATCATGGTCGAAATGCACATGCATAGATACGGCGTGAGGCTGTGAATTGAGTGCCACAATAAAATGCCAGAAATTTACCAAAATTTATATACATACATATATCTATATATGTATATATGTATGTATGATATTTCTATCAAAACGAATCTCGATTGTCCTTTGTTTGCCAAAGCTACAACAGCAACAACAAAAATATACACTCAAATGATTTTCAATTTAATAATGATAAATGATTTTTTGCTTACATTTTACAACTCTTTCTTTTTGTTTGAATAAATGCTCTTAGTTTGAATTTGTACACCAGATCGTTTCCTCAAACAAACAGATTTTCTTTCATTGCAATTATTAAACTGAAATTTTATTGAAGTAATAGAAGGCATATATAAAATGAGCATAAAAACATTTATACATATTGTTACAATTATAATGAAAAATGCATATAATTAATTAAATAAATAAATAAATATGAAAATGAATAAATATGATATTTATATAATAATATCGTATTTATATTATAATAAAAAAAGATTTTTTATTTGTTTTTCTTATTCTTTGTAAAAAAAAAATATCTGTTGTAGTATGAAGTATTTAAATCCCAGTTCTTTAAACGACTGAATATTTTCAATGTATTTGCTTAAAAAAAAAAATTATGTCAACGTAATGACTATAAAATTTAAATGGCACTTTATTATATATGTATATTAGTTTAATATTTTATCTAAAATCAGATAAGGATTTCAAAGTTTCCACTAAATATACCCAGTATCCTATCATCTAATTGTTAATAGTAATTTAACATTTATTTTCATTTATATGTCTTCAAAACATAAATTTCAATATTTATATCAGTTTATGGCATTAAAGTTTTAGACAAAAATTGAAAAAAATAAAATAAAATTAAATAATAAAATTAAATAATTTATCGATATGTAATAAATATTATTACACTCTCCAATTGATTTAGTAGATCTAGTCGAATCTGTCTTAATGAAGACGATTAAATAGAATTTCAAATACAAATACGTATGCAGTACATATGCTTAGCATAGACAATGCAGGATATTCAATTAGAGCATCATCTCTCCTCTCTCTCTCTCTATCTGAATTTGAATTCAAATACAGTTAGCAGACGTTGGCCGTTTGCATAAAGCAGACGTTCGAAGTATATTACCCTAACAAGCTAAGGGCAGTCGAAATCACTGACCGGCATTTTATTTATGAGCGGCAATTGCGAGTCGCCTCGGGCGCAGCTGGTGCGCTTAATAAACGCTACGGCTGAACGTAGTCGGAATATACGAGTAAATGGCACACGAATTGGCCATACACACACACACACACACACACATACACATACGCACATATGCGCTAAATTAGCTTGAATAAATTTCGGTTTAGTCCAGGCAAATGAAGTTGTCAACGCCCCAAGCATCTTTGCTGAATCTCATCTGCAGATCGAGCGCTACAACGAGCTGCACGATGCGATTGACCAATGCGAGGATGGGCACTGCCTGAACGGCTGGCTGGCCCTCGATGTGAGGCCGCTCAAGCACGGCCTGCTCAACCTGGCCTGCAAGTGGTCGCACCTCCACAAGCAATGGCTGCTGCGCTACGTGCAGAAGACGCTGCAGGTGAGCTCGCTGGAGTAATGGCCCGAAAAAGAATGCTGTCGAAAAGTTAATTGGCTTTAACAGGAGCTAAACGGTTTCATTGCGCTCAGCCACGAGACACTGCAGCTGCACATCGGCAGGCAGGACTTTAAGGCGCTGCTCCGAGTGCTGTCCGTCATGGCGGAGATACGAGAGCGGGAGCCGTACGCGGACAATGTGTTTAAGCCGCTTAAGGACATCGTGGCGCTCTTAAAGACCTACAACGTGGAGTTCGAGCCGCAGCTGGTGCGCAACATTGAGCAGCTGCCGATGCAGTGGCAGCAGCTGAAGCAACAAGCTCTGGCCAAACACGAGGCTCTCCAGGACACACGCCACTACCAACAGCAGCGCGTAACGGCACTCATTGGCCTGCATACGTGCCACGTGCAGCATTTTGCCAAACAGTTCCAGCGCATGCCGGTAAGCTGAGCTCTCCCCACTTCCCACTCTTCATCCAGTTTACTTTGGCCTTCCAGTATTAGGGTCTGCTTTGCACATTCCCCAGATCTTCTGTGTGCCCTGTCCACAAATTTACGATGCCTGCGACCAGGTTTACGTGCGTCTCCATCGCTTTGGCAGCCAGCAGCGGACGGTACGCACGCTGGGCCCGGCTGCTCGATATACCGGAGCCCGACACCGCCACACTGGAGCACTGCCGGACGGAGCTGCGGCGCGTGAAGGTAAGCAGGATGCGGACTGTGTTTGGGCCCTTTCCCCGTGGCTGACAGATTTCGTGCCGCCCGCAGCAATTGTGGGACTTTGTGCGCGTCATCGAATCCTGCATTGTTGACTGGCATGCAACACCTTGGCTACACATCGACACGGACGACGTGGAGCACGAGTGCAAGAAGTTCACGCGCGATTTGCGCACACTTGACAAGTGCATCAGGGACTGGGCCCCCTATGTTTATATTGTGGGCGTGTTGCGCGAACTGGTTGCCTCGCTGCGCGCGGTCACCGAGCTCCAAAATCCAGCAATTACCGAACGCCATTGGCTAGAGCTGATGCAGTTGTCAAAGGTAAGCGAAGCGAGAAATCCCAGCCAGCAGTGCTGAAAGTCAATAGCAGCAGCTGCAGCTGCACCACCCACCTACCCGGCCACCACCATCACCCACCCACACACGCAATCCCATCCTCATCATTGCATCACTGCAATTCCAACTGATTGATCCACAAAGCGCCATTTTACATTGCGCCCTGCCAATTGCATCCCGCTGCCGTCTCACGTGTGCGTATTTGGCAATCACATTACCTGCAGGCTGCAGCAGCGGATTGGGCGTGGATTACAGTTGCCATAATCCAGCCAGGGCGCTCCTCGTCGAGTGCTGTACTTTCCTCATATTTATTTACCACTACAATTCATTTCGAGCCAATTTAAATATTATTTTTTATACACAGCTTTAAATTGCTAAACATAAATCTAATTTATTTCTAAAAACCTATTCATAAAATTTATTTTCATATTATTTATAAATGCATTAAATTACAATTTTTTTATATTTTCGTTGAACGTCATCTTTTGTTTATTACATAATTATTAGGTAATTATTTACATACGTACAATTGATTAGTTCGAACGCTTGGCAATTTATGCATTCCGAATTCCATGTTTCAGGGCCAAAATCGAATCGATTCTTTGATATGTTGTCAAAATATTTATGTAATTAATATTTGTTGTTCTGGCCAAATAAATAATATTTACATATTGAATATATTTACGGAATACGCAAATATTTTAATTCAATTAAATTGCGTTTAATTAGCTGCGACACATTAAATAAAAGAGAGAGAGAGAGAAGGAAACAAAATGAAATGCAAACAGTAATTTCAAATGAATGAAAATTTATAAATACAGATTTTTATTATGCCGCACACTTATCAAATAAATAATTATAATTCGCAAAATTTTTAGCACATTAGGCCAGAGGGACATATTTAATAATTTAAATTACGATTTTTAGCTGTAAAATGAGCTCACATCTAACCAACTCAACTCGATGTCTATTACAGCTGAACGGACTGCACGATATGGATGAATTGGTATGTGAAAATCTATAAATTCCCGGAATATGCACCTAAACAGTTTTTGAAAATTCCCCTCTGCATGGCACAGAGTTTCATTATGGCATATTAATAAGCTCGTGAATTGAACTTGTTGCATTTGCGCTACAAATCCGAGATTATTTGCGCTCGTAAACTTCTACGTTGCCAGGGGTGATTACGTAGCTCCTGAGCGCCTTATGGCTTTGGTAAGCTGATTGGCAGGCAAGGCGAGTGCATTAATTTAATAGTTTGACAAGCAGATAAACTCAAACGTGTAATATGATTCTATTGCAAATGAGTTTGCTCTGCAGAAGAGTTTGAAATGCGTATGAGTAGTACATAAAATATCATAGATATTCACGCTGACACACAGACCTGGGGCTAAGCCCCTCATAACAATGTAAAATTAACAGAAACTGCATTTACATATATGACTTCAGTTGAGGGCATCTGCTAGTCGAGCAGTGGAGCATTGGAGCTTTGGAGCACTCTGGCTTATTAGCAGAAGTAATTATTAGCAGCAGCTGCTTGACGAGACAGGCAGCTCCAATTATTTTGAAAGTCAATATCATGCACATTTGCAGCTAGAAGCAAAATTGCTTAAAATTAATAACGAGCCATGGCTCGTATATTAATTGACATGCAGCCTAATTGTATTCATGGCAGCTCAAGACCAGAGACAGATAGGGACAGAGAGACAGAGAGAGAGAGACATGTGAAAATTATAATTGTCAATGCAATCCCAACAGCTTTCATACAAGTGCAACGCATCAACAACTCTGGCACAGCTGCTGAGCCTGCAGCTGCATCAGCATGAGGAGGACATTAAGAACACTGTGGATCGTGCCATCAAAGAGATGACGGTCACCAAGGTGCTGGACGACATTAGGGCCACATGGGCGCATCTGGAGTTCGAGTTGGAGGTGCACCGCTCGCGGCCAACGGTGCAGCTGCTCAAGGTCTCCGAGGAGCTGATCGAAACGCTCGACGATAATCAAATGCAGCTGCAGAACATTTCGACCTCCAAGCACATTGAGTACCTGCTGGACAAGCTGAGCTACTGGCAGCGCGTGCTGAGCGGCATTGACAACCTGATTGTCAACTGGTTTGAGGTGCAGCGCAAGTGGATCTACCTGGAGTGCATCTTCATTGGCTCAGCGGACATTCGCTCCCAGCTGCCCGTGGACGCGGCCAACTTTGAGCGCATCGACGAGGACTTTACTAATCTGCTGGCACGCATCACAGCCGTGCGGGTGGTGATGGAAGTGGTGCTGCGGCACGAGGATGTGCTGCAGCAGTTGCTGGAGCTGCAGCAGCGTCTCTCGGTTTGCGAGAAGGCGCTGAACGACTATTTGGAGACGAAGCGCTTGGCCTTTCCACGCTTCTACTTCATATCGTCCGCCGATCTGCTGGACATACTCTCCAACGGCAACAACCCGCAGGTCATCGATCGCCATCTCATCAAGCTCTTCGACTCCATACTGCGCCTGCAGTACGAGACGAACACCACGCACGCCGTGGGCATGCACTCCAAGGAGAACGACGAGTACGTCGCCTTCGTGAGCAACCAGCAGCGGGAGCAATCGGCGTACATTGACTGCTGCGGCCGGGTGGAGCTCTGGCTGAGCGCAGTCATCCAGCAGATGCGCAGCACGCTCCATGAGCTCTTCCGGCGCGCTCTGGGCGCGTTCTGTGAGAAGTCGCGCGACTTGTGGCTCTACGATTGGCCGGCACAGGTGGCGCTCTGCTGCAGCCAGATCAACTGGACGGCGGACGTGAATCGCTCGTTCGCCAGCATGGAGGAGGGCTACGAGGGCGCCATGAAGGAGCTGCACAAGCGGCAGATAGCCCAGCTGAATGCCCTAATCAATTTGCTGTTGGGCGAACTCTCTGCCGGCGACCGTCAGAAGATTATGACCATCTGCACCATCGACGTGCACTCGCGCGACGTCATTGCCAAGATCATCGCCATGCGGGTGGACAACTCGTTGGCCTTCCAGTGGCAGAGCCAACTCCGGCATCGCTGGGACGACGATCAGGCGGGCAGCTCCAGCGGCTGCGCCACCTCGGCGACCACAATCAGCGCCAGCGGCGCCGACGAGGACTGCTTTGCAAACATCTGCGATGCCGAGTTCCGCTATGCCTACGAGTACTTGGGCAACACCTCGCGGCTGGTGATAACGCCTCTAACGGATCGATGCTACATCACGCTGACTCAGGTGAGAGCCCACTAAAAACAACAAATTATCAGCTTATTGAGATTCATTACAAAAATTTGATTGTTTATGTTTGCAATATTGAAGGTGTTGAAATAAACATGAAACATGGCTTTTAAAATTAGGAGTTCGCTCGACCGAAAAAATGCCAGACATGATTGTTCATGTGTGTCAAATTGAAGGTGTTATAATAATAATTTAATTTTGCATTTGACTCTTCGCTTGAATTAATGGACGGACGTTTTTATTATAGACGCAAAAAATAATAGACAATAATAGATATTATATATGTATGTATAATGATCTTTTGTAATTATTTGTGCGATGATACTCATAAATAGGTCGATTTTCTGTAAGAAATGATTCTCCAATCACGTTTGACTAGGTCAATGACCATGAGTAGTAGCCTTGCTTGAAGACTTTCTCTTAGTAGGCATTAAGTGTCCTATATATACTCGGAGTTTCGGAGTCTGCCGGTAGAGACTCCAATAGAGATAAAGCTATAAGAGACTCATGGCCTATGGACCTATGGTCTGTATTTAATGCAAAATCTAGCGGGTTGACAGCTCCACAGTTAATCTATGCATTCGCACAAGCATATAGTATCGCCCAGTAAGACAATCCTTCCCACTTGGCCAGAGTCGTCTTCCATATTGTTTTCAAATTTTATGCTTTTTAGTTTTGAATGTGCCTTTCTCTTGAAAACTGATTAAAACTCATTCAATTGTAAAATTAATATTCATTTATTTTCAATGTAGGGCTCAATAATTCATGAAATCTGCAAATTGTTAGCCATTTGAAATTGTGAAGAGCAAAACAAGGTCTCAAAATAATTTATTGCTTCCAGGAATAATTTAATTTAAGTCTTCTATCATTTATGTTCATGCCATTCTCTATTGGTAATTGAGAAATCAATGATTCGCTGTATTCCCAGAAGAGCTTTGCCCTTTCGTTGCCCCAAAGTTCAATTAATTTATCTAGGAATTCGATTTTGATGCTAGTTAAGTTCTATATGTATATACTAATATTATACAATAGGCATATACATATATTACCTGCATGTAGATTACCTATTTCTGCTGTTTAATTTTAGTACAGTGAGCACCATACATTAGATGTGTTTTAATACACAAATAGGAAACAGTTATTGCTTAAGCAGTTTGGTAAGAGACATTGGAAAAATGTAATAATAAGGCATATTACATGACATATATAAATGAATTAGAAGTGGGAGAGATTAAAAAGTTATAACAGTAATAACTGTTAATGTACAAATAAAATCAACTTAAATTGAGGCCAAGCTCTAGTTTACATAGTGCGAGCTTTAACAAAACAATTCAAGCGAATTAATAAACGCTCTTAGCGAAAAATTTCATATTATTAAGCTTCATAGAAATAATACATCGTATTTATTTCAATTTAAGCTACAAATCATAAGGGCAGAAGTAATGAGCTTATAACAGCAGAGCTTCAAGGCTCCAAACTAGCCGACTGCGAGTCATTTGTCTGTGATGGTAAACGCGTTGCTTAGCAAATCCAAGCAACTAATTAGCTATCGCATGAGCAACTATATATACTTATATACGAATTTATGAACTAAATAAAGGAATGTATGAACTAAATCTGGAACGTACTAAAATAGAAATAGTAGAAGAAAGAGAATTCATTTGTGTCCGACTAAGACGCCGTCCATTTAACTTGATTTATGAGAGCTATTCTAGCAGCTCAAGAATTTTGACGCCCATTTAATTAATATGGCTCAAAAACTATAAATGTGTATAATATTTTATCAAGTATACAATATAAATATAGATAATACTTAAAAAAAAAAAATATAATAATAAAAAAAAATAACAGTATATGCTATGTATTCAAATGATAATTTAAAAATAAAACATTATATAAAAAAAAAATTATATAAGCATAAAATAATTAAAAATAAAAATGTTAATATATAAAAAATAATATAAATATAAAGACGTATATTCAATATATAAAGATATAACATTTATAATTACAAGAATATACAAAAAAATTAATATAAGGTAGTAAAAATGAAAATAAAATATAAAAAACAATTATATAAAAAAAATATATATAAAATAAAAATATTAAAAATATATAAACAATAATTGCATAAACATAAAACTAATACATATGTAAATTATAAATATATAAACATACATATATATTTATGTTATTGTAGCAAACATTTCTTTATTAGAGTTTCTTTAAGGAAAATTCCTTTTGTATCGCATGCATGTAAATATTGCATGCACATAGTTAAGCTCCTTTTATGTTACTTGAAAGCAAGTAAAATTCCAATTAGTGCATGTGCCGGCTACGGAGAGAGGTTGCTGCTTTAATTTGTTGCCATTTGGTGTTGATTTTATGCCAATTTGGCCGGTATTTAAATTAAACAACTCGTTAGTGGAAAATAAATTCCGTTTGCAATTTGCATACCTTTGCATACCCATACACACACACACACACACACACACACACACACGCATATAGTCGCTGCATCTGGTGATGGGAGGAGCGCCAGCTGGTCCGGCGGGCACGGGCAAAACGGAAACAACGAAAGACCTCGGCCGTGCACTGGGCGTAATGGTTTATGTCTTCAACTGTTCGGAGCAAATGGACTACAAATCTTGCGGCAACATTTACAAAGGTCTGGCCCAGACCGGCGCATGGGGCTGCTTTGACGAGTTCAATCGCATCTGCGTGGAGGTGCTCTCCGTGGTGGCCGTTCAAGTGAAGACTATACAGGAGGCGATAAGGGTGCGGCCGCAATGTCTGGGATACGTGAAGCGTTCGCAAATTGATTTTACCTTCCACTTCTTTGCAATGCTGCACATTGATTACATTTCGCTTGGTTCCTGGAAACGGACGTCGCTGGGTGTTACCTCTGTCCATGATGCTGCTCCTGCTGCTGCTGCTGTTGCTGTTGCTGTTCCTCCTGCTACTGTTTACAGATGCATAAAAGCCAATTTATCTTTATGGGCGAGCGCATCTCGCTGGAGCCGTCGGTTGGCATTTTTATCACCATGAATCCCGGCTACGCTGGCCGCACCGAGCTGCCGGAAAACCTGAAAACATTGTTTCGCCCATGCGCCATGATTGTGCCGGACTTTGCTTTGATTTGTGAGATTATGTTAATGGCCGAGGGCTTCCAGGATGCACGTCTGCTGGCACGCAAATTTATCACACTGTACACGCTGTGCAAGGAGCTGCTGTCCAAGCAGGATCACTACGACTGGGGACTGCGCGCCATCAAATCGGTGCTGGTTGTTGCCGGCACATTGAAGCGCGATGACCACAGCCGGCCAGAGGATCAGGTGCTAATGCGCGCCCTGCGTGACTTCAACATACCCAAGATAGTCACCGAGGATGTGTCCATATTTATGGGTCTGATAGGCGACCTCTTCCCCGCACTCGATGTGCCACGCAAGCGCGTGTTCGAGTTCGAGAAGACCATTCGCCGTGCGGTCAATGAAATTAAGCTGCAGCCCGAGGAGGGCTTCCTCATGAAGGTGGTGCAGCTGCAGGAGCTGCTCGATGTGCGCCACTCGGTGTTCATTGTGGGCGATGCTGGCACGGGCAAAACCAAAATCTGGCAAACTCTGCGCGAAACGTATCGCATACAGAAACTGAAGCCAGTCTGCCATGTGCTCAATCCCAAGGCGCTGTCCAACGACGAGCTGTTCGGCATCGTGAATCCCACCACGCGCGAGTGGAAGGACGGCCTCTTCTCCTCAATAATGCGAGAGCAGGCCAATATGCCACCGGGCAACCCCAAGTGGATCGTGCTCGACGGCGACATCGATCCAATGTGGATCGAGAGCCTCAACACGCTGATGGACGACAACAAGATCCTGACGCTGGCCAGCAACGAGCGCATATCGCTGAGGCGTGAGATGCGTCTACTGTTCGAGGTGGGCCACCTCAAGGCGGCCACACCGGCCACAGTCTCCAGGGCAGGCATCTTGTATATCAATCCGCAGGACTTGGGCTGGTCACCGTAAGTACTCATTGCTTTTATTTGGATTTCTATTCCCTGAAACCTTTGAATATAGTAAAGTGTTGTTAAAATAGGTGAAAGTAGTAGAAAACAGGCGAAAGAAGGCGTGGCAGATCTCATGAAGCATTCTGCCAGTCTGCATTTCCAACCGTCTTCAGTAGAGTCTATTCGAGCAAGAGACTTGGCATATATATTTACTAAAAAATATCTAGCTTTAATTGTATCAATTAAAATCTCCATTAAAATTAAATTCTGAATTTCTATACCTTAGAGCTAGACTCTAGATTAGACTTAGACTCCACAGATGATCTTCTAACAATGAAATAGTATCGGCTATGCAAGCAGTGTAACGGTGTTGGTAGAGTCTACTCGATTGTTAAGGTGTGACAAAAACCGCGATAAATTTTCTAAACCGTCTATATTAAAACACACAGATCAATCAGAGCTCATATTATCTCCTAGTCGGGCATACCGACCGGTGTTTTCTTACATGGTGTGCATTAAATTTCAGCTTTGTCTCATCCTGGCTGGAAACGCGTGCGAATATGATCGAGCGGGGCATACTGACGACGCTCTTCGAAAAATACTTTCCCAGCCTGATGCAGAGGCAGCGGGACTTTCGTCGCATTACGCCCATCACGAACATGGCCATGATTCAAATGACGTGTCACCTGCTCGAGTGTTTGCTGGACAGCGACCCAGTTGAGGATGACGCTGCACATGGTGGCGACAAGCATCTGGGTGTCAATTCGCACAGCCAACACCATGGCGAGCTCTCGCATGAGTCCGTCGAGCTGGCGTTAGAAACCATCTTTGTGTATGTTACGCTTTGGAGCTTCGGCTCGGCACTGCATCAGGACACGATTGTGGACTGGCAGCGCGAGTTTCACAAGTGGTGGACGGGCGAGTTCAAGGATGTCAAGCTGCCCAGCCAGGGCACCATATTTGACTATCAGCTTAATGTGCAAACATTGAAGTTCCAGCGCTGGTCAGAGCTGGCCGCTCTGGAGCAGCTCGAGTGTCAAATCGATGCCGAGCAGCCGTTGCAGGTGCGTGCTTGACCTACTTGGAAATGAACTAATCATGCGAACAAAGCTTTTGGTTACACACTCACACACACACACACACATACACTGGCACACATATAATCACACACACACACAGAACGTGCTCATTTCAACTGCAGAGACCACACGTCTGGGCTACTTCCTCAAGCTGCTTATCGACCGCAATCTGGCCTGCATGCTGGTGGGCAGCTCCGGCTGCGGCAAGGGTGCCATCTTCCGTGAGCTCTTCAGCAAATATGCCAGCGCACAGGAGCTGCTTGAAATTGCCGTGACAGCTGTCAGCGGCAGTCAGCAGCAGACGCCGGCCGTTGCAGCCAATTCTGTTGCCGCTGGCGCTGGCGCTGGCGCTGGCGTTGGCGTTGGCGTGCGTCGGAAGCTGTCCTCGTCGACACCGTTGTTGACCACAGTGCAGGCGACACACTTTAACTTCTACACCTCATCGGAGATGTTCCAAAAGATGCTGGATCGGCCCGCTGGAGAAGAAGTCGGGGCGCTGCTACGCGCCGAGTGGGCCGAAGCGCCGACTGATCTACTTCGTCAACGACCTGAACATGCCCGAGGTGGACGCCTATGGCACTGTGCAGCCGCACACCATAATGCGCCAGTTCATGGACTACAGGCAGTGGTGAGTGGTGGCCCAGCAGGTTTCCTTGCATTTAAAAGCAGCTGAGACTCTTGCCTAGGTACGATCGCCAGAGGCTGCAGTTGAAGGACATACGGCATTGTCAGTTCGCGGCTTGCATGAATCCGACGGCTGGCTCCTTCACCATCGACCCGCGGCTGCAGCGCCACTTCTGTGTGTTCTCGGTCGCTCAGCCCAGCGAGGAGACGCTGCACCACATCTACAGCAGCATCCTGAACAGCCACCTGGAGCAGCCGGCGCTGGGCTTCAACAAGGAGATCCGCTCCATTGGCAATCTCCTGGTGCAGGTGGGCATCGCGCTGCATCGCCGCGTCGAGTACGCCTTCCTGCCCACGGCCATTAAGTTCCACTACATCTTCAATCTGCGCGACCTGACCAACATCTACCAGGGCGTGATGCACAGCGTGGGTGCCCCGGTCTGCGCGGGTGGTGCGGCCAGCAGCTACAGCGGCACAGTCTGCAGCAAGCCCGCCGAGCTGATGCGCCTCTATGTGCACGAGGCGTTTCGCGTCTACCACGACCGACTGGTCGACAAGTACGACATCAAGTCGTTCAAGTCCTCCATTCGGGACATATTCAAGAAGGACTTCGAGGACTTTGACGAGGACTTTGTGTTCGCTGAGCCACTGATCTACAGCCACTTTGCCCAGTCGCTGGTGGACCAGAAGTACATGCCGCTCAAGAGCTGGGACTCGCTCTACCAGCTGCTGCTGGAGGCGCAGGCCAGCTACAACGAAATTGTGGGCTACATGAACTTGGTGCTATTCGAGGATGCCATGATACACATATGTCGGTAAGCTGATGACGGCCCATCTATGTATATGATATAGCTCAACTGAAATAATCTTCCTCCCAGCATTAATCGCATCCTGGAGAGTCCGCGTGGCAATGCTCTGCTGATTGGTGTGGGCGGCTCTGGCAAGCAGACTCTGGCACGCCTGGCCGCATTCATCTCCTCGCTGAGCGTGTCGCAAGTGCAAATCAAGCGCGGCTTCGGGCTGCTCGACATGCGGGACGAGATTGCAGCGCTGTACATGAAGGTGGGCCTCAAGAATGTGGCCTCGGTCTTTCTCATCTCCGATGCTCAGCTGCCCGACGAGTCGATACTGATGCTGATCAACGATCTGCTCGCCTCGGGCGAAATACCCGAGCTCTTCAATGACGATCAGTTGGAGACCATCGTCAATGGCATACGCAACGAGGTGAAGCAGAGCGGCACCTTGGACACCAAGGAGAACTGCTGGCGTTATTTTGTGGAGAAGGTGCGACGACTGCTCAAAATCGTGCTCTGCTTCTCGCCAGTGGGGCAAACGCTGCGCATACGTGCCAGAAAGTTTCCGGCCATAATTAGCCGCACGGCCATTAACTGGTTCCACGAGTGGCCACGCAGTGCGCTGGAATCGGTGTCCCAAAAGTTTCTCACCGAAATCGGTGACATATTGGAGGTGTGTACGATACGCTGACTTTATTATTACACGCGGCTGTCCGGCGCCGCTTACAATTTACAACTTTAAACTGTCAAAATGACAACAGAAGGTGCCACAACACACACACTCACACACTCATGCACTCACACACACAGCTGTTACTCGATAGCCAGAGAAGTCAACTGACGCCCATTCATTTGCAGCCCGAACTCGTGCCGCCCATCGCCTGCTTTATGGCCTACGTCCACGGTACTGTGAATCAGATATCGAAAATTTATCTACAGAATGAAAAACGCTACAACTACACCACGCCGAAAACCTTTCTCGAATACATTTTCCTCTACCGCAAACTGTTGGTCGACAAAAACGGGGAGTTCGCCCAGCGCATCGGCCGGCTGCAGAGCGGCATGGCCAAGCTGGCCGAATGCGCGCGTCAAGTGGACACCCTGAAGGTGAGCGTGAATAATAATGCAATAAAAGCAGAGTTTAACCAATTTAACGACCTGCAAATTTAAGATGTATGCGGGTAGCATTTTAATCAATAAATATCTGATATTCGAGTAGAATGCCAGGCACGTCCTATATATTATAAATGTACATATATATTAAATAATTCCACAATTGTGCTATTAGGATACCAGATTTGAAAAGCATAGGCTCAATACTTAATTTTTAAATATTTTATAAATATTTATAAAAACAAAATATAAGAAAAATTTTATTTTATTTTATTATTATTTATTGCATTTCTCACTTAATATTTAAATATATTTTAGATATTAAAAAAAAAACAGAAAATGCATTATTATTATTATTTATTACTTATTGCATTTTTTACTTAATGTTTAAATATTTCAAATATATTTAAAAAAAATAAAACAAAAAATCAACTTAATTTTTGTGTTATTCATTGCATTTCTTACTTAATAATATATTAATAATATTTAAAAAAAAAATAGAAAAATGCTACATTATTATTTTTATTACTTATTGCATTTCTTACTTATTATTTTAAAATATTTATAAAAATAAAACAAAAAAAATCTTTATATATATTGACTCAAAAAATAAACCAATTTAAAATAAATTGGCTTAAGCGCAACAATTTTATAAATAAAATTGCATGCATACAAATTGTAGAGTTATTAAATTAAGTTTTTATTAAAAACATTTCTGAGTATTAATTGAACAACCGGATTGACGATGCCATCTGACCCGCTCAGATTTTTTATCAAGGCGCACAGGCCACGCAGTGGACATGGACATACGTATACATGGCGGCAGTTGAGATTCGTTTCTTTTTTTTTTTCTTGTTCTGCCATTGTCTCTGCGATATTCGAACCGTCGCGTCGCGTCGCTTCGTGTCGAGTCTGTCATTCAATTAGTACGCTTAATTGAATTGTTGTTACAGCAAATCTGCTGTGCATAGCCCGTGGCAAAGTGGGCCACAATGGGGTCTAGGTGGGGTGGAGAGCCGGTGTGTGATGGCAAGTGTCGATGACGATGCCCTTTGCATTGCAGGAGCCGTTTCCGGTTACCAATGGCCGCCGATGGCTGCCGATGGCTGCCAATGGCGCCGCGTCAATCGCATTTATTTTGTAGCATACTTTCGAGCGCCAAACAAAAACTGCTCACACAGACGAACAAAAAACGCATCCATAATGTTATTTAAACTAATTGAATTTAATGAAATTCAATTGTACTGACGAACAGACGTCAGCTTCAGTTTTCAGAGCAAAAAAAAAAAGCAGACCTATACATGTATGGCAGAGCAGGGAGTGCACATGTGCTTATTCAAGTGCCTTCTACAATTTGTGCGATAAAGTTGGCCCGTGTCAATATTGGGCCAGCGTGCCAGAGCTTTAATTAATTTCGTTTCGTTGGCCACCAAACTTTTAAAGTTTCCCCGAGTTTTTCGTTTGACTTAGAAAGAACTTTTCTTGCAGCACCAACTGGCCATACAAGAAGTTCAGCTGGCGGCCAAAAATGCAGCGGCCGACAAGCTGATCGTCATTGTCAGCGCCGAGAGCGAAAAGGTGAAGCGTGAACGCTTCATAGCCTCAGAGGAGGAGAAACGCGTGCGCATCATCGAGGAGGATGTCTCCATCAAGACCAAGCTCTGTGAGCAGGATCTGCGACAGGCTGAGCCCGCTCTGGTCGCCGCACAGGCGGCGCTCAATACCCTGAACAAAAACAACCTGACGGAGCTAAAGTCCTTTGGATCGCCGCCCAAAGGCGTGATCAATGTCTGCGCCGCTGTCATGGTGCTGCTGGCCACGAACGGCAAGATACCGCGCGATCGCAGCTGGAAGGCAGCCAAGCTGATGATGGTGCGCGTGGATCAGTTTCTCAGCGACTTGCTCAACTACAACAAGGACAACATACATCCGAATATAATCGAAACCCTGCAGGAATACCTAAAGGCAAGAGATGAGAGCTGGAATTTCACATCTCACAGACATCGAAAATTGTTTTTCTTTCGTAGGATCCCGAGTTTAATCCGGACAAAGTTGTGCAAAAGTCTGTGGCAGCTGCTGGGCTCTGTGCGTGGGTCATCAATCTGCATCGCTATCATCAGGTCTTTCTCATCGTGGGCCCCAAGCAGCAGGCCCTGCAGGATGCCCAGCAGGAGCTGTTCGAGGCGCGCGAACGGTTGCAGTACCTCAAGACGAAAATCAACAACTTGGAGGACAAGCTGGCCGACATTCAGGCGGAGTTCGAGCACGCTGTCGCCGAAAAGCAAAAGTGCCAACGGGAGGCGGACAAGACGTCCTTTACCATCGATCTGGCCCATAGGCTGGTCAATGGACTGGCCAATGAGAATGTCCGCTGGCGCGAGTCGGTGCAGAGGTGAGTCTGACCTGTGGACGGTGCTCGCCCATTTATGCGCCATCAATTATTAAATTTAATTTACATTTTGTGTGTGTCCGCAATCGCTTTAATTGCTTTCCCGCCTCCCTCCCATCCCCTCGTGGGGGGCCTCAGTTGAACGAACTGTGCCAGTATTTCGCACACTTGCGGCTCACCGCAACAACAAAAGGCCGTAAATTGTATTTACTTGCGCTCATTTGGCCCACTGCAAGTGCCACTACCCATTCCCCAATCCCCATTCGCCACTCCCTATTCCCCATTCTCCACTTTCCACTTTCATCTGCCTGCTCGCAGCCTCATCCCATCACTCGCCGCCTCCTGCTACCAATTGAACAAATTGCGCACTGTCGCAGCCAATGAACTGCCCGCCGTTTGTTCTTCCGACAGTAAATAAACTGCGTCAGCGTCGACTCTTCTGAGCTTTGCACTTGCACTCAGCACTCGCCCCCGGTAATGAGAAACAACCCAAAAAGCATTTAAAGCGCCGCACACATGCAATAAACCAGAGCTGGCGCTGCAACAGACATCCTCACTGACCTAGAGGCAATCTGAATTCCGATACGGCCTGAGAGAACTTTAACAGGCAAAAGGCTGATGCGCAGCTACAATAACTATCATGAAGAGACATATTGAAGTCATCCAGTTTTGAAGGATCTGCTCCACTGATTATTGCCTAGTTATAAATTGATATCAATATTACAATGTTTGATTTCCTGCGGCCTTTTGTTGGTATTGTATTGAACTAAATTTTTATATTATAGTTAAATTTTATTGAATCAAACTTTTACTTAAGAGAACTTTAGAGCAAAAAAAACTGCTCCATATGTCATCTAATAATTATAAATATTAATAGCATATCAATAATTAGCCATATCATTTACATACACATATGCATATTACTGAGCAGCTAAATGAGATAATCCGACTCAACTATGCATGTTTTTCGTATGTATGTATATGTATGTCTACCTGTCTCTCTGTCCATCTCACGGTCTGCCTCTTCAGGTTTCTCTCTGACAGAAGACCATTTAAGTTATCTACATGTATGCAGCAGTACTCATGTCGTATTTATAAGTAAGTCAATCGAAGCTAGAGTGTTTGCAGCAGCAGAGAATACTCCCATTGGTCAGTTAAGACTCGACTGCAACGATCTCTACCTGGCGTCGAGAACAACATTTGAGAGCGAGTTAGGCTTTGAGTGAAGGGTGCCCTATATAAAGGGCAGCAGCAGCTAAAGCATTTCCTCAGTCGCCCAGGCCTAGTGGAGGTCAGTCGTGCACTCCGATAAAGTGAATTTAAGTGGAGTGAAGTAAAGTGTGCTCGTTTAGCTCAGCTTAAATGACTTAGAGGAGAGACTTGGAGTAAATACTTGGAGGAAATATTTAGAAGAAATACTGGGAAAAAATACTTGGAGGATATACTTATAACAAATTCTAAGAGCAAACCCTTTACAAAACTTTTAGAGGAAATCATTGGCGTAAATCATTAGAGTATATCATTAGAGGCAATACTCAGATGAAATACTCAGACTGTCAAAGTCTGTAATACAATTCAAGAGAAACAATGCGACATCATAAAAATATACTTATAAAAAATCCTAAAAGAAAACCCTTTACGAAACTCTTAGAGAAATTCATAAGAGGTATTAGGTAAAATACTCAGACTCTGTCAAAGTCTATCATACAAACAATTAATATGTCATAATTTAAATTCAAGAGAAACAATGCAACATCATAAAAGTGTATTATAAACTAAATTTCGATAAACCATTCTAATTTTCTGAAAACCAAAATAGTTCTTAGAGTACGTGCAACATGAATATTAATTTTGTATGGAAAATTTATGTTTGGCTTTCCATTCATGTGCTTGTTCCCATTGATGGTAAATAGTAATGCACAAAATGTGCTCTCAACACCTTCGGCTGCCCACGGGCACAGACTAGTTTACGAGATCAATATTTGCCATGAAATTCAATTGAGTGCGCGTGGTAGCCAAAGGAGTATCCACAGACAGCAGGCAGTGACTACACACACACACACACACACACACTCTCTCTCTCACTACTTTTTTTGCCATCTAAATAACTGCAAAATTTCACACACATACACATGGGCATTCAATCGGCCGCACAATTCGACAACGGCAGCACCTGAATCGCCAGAGGGCGAATTCATGAATGCATCACTACATATGTGTGAAAAATATTAAAATGTTTGCTCGGCTCGTCTGTGTGACTGTGTGTGTGTGTGTGTGTGAGTGCTCGTTGTGAGCTATGAGTGTGCGTACAATAGACTGGCAAAGAAACAGCAGCAGCAGCAGCAGCAGCAGCTGCAGCAGCAGCTAACACCAGATAGCAGGGGATTCCATGCTCGAATGTCAAAACTGAAAACCTTCTTGCTCCGAGAGAACTTTCAAATATTTATGAAAATATAATTTGCGCTCAACAGCAGCGGAGGAGGAGGAGGAGAGGAGGAGCAATGTAAAAACTGCAAAATGTTGTGCGGTTGTGACCTCTGTGTGCGTGTGTATGTCTGTGTACCGTTATGACTTGCATATAAATTTCTATTTGACTATGGCATTAAATATTCTTCATTGTAAGTGCATACAAATGCAACTACAGAAAGAGAGAGAGAGAGAGAGAGAGAGAGAGAGAGAGAGAGAGAGAGGGAGAGAGAGAGAGACACATCTATATGTGTAAACGCTCTTGGATCTGTATTGCCGTTGGCTTTGGTGTTGCTGTTGTAGCTGTTGTTGTTGCTGCTGCTTGCTGTTCCTGCTGGCGCTGCGAAGCTGCTTTTGAAATATATTTTGCGTTTTGAATGAGAATGCACTTATGCCACTTGACAGGTATTTTATCAAATTTTGAACAGAATATTTCTTTCAAAACAATTATTTTAATTTAACAATACAACATATATACATATGTATGTACATATGTATGCGTGTATCTGTGTGCAGGTGTTAGCCATGTTAGACATTTATGCTTTGCAATTGCACAGTCTCTGCCTTATTCAATTACCAAGCACCATTTGAAGCGCACACATGTGCCTTTCTATGTGTGTGTGTTTTTGGAACAAGAGCATAAATCACTTAAGCCTTAAAGCCATCATCTTGTGCTGAGTGCAACACTTGCGTCTCTTTATGTCGCCCGCTGCAGAGCCCGTCACTTATGCTCCGGCTTAAATATATCAAAAATGTTTGGCATGCAGCAAATTCAAATAATCATTTTTAAAGCTACACGACAGCAACAACATGAAGCATGCAGATTATGCTGCCGATGCTGTTGATGCTGCCGATGCCGAGGTCATTGTTGTCGTTCCTCTTGTTAATCTTACGCTAAAGTTGCTAAAGGCGCAGCCAAGGCGCAGCGAGTGCCTGCGGGGGCTAATAATAAACTTGGCCTGATGGAGTTATAAATGAGAATATCTTTTCCCACTTTAACGAATTTTTTTATTTATTATTTTTTTTTTTTTAATTTCGAATTCTTAAACTGGAAATTTTCTTTTTGTGTCTATTCATTCATTTTCATTCCATTGATCATTTTACTTCAAGCTAATCGCTATGCATACTTATTGTTCTGCCCTCGCTAAACAGACCCTCTGCATCATTATTAGTTTTGCAATTTCCCGTTTATTCAAATGCTAGCAACGCTCGACGGGCAGCCTTCAGCTTCCTTCTGCTGCACTTGTTATTTATACTTGAAGCGCACTTTAAAGTCGCTAAGGGACAGATTAATGCTCCCCGTTTACCAGGTCAGACAGCCAGCCAGCCAGCCAGCTCTCACGTTTCTGTTTTCGATGCCATTCTATTTTATTATACACTTGTCGAGGGGCATTTCAATTTTGGCACGAAATGGAGAAAGGCATATAAATGAACATTATTGCATCCATTAAAAAAAATGGTATATATGTATGTTTTATTTGATTATATATGTATATATATTATTCTCAGAATTTAACTAAATTTAAAATTAAAATTAAGTTAGGTTAAAATCAAAATTAAAATTATTTTAAAATGTATATATTGAAAAGAAAATCAGAATATTATTTAAATTTTTAATCAATTCAAAAACTGCAAGCTGAAATACCCCTATCAGAATATTATTAATATTTTTCAAATAATACAAAAACTCATACGTAAAAGAATCCATGGAGAATAGTAGTTAAAATTGCTGTCAATTCAAATGGTATATTAGGATTTTAACTAAATTGTGTCCATAGATTCAAAATAAAAATGTAATAAACTCCTATCAGAATTTTAGCTAAAATTTACTAAGAATTCCAAAACTCCTATCCAAAAACTAGCTAAGTTCAAAAGCTCCTATCAGAATAAATTAAATTATGGCATAAATTCATTTCTAGTAAAATACAACCAAGAAAGTCTTACCTTAAAAAACTCCCATCAGAATTTTAGCCACATTTTTCTACCAATTCAAAAAGTCCAGCATAAAGGAATCGATATCCTCATAAAGCTTCAGTCATTTGGGAAATATTTCATGTCATAACTGAAGCAGTTTAGAGTCCTCTACAGTTTCTCTTTCAGTGTATTACATTTTCGACCTGCCACTGGCTTCCGGTCTATGCTTCCGTTCTCATGCTTTCATCTATTCTTAACCATTCTATTGAAAAGCTTGCAGGCAAAGATTGGCACTCTACCTGGGGATATATTGTTAATTTCCTCGTTCCTGTCGTACGTGGGCTGCTTTACGCGTCGCTATCGCGAGGAGCTGCAGCACAAGATGTGGCTGCCGAGCTTTTGTAAGATGGACGTGAGTAGTTGTTGATTGCTGACTCCTCAGAGGCTCAGTTACTTAGCTGTTTGCATTTGTTGTATGCATGGCATGGAAATAGCCCCAGATACCCCACACGCAGGGCGTCGACCCACTGGCGCTGCTGTCGGACGACGCACAAATTGCCACCTGGAATAATGAGGGATTGCCCATGGACGGCATGTCCACGGAGAATGCAACAATACTGCAGCACTCAACGCGCTGGCCACTGATGATTGATCCCCAGCTGTGAGTATCATCGTCAGCTCGGGCTTATGCCATAATTGAGCGAGCCTGGCGACAGTCGACTACGGGCTTATCCATATTTAATAAGTGAAGAGCATTAACACGGTGAGTAACACTTTGGTTCATTTAATTCCCCTGCTTGCAGTCAGGGCATCAAGTGGATCAAGAGCCGCTTTGGAGCCGCCCTGGTGGTGCTGCGTATGACGCAGCGTGGCTTTCTGGAGGCACTGGAGAAGTCCATCTCGCGCGGCGACACAGTGCTCATCGAGCAAATTGAAGAGTCCATGGACACTGTGCTCGAGCCGCTGCTCAGCCGCGCGCTAATCAAAAAGGGTCGATATCTGCGCATTCGGCGAACGGGAAATGGAGTTCAATCCGAATTTCCGTCTCATATTGCACACGAAGCTCGCCAATCCGCACTACAAGCCGGAAATGCAGGCGCAAACGACGCTGATTAACTTCACGGTGACACCGGACGGACTGGAGGAGCAGCTGCTAGCGGAAGTGGTGAAGATTGAACGCCCGGATCTGGAGCAGATGAAGACCGAGGTGACGATTCAGCAAAACATGTTCAAAATCTCGCTGAAGGCGCTCGAGGACGAGCTGCTGGCCAGGCTGGCCTCCGCCAGCGAGAACGTGCTCGAGGACCATGCGCTGGTGCTCAACTTGGAGAACACCAAGCGCACCGTGGACGAAATCGAGTCCAAGGTGCGGGAGGCGCACCTAACCACGCTCCAGATCGACGAGACCCGAAACATTTACCGAGCCGCCGCCAAGCGGGCGGCCATTTTGTACTTTGTGCTGACGGATCTGAATCGCATCAATCCCATATACAAGTTCTCCCTGAAGTCCTTCATGAATGTCTTCCGGCAGGCCATAGCCGTAGCGCCGGCATCTAAGAGCTATGAGAAGCGCGTGCTCCACTTGGTCGACTCGATCACGCTGCAGACGTATCGCTATACGCTGCGCGGCCTGTTCGAGGCGGACAAGCTGACGTTCAGCTCGCACCTGACGCTGCGCATCATGATCGCCGCCGAGCAGGTGGCCAAGGATGAGACAGACTTTCTGCTGCGCTATCCGCACGACCCCAACACCCTCTCCCCGCTGGACTTTGTGGGGCGCAGTGCCTGGGGCGGCATCAAGTCGCTGGCGCTCGTCGAGCACTTCTATGGCATCGACAAGGACATGGAGAACTACACCAAGCGCTGGCGCAAGTTCGTGGCCAGCGATACGCCCGAGCGGGAACAGTTCCCGGGCGAGTGGAAGCATCGCACCCCGCTGCAGAAGCTGTGCATTATCAGAGCCCTGCGGCCCGACCGCATGACCTATGCGATGGCCCAGTTTGTGGAGCAGACGATGGGGCGGGCCTATGCCGAGGTGCAGACGCCGCCGTTTGGGGCCATCTTCAAGGAGCTGAACGCTGCCACGCCCGCCTTCTTTATACTGTCGCCGGGCGTGGATCCCATACGCGATGTGGAGCGCCATGGGCAGCAGCAGGGCTTCCATGCGGATGCCGGAACTCTGGTGAATATCTCCTTGGGCCAGGGGCAGGAGCTGCTGGCCGAGGCAGCCATGGAGCAGGCACTGGCCTCCGGTCAGCAGTGGGTCATACTGCAAAACATTCATCTGGTGGTGAACTGGCTGCCCACCCTGGAGAAGCTAATCGAGCGCATTGTGCTGCAGTCCGAATCTCAGGGGGACTCCAATTTCCGCTTGTTCATTAGCGCCGAGCCAGCTCCGGATCCGCAATACCATGTCATACCCCAGGGCATTTTGGAGTCCTCCCTCAAGGTGGTGAACGAGCCGCCCGCAGGGATGGCCGCCAATCTGCACAAGGCCTGGGACAACTTCACGCAGGAAACGCTGGAAACGTGCACCCAGGAGGCGGAGTTCAAGTCAATACTCTTTGCCCTCTGCTACTTCCATGCGGTGGCCGGCGAGCGGCGCAAGTTCGGGCCCCAGGGCTGGAACAAGGTGTATCCCTTCAACATCGGCGACCTGACCATCTCGGCCAGCGTGCTGCACAACTACCTGGAGGGCAGCAGTCGCATTCCGTGGGAGGATCTGCGCTACCTTTTCGGCGAAATCATGTACGGCGGCCACATAACCGACGACTGGGACAGACGACTCTGCCAGACGTTCCTGGAGGAGCTGCTGCAGCAGGATCTCATCGATGGAGACTTTGAGCTGTGTCCCGGCTTCCCAGCGCCGCCCAATCTGGAATTCGAGGGCTACCACGACTACATCACCGAAATGCTGCCCGACGAGTCACCGCTGCTCTACGGCCTGCATCCCAATGCCGAGATCGGATTCCTCACCAGCGCCTCGGAGCAGCTGCTGCGCACCATCTTTGAGCTGCAGCCGCGCGAGTCCGAGCTCAGCTCGCATTGCGGTGCGCCGCGCGAGGAGCTGGTCAAGATCATGATCGACGACTTCCTCGACAAGCTGCAGGACGAGTTCAATCTGCAGGCCCTGCTCAACCGCGTGGAGCGCAAGACGCCCTTTGTGGTGGTCGCCCTGCAGGAGTGCGAGCGCATGAATGCGCTCATTCGGGAAATCAAGCGCTCGCTGCGTGAGCTGATGCTGGGGCTGAAGGGGGAGCTGACCATCACGCAGGAGATGGAACGGCTGGACTATGCCATCTTCTACGATCACGTGCCGACGGCCTGGGCCCAGCTGGCCTACCCCAGCATGCTGGGCCTGCAGGGCTGGTTCGCTGACCTGCTGCATCGCATCAAGGAGCTGGCCGGCTGGCTGAACGACTTCAAGCTGCCCTGCGTCATCTGGCTGGGCGGGCTCTTCAATCCGCAGAGCTTCCTCACGGCCATCATGCAAGAGAGCGCGCGCAAGCACGATCTGCCCCTGGACCGCATGCTGATCAGCTGCGACGTCACCAAAAAGCAAAAAGACGACGTCACGTAACTAGCCGCAATCGAAAGCATATCCATATCCTCATTGACCTCGCTTGCTTTCAGATTGCCCCCCATAGAGGGCGCCTTTGTGCACGAGCTGTATTTGGATGGCGCCAGCTGGGACTGCCAGCTAAACTCTATTGTGGCCCTGCACCCCAAGGAGCTGCTCTGCGCCATGCCCGTCATCTACATCAAGTCCATTGTCCAGGAGAAACAAGAGCTGCAGCGCGTCTATGAGTGTCCTCTGTACAAGACCAGGTGAGAGGCGAGGCGACGCACATTGTTACCGCAGCTATAGCCAGCTATGTACATCTATCTGCCTGCATCCAATCTGTTGCAGGTCGCGTGGCAACACCTACGTATGGACGCTCAATCTGAAAACACGCGACCGTCCGGCCAAATGGATTTTAGCAGGAGTCGCGCTTTTGTTGCAGCCATAAAGCATTATTGAACCACCCATTGTTGGCCACGTCATTCCCGTCATCCACTCCAGCTACAGCTACAGCTACAGCGGAACGACGACAGCGAGAGCTTTTGTGTCGACTTCCTCTGAGCTAATTCATTAAATATATATATTTGTTTATACATTTATATGTATGTATATAAGTATGTAGCACAGCTGCGGTAATAAGCACTAAGTACTAAATGTTGAATCAAAAGGCAGAGACTAAGTAACTCAAAATCCACATCTATGTTAATAGCAATATGTGTTAATCTTAGCTGCAACTATTACTAATACTACTACTATTATTACTACTACTCCTATTCTTCTTACTACTGATACTTTGTTTTTACTACCACTACTACTATTACTATATTACTACTACTACTATTCATACTACTTCTACTGAATAGTAGAAAATAGTAGTAGCATGAATATATAATATGCTACTACTATTTTCTTTACTACTACTCATATTTTTCTTACTAAAATGTTTTAGCTACGACTACTACTACTACTATTAGTAGTACTACTACAACAACTACTAATAATACCACTACTACTGTTAATACTACTACTATTACTACTCATACTACTACTATTACTATTCATACTACTACTATTACTACTCATACTACTACTATTACTACTCATACTACTACTATTACTATTCATACTACTACTATTACTACGCATATTATTACTACTAATCATACTACTACTACTATTTATACTACTACTACTACTTTTTATACTACTAATACTATTCATACTACTACTACTACTGTTAATACTACTACTATTACTACTCATACTACTACTATTACTACGCATACTACTACTACTATTCAAACTACTACTGCTACTAATCATATTACTACTACTATTCATACTACTACTTTTTATACTACTGATACTATTCATACTACTACTTTACTACTACTACTACTACTACCATTACTATTATTACAATTTTTTACCGCAGGTGCATATATACCTACAAGTTTTTTAATATTTACACATTCGTAACTCACTTCCACAAATATTAAGTACGTGAAATTCCGTTTTAAACGACGCAGCATAATAGCTGGATGGAAATTTTCTTAACACACCGAAGATTATATGCACTTATAAACTTATTTTAATCTTGTTAATATTCTTTATATATTTACGAACGTTTCTTTTTTTAAATTATTTTTCAATGTTTTTTTTTATATATCTATTTAATTAATTAATATATATCTATTTATATATTAAATTAATTATCCGTAGCTGAATATTTATATTCATTTACTATAGATTAGTATTACTATAAGATTAATACTAAGTTAAAAATTCAGCGCAGCAACTGTGGCCTTAAACTTGTACCTTATATATTTTTAGTACAATTTGCAGCCAGAGCAGTTGGGTTTGCTTATCTTTAAGTTCATTTTAGTTGGCTTTAATATGTTTAGCATGCAGTTAAAAGTTTTCCATTCAAGTTTTTAATTTTCAAATAAGTGTTCACGTGTTGGCTACGTGATAAACTAGTCTATTCCGGTTAACTACAACTACGAAAACTTATTTTTAGATATAGTCTGCTTTAGCATAGCAACAGACCAGCAGACGGAGGAGTGGGACTTTAAATATTTGTAATTGAGTAGAAGTTGTAATACTTTTAGAAACATGGATTCGGTTTACAGAGTTTCTAGCGAGTGCAAATTACATTTCAAGTCCAAGTCGAGTCCAGAAATTAGAAATATAAAGCACAAATATAAACAAACTGAAACACAAGTCAACAAGTCTAGCGATGCTTCGAGCAACGTAAACAAAATTTGCAAAAGGCAATTAAAATTTCGTTTTATTTTTTGCCCAAAAATTTGCTGTAGCTTTTTTTTTCATTTTTATTTTTCTAATCAAATTTCTCACATTGTCGAGAGTAAACAATAAACAGCATATGCTGGCTTCGCCCGAATACGCTAATCAGTGAACTTACATTCATAACTTCTGAGACAATTATTACACATACGCCTCGTGTGCTCGAGAAAAAAATTATAGCAGCTGCTGCCCACGTGAACGGCCCATACACAATTGTAATCTACGGTATCTAGGTGTGTGTGCCTTCCCAATCGGCAGACTTAATTCTTACGTGCAGCGACCCCCACTTGTCGATCACGTGTAGTAGACTCGCCTCAGTCGCTTCAAGCGATAATTCACTTGCTGAATTGAAGGCGGCCTGCGTCAAAGCAGCTCGCGGGGAAAAGTACCGGACGGCATAAAAAAAAGAGGGGCTCGACGCATAAGTTTCGGGCGTGATCTCTGCACCAGATTAAGCTGCTGACGTTCCACTAAGATGACGTACTTAGCTTAAATGTCTGGCATGCGTCCGATTTATTACATAAGACTAAATGTTAAGTTGAGTTTCAAAACAAGAAACGCACGCAATCAAAATACCCTTTGGACACTGAAATCTATTTCCATAAGGCGGGCGGAAGCACAGCTCGTTGCCAAGTGGAAAAATTTAGAATACCCTGTACTCGTTATAGACTCAATGACATATACAATGGCATACAAAATATGACCAAATATAGATGATCTTGATATCATATATCTAGTAAAAATATTATATATTAAACACTTTGCGTGATTATAATAGCCCTTTTTAAATTACTTTTTAAGACATGAGCTAAAAAAGAGTAGTAAAAGTAGTCTAGAAGTTTATATGTCAGACGGCAACTCAAACAGCTTACATAGATAAGATATATAAATTACGTTTAATTATTGAGTACGCAATTGAAGTGCATTCCATATATATATGAACACTTTACAGGGTATCACTGAACAGAGTCCCAAATTATGCGCTTATTATAAATATATTGAAATATATTTCAGCTACCCTAATCTTACTTATTGGCACAAATAACTTTATGCAGGGTATTACCAAGTCGGGCATGCTTACACATGTATATCAGTATTCAACTATTAAAGATATATTTCAATGGTTCAACTTTCCCTATGTATCTCACATAAGTTTCTGCAGGGCATCAGCGAGTCGTGCATGCTCCAGCTGATCGCAGTCTTTAGTGTTTCACCAAACTCAGCGCATATTATGTCAGTGCACAAACTCTCGCTTTGGCGTATTCCCCGAACACGGAGACAACACGTGACACAGTCCCAGCGAACGTATGACCAATCCATCCGCCTCGCCAGTCGTCGATCGTTTATGATCGCGCCGGGTGCGAGGAGCGAAATTGCGAGCGAATTGTTTTTGTGTTCTTGTTAGCTTTATAGATAAACGTTTGGACGCGAAGCGAAGCGACGCGATGTTTCGGCAAGACGTTCGGCCCCCGTCAGCCAGACATTACTAACAAATTCCGACACCGTTCCGCTCTTCGCCTGTCGCTCACATGAAAAAGTATTTAAATGAGGAATTATACGGTATGACAAATCAGAATCGCAATAATTGTGAAACGGTAAACGTCTCGCAAGGCAGGAGAGAAATCCGCATATATATATATATACACCAAACATCTGTTTGCCAACGGAAGCTGAGCGACTATACGACTATACAAATCCGAGGTAAGCACAAAGCACCAAGTGTCTAAATTTAATGCGCCCAGGCATCTAAATATTTAAAGCATATACTTAACGCATTATATGCAGCGTGACAAGTAGAAAAATTTGTAACACTTCCGTTTCGCATATTTGCTCGCAGAAATATGGCCACTGCTCACTTGCCCATCCAGAAGTACAAATACTACGAGCACAATGGAGAGCCGGGCTGCCAGGGGCTGGACGAGGTGAACCGCATGTTCCGGAACTTCTGGGATCCGACCGCCTACTGGATGTGCGATAAGCAGGGCACGCGCGCTCGCTTCCTACGCTGCCCCAAGTCGCAGCTGTACTCGGAGGAGCTCGGCCGCTGTGTGCACTACACGGAATGGAGATGGACGGACCCAAAGGAGCCCCCAAGTCGTCCACAGTCCTAGGCACAATTAGCTCGCCAGCTCGCTCACTCTCATTATTTATACATAGAACATAACTTATATATTTAATTTAACATTTAAGTCGTATTGTTTTTAAAAAACATTTTACTTTATAAGTGCAAAAAATACACACAAATGAGAATATCAGTACAAAATCAAAAAGTATTTTTATATTTCATCTATATATATATATATGTATATATATATATATATACGCATATATATGTATATATAACTTAGATCAAGGTGTCTTTATCCATTGCTTAACAATTTCGAGCATTGTTTAGAATTATTTGTGAGCATAATTTATAATCATCCGTCATCAATTTAACTGGAATGCAAATGATTCACACAAAAAGGGAATGTTGCCGTTATTGGAAATCGGAATAGCAATATATAGAATAGCAAAAACTCAATTATATGCAGGTTGTGCGACATATAAATAGCTGCCCTAATTATGTTTTCATTCTGTTAACGCTTGCAGCTAGTTGTAATTGAACTAACTACTTTCAAACTAAATAATTAATCGCCCGAGGGCTGAGTGTTTCTGGGCGAACGACATCAACGTATTGTTGTTGGGGTTTCGGCTAAGAAATGAAAGGGAATTGAATGTCGAGGCTCTGTTGGCCCTTTAGAGCTCCACATGGGAGCCTTCCTTGTTGATCACCTTGAGCTTCTCCTTCTTCGGAGGCTTGGTGTCAACGGGAATCTGCTCCTCCACAGGCGCTGGCTTCTTTGGCACTGAGCGCTTTGTTGTCTCTGGTTTGGGTGTGGAACTTGTTTCTTTCTTTGTTGCCGGCTTGGGCGTTGTTGTTGTTGTTGTTGTTGTGGTGGCTGGTTTGGCTGTAGTGGTCTTTGGCTTGGCAGTTGTCGTAGTCGTTGTTGTTGTTGTTGTTGTGGTCGTCGTCGTCGTGGGTTTTTTGGTTGTCGTAGTTTGGGGCTTTGGCGTTGTGGTAGTTGTAGTTGTTGTGCTCGTGGTAGTCTTTGGTGCTGCCTTTGGCTTGGGCTTGGCAGTTGTCGGTGGAGCGCCAACAGACGCCTCCAGACCGCCCTCGACGCGCACATTACGCACCTTGACGGTGGGCTGCTTGGCCGCCTTGGGGGACTTGACACGGGCCAAATAGTGATTGAAGGGCGAGCCCAGATATAAATGATCCTGGAACTCGAGCACATGTGAAACACCCACCACGGACTTATCGAATCCGTGCAGCGAGCCTACAATATTGCCATTCCAGTCCACGCGAACCACTGTGGTGCGCTTGGGTGCCAAGAACATGGCCATCTCGCCGTGACCGACAAAGTGCACAAAACGCTGCGAGAACTTATTCGGGTACACGCTGTTGATGTAACGGAAGGGCAGCTCGAAGAGCGCAAGCATGCGGGCCAGGAACAGACGGATGGTGGGGAAGCGCGAAAAGAGCGAGAAGCTGGGAGGATGCTCGCTGTCAGCGCTGGACACAAGGGGCACCCAAATGCCGTCGGCGTCGGGAGTCAAATTATCGGGCAAGCCAGGCAGACCCTCAACAAAGACTTCACTCTGACCGCTCTTGGGGCCCTTCAGGTAATACTTTGTCAGACGCATTGCTCCCGTCTCAGCCACCACAATGAAATCTTCATTCGGGCTCAACGCCACACCGTTGGCAAAGAACAGTTCGTCAAGCAGCACTTCGCTGACGTTCTTGGCCCGATTGTATTTGAATAGACTGTAAAGAGAAATCATTAGAGAAAGGCGAAGGGTGAGGCGAGCGCTAGGTCAAACAGAAACCGGTTTGAGCGGCAACCGTTCGTTTAAAATATTAAATGAACTCACCGCCCAGATGGATTAGCCAAAGAGGCAAATATAAGATCTTGAATAGTGAAGTCTGAAGAAGAATCGGTCCAGTAGATCTCACCCTCCTTGCTAACGGTCACTGAATTGAAGACCCTGGCTCGCCGATTGATGCTCTTGCCAGGCAGCTCCTGAGTCGGCGACACCAACAGTTTCTTCTTGTTTGTGGTTAAATCAACTTGCCACAGTCCATAGTAGGCATCGGCGACGATCAGATTATTGCCTTGGGTATCGAATGCCATGCCCAGCGGGCGACCACACTTCGCCTCCTCAAATACTTCGGCTACCAGGGGACTATTGATATTAGCGAGTATCCTTAATACGCAGTCAGAGTACTTACCGCAGGGCTCGCCGAATTTGGCTACATGCGTCACATGGTTGGATGTCAGCTTGATGATCTCACCACCATGTAGGCCAGTGTAGATCTCATTGTTGCGCACGATTAGGCACTCCGGTCCATAGATGCGGCCCTCCAGCAAACGCTCAGCGCCCTCCAAGTGAAAGTTGGACTCGAGGGCTCCCTTCAGTTCTTTGGGTGGGGCAACACTGTGCAAGAATGTGTTAGTATTATTTATTAAATATGTATATAAATTAGGCGAGCTGTAGCTTACATGAAATCTTTATAGGGGAAAGTTGTCCGCGGGGGCAGACCCGGGAACAAAATAATAATTAGAAAGAAAATCATGAAATTCATGATTCTCAGACGTATTGACCGCAAGAGTCCCATGATTAGGTATGTATATAAAGCAACTAGCCCTTTTAACTAACTAAACAAAGTAATTTATAGTAAATGGCAGCACCGGCCAAGAAAAAAACCAAAATCGACACGACGGCAAAGTTCAAGAGGAAAACGCAAAAGTCATCGCACCGGTGCAGTTAAAACAGGGCTGCAAAGCAAACAATACTTAAGCCGCCTATTAGATATGTGCTGATGGAGCATGACTAACCAAATTAATGTTAATTGAAAATTATCATTGCGAGAAAAATTAAATATTTTTTAATGGACTTCTAAGCAATGCTTTATTTATAACTTTACTGTACAAGCAAATACTAATTTATTTGCAGTATATTTTGGCTGGCAGAAATATATACTGGCAGAAATATATACTAAGTAATCGATTATCGAGCGCCCTCCACCATGTGAACTAGTTCATATTGCTGAACCACACAGTAAATTGAGTGCTCTTGTTTTTGTGGACGACGCAGTTGATAATGAGCGACAATCTGATCAGTAAAGAGGAAGCCTACGGCATGGAGCAAGATCAAGATCTGGGCGGCAAGCATTACTCCCGCTGTAGCAGCGCGGGCAGCACCCATACACCCAACTCTTCGGCGCACAATTCTGGTAAGCAGTCAGCGTCATCTTCACTGATTCGTTTGTTTTTGTTTGTTTTCAATGCGAGCGTGACGATCAGCTGATAATAATGATGGTGGCATTGAGTTTCCGCCTCTGTTGTTATTTCTGGTATCCATTATCAGCGCGTAGCATTTTATTACATTTGCCCGACCTCTATCTATCTATATCTCTCTCACTCTGTCTCGGTCTCTTCCCGCGCACACAGACGACGATGACGACAGCGGCGATGCACGACACATGGGAGCTACAAATTCGAATTCGAACTCTTCGCTGAGCTACAAGGAGCGCCGACGCTCGGCTCACACCCAGGCAGAGCAGAAGCGTCGGGATGCGATCAAAAAGGGCTACGACAGTCTGCAGGAGCTGGTGCCACGCTGCCAGCCAAACGACTCGTCTGGCTACAAGCTGAGCAAAGCGCTGATACTGCAGAAGTCCATCGAGTACATTGGCTATCTGAATCAGCAGAAAATCAGGCAGGAGGACGAGAGCGCCGCTCTGCAGAAGGAGGTGACGGCGCTGCGTATCATACAGAACGGCTACGAGACCATGCTGCAACATCAGCAGGCCAATCCGGGGCCCGAAGAGGCGCGTCTCACAGACGAGGCCAAATTTCAAGTGGTCAGCAAAATGCGAGCCAAATAGTCGCACTAGAAATAACCCCGTGACAATCGCTCACTGACTCGTGTTTCACAGTTTCAGGCAATACTGGACGAAATGTTTGAGACATTCCAGAACATACCGATGGATAACTTCAAGCAGCTGACAAGCGGCGTCATACCCTGGCTGGAGGAGCACTGCAAGCCGCACATTCTGCGCAACATTCTCAGCCGGACGCTGCAGCAGATGGCGCAGGAGACGCAAGAGAAGCAGCAACAGGCCATGGACCAGGAAACTGGGGAGGGCTTCAGTTGAATCCCCTTGTTGTCGTTTGTTTTTTCGGTCTTGTTTCTGTTTTTGGTAAATGCTTTCATTAGTAAATGCGTCATTTAGTTGTAAAAGCGTGCGATATAAAGG
This sequence comes from Drosophila navojoa, assembly GCF_054131105.1. Classification (NCBI taxonomy): domain Eukaryota; kingdom Metazoa; phylum Arthropoda; class Insecta; order Diptera; family Drosophilidae; genus Drosophila; species Drosophila navojoa. The sequence continues at coordinate 13,263,559 of NC_142890.1, forward strand.
GGCTAACATTGACTTTTTGGCTTAAGCTTAAAGATTAGATAAATGCTACAATTAGATAAGAGATTTGCCTACATATACTTAGCTTAGGGCGTGCCTGCCGCGCGCACTCAGAATCTGGCGCACAATCTCCATCTGCTCAGTGGCCTTCAGCAGAGTCAGCAGCTGGAGCAGCACATTCAATGTGTACGCCTTGAAGCGAGCCACTTGCTCGTCGACTGCTAACGCCGTCAGCAGCTGCAGCTGGTAGCGCTGCATCCTGTCCGCCGTCCAGACATGACGCGCCTCGTGCTGCAGCTTGAGCACGCCCGCTTGCATGGTGAACAGCAAAGCCTCGTAGAAGTTGTCGTCCTTCAGCTGCGACGCCTTCTTGGCGCTGGCCAAGAGCACGGCCGGAAGATCGCAACGGAACTCGTGAGCGCGCACAAAGCATGTGGCCGCCAGTTGACGCACATGCTCGCATCTGTGGCGCAGCAAACGCCAGCTGAGCCGGCGAAAGCGCTGCAGTAACTGCGTCGACCGCTGCGGCTGGCCAGTGGTGCACAGGTGCTCCACCTTGGACAGAAAACCCAGGAACAGTATAATGGAGGATGTGGCCTTATCGCCACTGCAGCAGTTCAGCATGTACTCGCAGGCCTTGGGCAGCTGGCAGGCCAGCTCCTCGTAGTTCATTTCACTGGGCTCCCACTCTAGCTTCGTGTCGAACTCTGTCGCCTGCCGCTGGCCCACCAGCTTGCCAAGTGTCGCCCCGAAGAGCTGCAGCGCAGCATTCGAAATGGTCCACTCGGTGTAGTCGATGTACCCAATGGCCACCAGCATGATCTCGTTGTAGTACTTGCACATGGCCGGCCGCAGTTCCGTGTCCCGCACCAGCACGCACAGATAATGCAGCGCCAATGCCTCCCAGAGGTCGTGGTTGCTGCTGCCGGCTGCTTCGTCGCTGGCGCTGCCATTGAGCCGCTCCAGTATGCGCTGCACCGCTCGATGCAGCAGTGTGCGCTGGCGCGGATCATCGTTTTTGAGCACGTGCAGAAACATTATGGAGAAGCCGGCGCCGCGTCGCGTGGTGCTCACCTGACGGCACTCGGAGAGCAGCTCTCGCTCAAGACAATCGTGCAGCAGCTCAAATGCTCGATCCCCGCTGGGAACACTGCTGGTAATGGCGCGCGTCAGCCTGCCAATGCTCAGGCCAGCTGCCTCGATGGCGCCCTTGTGCCGGCACCGAGTCAACACGGCCACATTAATGTCCAAGCAGCGCTGCAGTGCCTCACAGTCGGGCATGCCAGCCGGGGCAGAGCGAAGCAGCGCACAAGCCAGGCTGGTGGCCAAGTCACAGCTTGCCTGCAATGAAGGTAATAGATTAAGGAGAATTGCAAAGAAACGATTGCGGAGACACCCACCTTCAATGTCAGCCAGAAGCTCATGAGCAAATATTTGCGACACGCCTCGTGATCCTCGTCGGCCACGTAGGCGCTCTCACTGACCAGCAGCTGCAAGCTCTCGTCCATGTCCTGGAAACTGGCGGCTGATGGCTCCGTCTCCGCCTGCCTCGCATTGGCCAAGTTGAGAAACTTCAGAATGACGTTCAGTATCCTCTCGAGCAGCGGCAAGAGCTCTGCTACATCTGCTTCCAGACTAATCCGACCACCGCTGACCAACTCGTTCAGAACACAGATGTGGCCAAAGAGATGCCCGCCGTCGCTTTTTGTGGTCTTCAGTGGATCCAGCTGGAATGCATCGAATTTGTGCGTCAATTGCTGTAGACATTGGTCGTAGAGGCTGTGGTTCAGCTGTGGATCAGCACCGCTGCGAACCACCAGCTGCGCATAGAGCGAGACCAGGGAGCACTCATCCACATCGGAGCTGAGGCAGAGCGTCAGGCAACGCTCGTTGCACTGCACGCTGTCCACGTGGCCCAGTTCGAGCAGAAGCGAAACGGTCAGCTCCAGAGCATCGTCGAAGCCTTGCGGATCGTCAAGGGACTTGAACAGCAACTGCGCCACGGACTTTGGCTGGAAGACGCCATGATCCAGCAGGAAGGCGCCCAGCTGCTGATTCTGCTGGGTGCTGCACATCTTGGCATTCTTGGTCACGCGCGTGCTGTATAGGGATTTGTGCAGGATTTCGAGCATTTTCAGGGCGAATATTTTGGGCTGATATACGTCGGAGAGGATGTCCTGCTCCAGCAGCTCCTGTTGCTGCCGGAAGAACCGCTTAATGTCGTTGGCCAGTGCATCGCTGCCAGCGCCTCCATCCACCCTCAAGGCCCTGCTGAAGTGCTTGGCCGTGTGGTTGATAATGTTCGGCATCTTGCCCAGCATTGTGTTGCGGAATTCGGAGCTCTCCACGCCACGATGACGCTCCATGAAGCTGTAGAAGAAATCCAGGCAATCCTCGACAGCGAAATTGGCGAGATTCTCCACCAGGAACTTAAAGATCAACAACTGCGCCTCCGTCTCGAATCCGCTGCAATTGGTCAACAATTCCGTGCTGATCTTGAAGAAATGCAGCTTGGATGCCACATAGATCTCCTTGGCGAACATGCTGAATATGAGTATGAGGCGCTGCTGCTCGCTGGCCGACCGAGCCGACTCCGAGCTGGCCAGGAACTCCACAATCTCTGGCTTCGCCTGCAGCAGCTGAAAGAGAGCATCTCGTTGCTGTATGCGCAGAAACCACTGCGAGTGAAAGTTTTGAATCTCCGCTATGTTGCCATTAACCAGCAGCTCCACAGCCAGATTGAGCAGAGCTGCCGAGCGCTGACTGCTCAGGCTCTTCACTGGATACTGACTGGCCGCACGCAGGCCCTTGTAGCTCAGACTCAAGCGCAGGCCTGCAAAAAACTCCGACTCGTCGTGCCCGCTCGCAGCCAGCAGCTGTGGCAGCCCATGGGAATTGAGTATGCCGCTCAGCAGGTAGTATTTGTTCCGATTCGTCCACGGCCAGAACTCCACGATGAGGCGAAAGTAGGCAAAAGCGCGTTTTTCCTGTTTGCAGCAGTGGTTGAACAGCGTCAACGTTTCCTCTCGCGAGCCAACCTGACTCTGACGCTGCAGGCAGTGGTAAAAATGCTCCAGATGCAGCCTCAGAAGCTGTAGCTTCGTAAACTTCTTGACCAGCAAATTAGTGGCCTTTAATATATGCACCAGGCTGCTGTCATTGTGCTGCAGGGCCGCAATGATGGCATCCATGCACTTGTCCTCTATCAGCTGGGCATCCAGTCGCGACCAATGGTTGGTCAGCAGAACCGCCTGCAGCATGAGAAACGCCTGCGGTTGATCATACGAGAGACGCTCAGGCAGATTAGAGAAATGCTCGTCCGCGAGCTCATATTTGTGGACGATGTGATAATAGACGCGGAAACTGACGTTTAGGGCAGCCTGATTAATGCTGAGTGACTCCGATTGGTTGGCCTCCTCGAAAATTTGGGCTGCGAGCTGGTCGGCCACCTCCTTGGGCACGCCATCGCCTAGGGACTGTGGGTGGGGGTGGTAAAACGCAGTCGATACACAAAAGTAAGTTATTTAAACCGGCAGAGCAACCTACCTGCAAATAGGAAAGACAGTCATTGTGGCTTTTGGATTTTGTCTCGCCTTTGGGAATTGTCGCAGCCATTGTTAAACAGGACCCGCCTGGCTAACGGAGTGGTTGGAGCAAACTAATAAATAAATTAAACAAAACTCTTATACATTCCGACTACACGTGCAGAGTCATCGTTGGCTATTTATCGATAACAGCGATGAGTAATCTTCGAAATAGGCATTTGCCCGCTTATTGGCATGCGGTCTCACTGGCATAGTGCTTCAGTTCAAGATGGCGAACGATGCGAGCAAGCTATTGCTATCTTCAAACCAAGAAAAAACCAGTCATTATACGTAAATAAACATGATTCAAGGTGAAATTTGTATATTTTTCACTAACCACAACCTTTTGCTTCCACAGCTACCTGAAGGAATTCCGCGTGGAACAGTGTCAATCGTTCCTGCAGCACAAATGTAACCAGCATCGCCCATTCGTTTGTTTTAATTGGCATTTTCAAAATCAGCGTCGTCGGCGACCCGTGCGTAAACACGATGGCACATTTAACTACAGCGCTGATAATTATTGCACCAAATATGATGAAACAACTGGAATCTGTCCTGAGGGCGATGAGTGAGTATTAACGCTGTTCAAAGTGTGACGTCTGGCTGGGTGAACTGTGAAGACGCCAACGCGAGCAATCAACGACGTAGTATTTTTTCATTTCCTCTTTGCGCTCAATTTTCTTTGCAATGTGTGTGTATCTCTTGGCTTCGTGTTTACAAACAAAAACTTTTCGTGCGAGTGTGGAGAGGAATCAGCGTATCATCGACTAGCTAAAAGTGAAATTAAATAGCCACTATTTCTATATATGCCAGTGTCTGTGTATGTGTTTGTGCGTAATCTAATAACACCCTAAGCAGAGGTCAATGCTAACGGCCGCCCATAGAATGCAAAAGTGAAAGTGATTTAGGCGATATAGCAGCTCGAGCTCGGAAATTCTAATCGGCAAGTGTCTCGACTGAGGGTTGTTGCTCTCGCACACACTCTCAAGTGCGCAGCGACAGTTATAGCTGCTACAAGTGTGTGCGTCATTGTTTTTATTGCGTTTTGCTTTTGCGCGTTTTTCCTTCAGTTTATTTTGGTTTTCCCCCGGCGGCGGCATCATAGTATGTAGTAAAAGCAGTACTGGTAGCTTCAAATGTACAGTTATATTGGGCAAAGCTTTCCCGCAAAGCTTTGAGCAACGAACGTTGAGCACAAAGCAAGAGAGAGCGAGTAATAGTAAAATAATACGCAATTTCATATTCTGCAATAACAGAAACAACAATCCTGACCCTGACTTGTATTGTGAATATATATGTTTGTGTCTGTGCGTGTGTGTGTGTGTGTGTGTGTGTGTATGTAGGTGGGTGCTGATTCACCCAATTGCTTTTATAACCGTAGGTTGGGGATGAACGGCTGCGTCGCTATTTTTAGCCTGCGGTTCAGTCCTTCTGTGCGTCACTTAACAATTCTCCCTCCATTATTTTTCGCCCAGATGCCCATTCCTACACCGCACTGCCGGCGACACAGAGCGTCGGTATCATTTACGCTACTACAAGACATGCATGTGCGTCCACGATACTGACAGCCGTGGGTACTGTGTGAAAAATGGTGTCCACTGCGCTTTTGCGCATGGCATGCAGGATCAGCGTCCTCCAGTATATGATATCAAAGAGCTGGAGACACTGCAAAATTCGGATATAACGTTAGACGGCACCAATGCACAAAACGCGCTCGATAAGGAACGGAATCTAATGAACGAGGATCCCAAATGGCAAGACACCAACTTTGTGCTGGCCAACTACAAAACCGAGCAGTGCAAGCGTCCGCCTCGCCTATGTCGCCAGGGCTATGCCTGTCCACAATACCACAACAGCAAGGACAAACGTCGCTCGCCCAGAAAGTACAAATATAGGTGAGTCTGCTTAGTTAATCGTAGCTAAACATTTTTATTACCATTTCGCAATGCCTTCGCAGGTCAACTCCATGCCCCAATGTCAAGCACGGCGAGGAGTGGGGCGAGCCGGGCAACTGTGAGGCCGGTGACAATTGCCAGTACTGTCACACTCGCACCGAACAGCAATTTCATCCGGAAATCTACAAGTCCACAAAATGCAACGACGTACAACAGGCTGGCTACTGTCCGCGCAGCGTCTTCTGTGCTTTTGCGCACGTGGAACGTAAGTAGTGCAGACATTGGCTGAATCATTTTATAGATAAGGTTCTGTAGACTTAAGACGCTGTTTTCCACAACCATAGCGGGCGGCTAGTGAACTAGTGTATATTAGTCTAGTCAATATAGATTAGGTTCACATGTTACCTATATACGTATTTTGGTTGATATTGTTTAATTGTTTACTTGTCTTTTACTCACTTTCACACATTGATCACACATTTGTGTAAAACCCTTAAAATTAAATGCAATCAATGCAACAATCGAATGCGCTTTGCTGCTTGAATCCATATTCCCCCCACCTCAAGCTTATCTGGTCAACGAGCAGAAGATGCGTGATCAAGAAATTGCTTTGAGCGAACTCATTTCCAATGGCTTGTCCGGTTTGAAAGTGCAGGATGAGGTGTCTAATGGCAAGCTGTCAACAGGACTGCTCCAGCTGAGCAATAATGTACGTATTATCAAATTGCAAATCAGAAATCAGTGTGATTGATCTCCCCCTATACATTACTTTGTTGTGTGTGTACATATGTGTGTGCGTCAAGCATTTCGCTAACACTCTAACCCCACTCCACTCGATCATCAGCTAATCCCAGCTAACAGCATCAAATCGCCAGTCATTGAGAAATATGTCCCGCTCTCATTTTGTTTCTTCGTTTCTCTTTGTTTGATTCTCTATTTCGTAGTTATTAAATATTGATGGTAATAATACAACCAACAAAATGTTGGTAGATGCTTTGGAAAATACAACTAATTCCAGCAAAATCTTAAATATATCACTACCACTGGACAGCCATCGTGAGTAATATATACTTTACATTGAATTTTGCATTGTTTTCAACAATGGTTGTGGACAAATTGACAGCGCATAAGAATAAAAAAAGAAAGAAAACAAAACAAAACGAAAGAAATAATTCAAATACTATACACACTAACTAAAACCAAACTAACGCATTTTCTTTCTGAAAACTATTCCAAGCAGCCTGTACATTGGACGATCCACGCGAGAACTCGCTATCGGCAAGTGTGGTTAACAATAGTTTATTAACACGTTCCTCGGCGCCAATTAACATTCCTAATACAACACTAAGTAACTCCATTAACGGTGAGTCACTGTCGACAAATTAACAAGTCTGTACCATGCTAATTTCATTTATCCACTCTTCGCAATATAGACTTCAATTCAGGTGGCTTTGCCGTCAACATTCCCAGCAGCTCGCTCACCTATAGCCCAACAAATCATGCCAATCTCTTCAATGTGTATGGCGCATCCAATAAGCTAAGCAATTCCCTTTCGGCCGCCACGCAAAACGATAGCAATAGCCTATTTTTTCCATCGCGCATCATATCGCCTGGATTTGGCGACGGATTATCTATAAGTCCATCAGTTAGAATATCAGAATTGAATACCATAAGGGATGACATCAACAGCAGCTCGGTGGGCAACAATCTGTTTGAGAACACGCTGAATACGGCAAAGAATGCATTCAGTTTGCAATCTCTGCAGTCTCAAAATAATACCGATTTGGGTCGCATGACCAACGAGTTACTTACAAAGAATGCGCAAATCCAAAAGTTATCCGGACGTCTTGAGGAGCTCATGTGCAAGCTGCAGATAGCCGAAATGCATCGCGACAAAGCCAAACAGGATGCACTGGAGTGGAAGGACCGGCACGATCTAGTGCAAAGGCAGCTCAATTTGCCTGGCGAATTGCGCGACCTATCCATACAAAAGCTTAAGCAATTGCAGGTAAGTTGCTTGCTTGAAATTTCAAATACCTAACAAGAAAAATACTTACAACAACAATTTGTAGTCAAAACTGCGCACGGATTTGGAGGAGGTAGACAAAGTATTATACTTGGAGAATGCCAAGAAGTGCATGAAATGTGAGGAAAACAATCGCACCGTTACGCTGGAGCCCTGCAATCATCTGTCCATTTGCAATACGTGCGCTGGCTCTGTTACCGAGTGCCCCTATTGTCAGGTGCGGGTAATCACAACGCACACATAGAATTTGTTTCAACCGTTCCAGGACTATAAGTGAATAGCTGCCGTGTCCAGTTGGTGTAAAGTCTGGTCTCAGTGACAACGGGCGAGGGAAACAGAATACTTTAATCGTAAGCAGAAAGTTGATTGACTAGCAAAGGCAGAGCTTACACATATGCTTATATATTATTTATATTTATCTATATGCAAATTAATTATCTTGGATATTAGCAATTACTAGGCACAAAATATGTAATTCGTTTAGCAAGCTGCTAAGCATTTGAAGTTTACTAATCGTCGAAATAGCGCTACTGAAAACTTCTTTAATTCATTTTTTATCTATACATTTATTTTTTTTTTAATGTTTGGTTTGTTTGCCATTTTTAGTTTTGTGTTTATTCTTTGTTTAGTCGTCTTGTTTATATATGCAACGCGTATATAAACAAATTTCTAATTTTCATTTAGTCCATGACATTTTATTTTGTACGGAAAGCATTTCCACTTTTATATCTGTATTCGAAAATTGCTAAACATGCAGTCACTACTGACCAGTTAATTAAGGAAACAAAACCATTTACTTCTATATGATATACACGTAAACGCTCATGTAATATGTGACGTAAAAGTTTTTTGACGCCGCTTAAATTTAAAAGAAAGAAATAATTAACTAACAACAAATGAAGAACCACCAGTGATTTTTATAAACCAATTGTCTAACAACTTATATTTGTAATTTTTTTTAGATATGTTCAAATGAAATGTAAACAAATCGAAAATGTAATTAAGAGATCTCTAGGCAAGGTTCGAATTTTAGCGTCTTTAATCAAAGATCTTTGAATGACAGAATTCAAAGCAAGTTTTGCAGGGACGCACAAAATAATGATAATTGTAGAAACATCCACGATAGTATTAAATCTATCTTTGACATTTGATCAGTTTGGACCGTTTTTCAGGCCACATTATACTACTATGTGAAAATGAAAAAGAAAAGAAAAGAAAAGAAAACTCCTTTATTTCTCATGTTTAGCCAGCAACAAATATAGAAACTGTTTCTGCATCAAATTATCTATAGATAATAATTAATAATTAAATCGAACACGAACACATTAACATTTTTTAATAATTTGTATCTGGTGTATTTCAATTTTATACTCTACTAGGTTACTATGTGATTTTGTTAGTGCTTTAAGTACGTTTTTTTTTTTTTTGTTTGGTAATAATTTAAAATATTTTTTATTTTCACATTTAAATTAAATGAGAAGCTTCCATTGAAAGGCAGGTCAAAAATCAAATGATAAACAATTTGTCAAAGTCGAAAATATATATTGATGGCCAATATTTACTGTACAAGAATATTAAATACAAAATATTTACAAAACAAAACAAAAATAATAAAGTGTGTGATGCTAAAGATATAACAATAAATGTAACTCCAGACAGCGAATTCAGTCTATGATAAATGTTAACCGAATCTAATCTAAACCCGTCTTCAGCATATTTTTCGCGAATACAAAAATTTAATGTAATAATGTAGCTTATGACAAAGTTGAGCATATATATTTAATATAATGAACTCTAATGTATTATTAGGTATTTAACTAATGGAAAACAAGTTGATCACTTAGGGCATGAAACTGGACCTAACTATCTAAGTATGAATTTCACATGCAGAAACTTAGGCATTTATTGAAAGTAGTAATACAAACATAAACACTCGAAAGATAATCAAGATGAATACAGTTAAAAAAAAAAATATATATATATATATATATAAATAATAAATATATATTTTGTAGCGAACTAGCTAAGCAGCGCAAAGGCTTTTGTGTGTATGTAGTAGCCAAAAATTAATTAACTAAAGAATAATTAAATGTGCATGTTATTGTGTGTGTTGCAATGAAATGCTTTAAAATTATTACTGCGCTACACAGGCAAAAGTGAATCCAAAAACAAAACACATCAAATATGAATACAAAATGGGAAAGACAATTGTTAGAACGTTTGAAGACATGCAGGAACCACAAAGAAAAACATGATTACTAATTGGTTTTATAATGGAGCTGTTGAGTGCTTAACTCGAATGATTGCTTCAACTCGAAGCTGCTTTGAAATAAACCCCCTAACTCCGACTATTTGGGCACAACGTATTTATAGCAATAAACACAAATCTTCTGAAGAAGCACAAACATTGTATTACTTACTAGCCAAGCAATTAACAACAACAACTCACACATTTGAATCTTTTCATGACAACTCAACAATACAAATCAAATAACTAATTAACTGAGACATATACACGCAATGTATGGGAAATGTTGTATATTTTGTATACGCTACTGTAAGAGTGATCTTTATGTGATTTTGAAACTACTTGAATATGTGATCCAGAAATATATTAAAAAAACAAAAAATATTAAAAAAAAAAAAAAACAAACAAAAAAAACTTATGAATGAACAAAAATATATGAATATACATTTATGAAAGCTCTCGCCAGCAGCAGCAGCAGCTAATGAATTGTTACCAACTAAACTGAACTTGATGTACAACAACATAAATAAACAAAATAAATAAAGCTCCAGCTCCATTTAGAAACAATAATAAAACATACGAACACACACACACACACACACACACAGACACTTATACATTGAGCGTTCGCCAGGCAGACAAAAGCAAAAAGAAAGAAAGAGAAAACAAAACGAGTTGATAAAAAATTATGAAATTTAACTTAAACAAACAACAAAAATAAATGTCTAAAATATCAAATGTACTTCTAGTTAGACTTAGTGTTCTATAAAAAATAATGCAAATAATTAATAATAAACAGACAAAGTGAAAAAGTCAAGATTCTAAAATGCAATTATGTAGAATTAGTGTAATAATGAAATGTTTGCTACTAGTTGTTTCATAGTTAATACACATAACAAATTATTTAAATGAAACTGTAACTAAAGGTTTAAAACTCTATTGAGAGCGACAGTTAGTGAGGGAGGGAGAGAGGGAGATAGGGAAGAAAATATGAATTTGAAATCAACAAACGCAGAAAACATTGAACACCGATAAGGAATTAACAGTTAACCTTGCAACTGAAAAGTACTGTCATATTATGATCAAATGAAATCAACTATATATTTATATATATATAGCAATAGGAATTGTAAAACAGCCCACAATACAAAGTAACAAATGGAAACAAGCAATTGATTATATTATTTAATATGATATGTGTCAACTAATTAACTCTAAACAACAAATACCATTTACTAGCAATTTTTACACAATACGCGTATGCTGAACTATTGATACAATTTAGACAGCTCTACATAAGTGAACCTTTTTACATAGGCTATATAATTTATATAAGAAATTTATAGAATATCTCTGAATGTATTTATGTTGCAGTTGCAGTTGCATAACTCTCTCGTACAAACTAATTAAAATTGACACTGAACTTATGGTTGATAACAACTGAAGCAGAAAACTAATAAGCTCTATTCATTCGGCGAACGAATGTTATGGTTCGTGTCCAGGCTAAGCAAAAAGTATGGCGAATCATACATAATTTTTTTTAGGAATTACCTATACTTGAAGGCATTTCCGTTCCAACAGGCAATTAACGTAAGTCGCTCAACTAAAAGTCTATAATAATTTTTGGATTATTGTTTTTGTATTTGTTTATTTTTTTATTTGGGTGAATAGCAACGTTATCTAAGCACACTAAAAACCATTTCAGATTGCAGTTATGTTCTTCTGTTGCCCGCACAGGCACATGTTGTAGTTAAGCAGAGTTATTAACTAAAGAATATTCTTAATACATATACACCTACATATGAATATACATAAATAGAAAGAGAGAGAGAGAGAGAGAGAGTGGGAGAGAGTTGAAGAGAGCTAATCAATGTTTATATGTAAACGTATTGCTACGTCAAACAATAGACTCGACTGCATTTCGAGGCAAACCAAATCAATTGTGTAATATGAACTAATTAACCAATTAACTGATTAAATATGAAAACAAATGTACGTGTATTCACAATATCCATTATTGACAAACAACTTGTGTAGTAATTTAGTTAACTATCTGCAAATATGTAACAAATAACAAATTGTTTTGAGCCAACAGGCAGGCAAATAAGACTCCGCTCTTCTGTTGGCCTATGAGTACTACTTATGTATACTATGCAATTAACAAATTGATAAATACACTATAAGCATATGGACATACAAAACGCATATATGTATGCATAGATACACCTATATATATATGAATGATTATATATGTATATAAATATATAGATATACTGATTAATAAAAGTGTGTTTAAAGGATCTGTGTGCGCGTTTTATTGTGCAGAGTGCAGACTTGAACGGAGACGACGACGACGAGCAGACAAAAGCAAAGGCGCTTGTGGTTCCCATGCGTGATTTCAATCTGCCCAACAACAGCAACACCAATAGCAACACACACAAAACACACACACACACACACATACACATACAGAGGCCGAGTGAAAAGGGCAATATAAAAAGGCAAAGGCTGAACAACAACGGCAGAAACTCGTAAGAATTTTAAAATGCACGATAATCGTTCAGTGATAGCTAAGCAAGCCGACAATGCCCCGCATCGCCGCACCGTTACCCCCGCCAACGCATTCGCTGCCAACTGACAACGGTGCCTGGCTGCCACTTTAACCTGAGCCCTCTCGCTCTTACTCACTCTCTATGCGCCAGAGACGTGGTCCAGGGAGCCAGTTTGGAAACAAGGTAGACTGCCGCTGCTGCCTGCCTGCTCCTGCTCCTACTGCTGCCTGCTCCTGCTGCTGCCTGCTGCTGCTGTTGCTGCGATATCGCCGCGTTCGCGCGTTAAACACAAGCGCAACAATTTTTATTCTGTCAGCGAACGCGTGCCTGTATTTGTGTGGTCCCGGACTCAAACTGGACTGTGCCTGTGCCTCTGCCTCTGTCTCCGACTCTGACTCTGGCTGTGGCTGTGGCTGTGTGTGGACGTCGCTTGGGTCCTGCTGCCTGCTGCCTGTCGACTGATGATCTTGCGTGGAGATCTCACGCGCATGCGCATGCGCCTTGCCATGCATTCATTCGGGCATATTAGTTGCCCGATCCATTTGGTCCACAATCGTTTGCGTACTGCCCGACTGGCGTATAAATAGTTTTTATGAGCGCAAAAGTGTTGCCATTTTTCATGTTGGGCTAAACGGCTGCAGTCCCACTCGCTCCCCGATTCCCGCCGCCAACTATTTTTAGACCCAACATTTGCGACAAGAGCATCAGCAACAGCAACAGCATCAGCATCAGCTTGAGCTTTAGCATCAGGCTTCCATGTTCATGTTCGGCCGTGTTTCGCACGCTGCACGCTACACGCATTTCCACTCGAAACTTGTTTGGTTGTTGTTGTTGTCCGACGAACGACAGACCGCACGAACGCCCGCCCGCCCGCACATCCCGCCGTGATTTGTAACACGATACGTTTTGCCGCCGCTGTTGGCTGTTGCTGGATGCTGCTTGGCTTGTGTGCTGGCCATGGGGATACGTAAGAAGAAACAACAACAACAATAATAACAAAAGCAAAAACAAAAACCATAAGCCGAGAACTGAGCTCTTCGCTGCCTGCTCGCTTCTAATGCATTTTTCTGCTCTTTTGCATTGCTGTCTGCTTGGCTGCCTGGCTGCTTGGCTGCTTGGCTGCCGAGCCGGCGAGCAACAGCTCATTAGGCATTTTTAATTTGACAATGCGCGCAATTTATGTGGGAATTTCATGGCGCGCACTTTGAGTCATCGAAACGAAAGACTTAGGCAACGAACTTGCCGTGCTAACTTTGTCTTTGCTCGGTCTTCGCCTGTTGCCCGCTGACTGCTGCCTGCTGCCTGCTGGGTGCTGGACTCTGCCCGGGCAAGGCGAAATCAATTTTCAATTTGCTCCACGTTGCAGCAGCCGCCTCGGGGCCCTGCCAGAAGCATCGCAGATCAAAGCGAAAGACAAGAACGAAACAAACCCAAAAAAACAACAACAACAACAACAGCAACAAATCTCAACTAAAACAAAAAAAAAATATCTATTTAACTGGCACAGGCGTTGACGTTGACGTTGACTTTGACTTTAGCTTTGGCTTCAACTTAACGAAGTGTGGCCGCCCTGCCCCGCCCCCGCTCCGTTGGCTGGATCGAGCCAGCATTCCGTTTGCGGTTTTTGTGGCTAACGCGCCACGAGCGGCACATAACTAAAACAACAAAAGCGACAGCGCAATGGCATTTCGAAATTGAAAACTTCAGAAAAATGGCAATTTTCTAACTCCTCTGTCTGGGTGTGGAGCTCTCAGTCGCTCTGTGTAGGTGCTGGCTGATGGCTGGCTGGCTGCCTGGCTGGCTATGATGGGTGCTACGTTGCCGGTCATCAACTTTCCATAATCGGTGCGCAGACAACAAACAACTTGAGCTCTGGTCTGGCTATCTGCGCTGACTGACCGACCAAGCGAACGAATCAACGCCCGCCCGTTGGGTCGACAACAACAACAACAGCAACAACAACATGAAGAAGAACAACAGCAACAAGCGCCACTTTGCTGTCAATTCAAAATGATAATGCAAACAAATATTAACCCACTCCAAGTGGACGCATGTGGCTGCCGTCTCATGGCACTTTCTGACAGCCCAGCGACACTCGAGTCGACATCGACGTCGACGTCGACCTGCCAGCGACTGTGGGAATGTGCCACAGTCTCGATGCCACCGCGGCTTAAATGCTTTTCCAGGCCATAATGACTTTTAATTTTTATGGCACTGGCTGCCGAGGATGCCGCTGCCAATGCCAGTGTCGATGCCGACGCTGATGTCGCTGCCGCTGCCGATGCTGGATGCTGGATGCTGGATGCAGCAGCGCGAAGCTTAAGTCACATATAATTCAAGTCCATCAACGCATGCGCTTCGTCGCCGCCGCGGCTCGGCACGCCATGATACACATTTAAATACTCGCCTGTTTGCCATCGGTCGCCGTCAGCACTTGAGAGCGCATCGGTGCGCATGGCCAGGGCCAGGGCGCAGCAGGAGGAGGCGCTGTGGATGAGTCTGAAGATGAATATGGAACTGGAGAGGGATGCTTGAAAGGGCAACAGAGGCTCATCGCTGTTTAATATTTTAAGTAAGTGCTGCCACTTGGCTTCACTGGCATTGATGTCCCCTGCTTCTTCCACTCCTTCTTCTCACTCCTTCTTCTCTCTCTTCTCCATGCGCAGGACAGATAAGCAATAAATCGCAGAATTCAAAATGTGGTTTCAGCAATGACGCAATTTTATATTGGGAAATATTCAGAAATCGGGAAATTTGTAAAATTACTGCTTACGCAATTTTAATTAACATTTTATAATATTTTGTGAGCAGTTACAATGTTAGCAGAGGCTAATGCAAACTTGATTAGATTTATTTTCTGGCAGTATTACGAGCTCGTGCCACAGTCGTTCAAACTGTGCGAAATCCCAGAGCATTAATATGTAAACAAAAATCCCAAGTTATTATATTTCCACATAAACCTAATTAACACCGCCGATAAGCAAATATGATTTGATTGTTAAGACCGATACTGCTGAAACATCAAAGCCCAATGCTAACAGCGTCGTCAATAATATTTGACCCACACTTGATTTTGTTTAATCAGAGCTGAATTATAGTGGTATAGTAAGTGGCTGACTTGCAATCCATGTATGTGTACTGTAAATAAACATGAAATTCCTGTAACTTGACATTCCCTTCAAAATTAGCTAACAATGAAGTGCAAATTTTGTAAGCTTACATAAAAATTTAATTAATAGGGGCAACTACTACTTACTACTTACTAATGTAAGCTATTCCAAGACCTAACAACAAACTGCAAAAATGTCACTGTAATAATAAGGTAATACTAAGCAATTATTTACAGCTCGACTCGTAAATAATCATATATAATCATAAATATATAAATAAGAAATATTATTTATTTTTAAAAGTTTCATTAACTAAATAAAAAATTAGCTTTCTTTATAATCTTACTACTAAATATAATAAAAAATTTTGTTTAAATTTATATAGGTCACAAATTCTTGAAACTACCCTCGTACTTGATATACTTCAAACATAACTCGCATCGCACGATTAGCAAACAAAAATTCGCTAAATATGGCAAGCCTGGATCATTCACGTTTTCTATTTAAAGCTAACTTCGCAGTTAAAAAAAAAAAACAACAAAATTGATTTTACAACAATAAAAAACCTAGCAATTAATTAGATAATAAAGTATCATTAAAGAAAACTATAAATAATATTTTTAAAATATGAACAAATAATATATGATAATAAACAGTAATTTCTATGGTAAAACTAAAATGCAACTTTGTATAAAATGAACAAATATTACTTAACAAATTGCCTTTTGTTGTTGCTGTCGCAAATCGTTCGATCTGCGAACGGTTCATTAGCTACCTTTGCACGCGCAAAGGTCTGTGGCGCTGTGTGGGCGTTTCGAGGCAGACGGCAAATGTCGAAGCATTTTTGTGGTCAGGCCGGGCAAACAGTTTGCCAAATACGCGCCACATGTGGCATTTGTCGCACTGCTCTGCCTGCACTCCATGCGCTCCAGTTGATCTCTCTCCATGGACCGTTGAGTCGAAGCTGCTGTTTAACCGCATCGATTGCTGCCAGCTGATAGCACAATAGGGCTCAGAGCATAATGATAACTATGCCGCTTACGACTTCTTGACTCTCTCTCTCTCGCCCCCTCTCTCTCTGTCGCTCTCTCTGCTTTGCTCTCGCTCTCTTGTGCCGGCCAGGATCAAAAGGCGCGCAGTTGACAAATGTTTGTACACACACGCAGCACATTGAGAATGCGCACGGCCTGAGATCTGGAACTGCGACTGCGACTCTGTGTGTGTGTGTGTGTTCGTGTCTGCGACCCTTGTTGTAAATGTTTATGTTTCGAGCTGGTAGGTTACATGCCCACACGGCCCCTGCCGACTGACCGCCAGCCCCTTGGCAGCAACTCCTTGGGCCAAGCCAGGGGCCAGGCATTCAGTGGCCGCTTTGTTGTCACCTACTGGTAGCAAATTCCTTGGAAAGCTGCGGTCGCTGCCATTTGCCTAATTTCTTCGCTAGCCCGGTGAGACAATTCCCCAATGGCCGTTTACTCAGATTTATGTGAATTAAACAGCCTACGAGTCCGCTCCTCCCTGGTAGCCGTAAATGTCAACATCCATTAGAGACCTTAAACCGTTAGTGGCATTTGTCGCACGCTATGACGCCGCTGCTGCTGCCGCTGCTGCCAGTTACCAATTGCCAGTCACCGATCACAGACAGCGGCAGCAGTCACAACAGCAGTCGCAGCATGATTGAGTGGCCGCTTCTCGGAACTGATACGAATTCGGTATTTGTTATTGTTGCCGCTGCTGTTCTCGCTGTTGTTGTTGTTGTTGTTGCTGTTGTTGTTCTGGTTACCTTCGGCAAACCTGCAGACAATTCCAATATGTCGCCACAGCATCAAACCTTTCGGGGTTTTTTCACTTAGCTTCTTAAACGCACGTGCGCCCACATTGACATTATTGATCATTAACACTATAAATATTATTTAGTATGAATTAGATATTCGTTTATGAGCCCAATATCGACGTCATGGCAAACCGGTATCTGTGCTGGCCATCAACTATTAATTATGTGGCGATAAACGTTATAAGCGAATAACGTGAGCGTATCAAAATTAATATGCCCCAGACAACACAAATGCAAATCCAAAGCATACGAAGCAGCCCCATAAACATTTGATTGGACACGACGAAAGCGATATGCCCTCTTTAGAAATTAACTGGCCATTCAGATCGATAGCAAATGCTTGGCTGATTTTTTTTTGTTTTTTTTTTTCAGTTTAAGTTTTCTCAATTCAGCTTTGGTTTTACTTACAATGAAAAATAAAATAATAATGAAAATATATAAATATTAATATGATATATTCTCTTAGATTATATAAAAAATTAAATAAAAATTAAATTATAAATAAAAAACAAAAATAAATAAATGAAAATAAAATTAGAAATAAAAAAATTAATAAAATAAATAAAAAAAAAATAAATATATATTTTTAAGAAAAATATTAAAAATATTCAAAGTATTTTTTAATAAAAAGGTAATCTATGTGCAAAGAAATTAAACTTTAAATTTAATCTTATAAATAAAAAAATAAATAAATTTGTACATTTACAAAATGGTTTAATACCGATAGAATTGTTTCTATTATATTTATATTTCCATACAACAATAATTAAGTCAAGTTTGTAATATATGCAAATACTTTGAATCATAAAAACTAATTATTTATAATTTTTAAATATTCATTGCCAGAATTCATAAACGGACTATATACAATTTTTAACAATATATACCCATTTATTGTGATTGCAAAGTGGATCTTGTGAATGAATCCGAATGATCTTAGCAATAGGGTATAATAATAACAATAATTTTTATAGATTTAAGCTGTAGAGAAATTAATTAATTATTGATTTTTCATATAATAAGATTAATAATGTGAATAAAAACAATAATTATGCAAACTCTCTAACAAGTTTGAAAGGTTAAACAGCAAAATTTTAAATGCAAAATCTCTTTCATAATAGCCCCAGATGATGATGATGTCGCTTCCTGAAGGAAATCAAAAACCAACTGGTTATACCTTTTCAATTAAATATAATAATTAGTAGCAATAACTAGTTGCCCCAGTCAAGATCGAAATCAACAATAACAATAAGAACAAAGCTCTTTATTAACAAATTAACATTTCGGCCGATACTCGTTGTATATGAACTGCCACAGCGCCTATATTGTGGAGTCTGGCAAGTTTTTTCTCATAATCATGTTGCCCTGCACTTTCAATGGGCATCAGAAATACAAGTTTCATATCGAAGTTTTATGATCGAAGCACCAAAAACAAAAAAGAGCAAATCAAAAGCCATAGCTCCGCTCCAGCTCCAGCTCCAGCTACAGCCAGGCCGGGCCACTGCCGTGGCGTTGGTGGGAATGGGCTTGGGTATTGGTATGGGTTATGGGTATGGCTAAGGGCATGGGAAGCTGTGCAGCGCACAGCGAACAGCGAGAGGCGCAGAGACGCGAAGGGTGTAGGAGAGGGAGAGGCAGCCAGCAGCCATGTTAACAACTTCCATTAAAAGAAATTAAAAGCAGACAACGCCGTTGGATGCTAACGCAGCAACAGCAACAGCAGCAGCAGCAGCAGCAGCAGAAAATGGCGTTCCATGCCGTGGCTGCTGACGTCTTTGCCTCTTGCTCTGACTGTGGCTCTGGCTCTGGCTCTGACGTTGGCTCTGGCTCCGGCGCTGCCTCAGCCTCTTTCCAATCGCAACAATGCAACGACGACGACGACGACGACGACGACGAATGGCCTAAGCATTTCCGGTTTTCTATTGGAATTTAGACGCAGCATCTTCGGCTGCACCAGCTTGGATGTTTGCCGCCAAGTGCGGCTCTTGGCCTGGCCCGGCCCGAACAGCATTGCAACAAAGCCACATTAAAAGTCAATTTCGATTTATAACTTACATTAAAAGCTGTCCATTAATATTAACATAACAGCTATGCCCAAAATCTAATTACAAACTAATCTCTAGCTTTTTATCTCTCTAAGTCTCTCTCTCTCTCTCTTTCTCTTTCTTTCGCATTTGTATTGTTTGGTAAATATGTATGAACGATCGCAAAAACGCGATCTCCGCACTGATCAACATTATTAACTGCGCTGAGCTCTCATCTCGGCGTTCATCTCAGTTACTTGGCTCAGACACCGTCCCAGAAGACGCAGTTGCTGCCATTTATTCATGCTCATTAAGTTTTTGGCATCCAGCGATCGTAGCGATCGTTGCCTCGTCTGGGCAACCGCAGCGGCGCTGGTTCACGGCGTGTTCATTCACAAATGAGCGCCTAAAGCAGCTCCGCCCCACACACACACACACACACCTACATTTGTATACAGATAGAGACTCAACGAGGCACGCACACCAGCGCACATAATGAGCCGACGCACACAGACAAGCCAGAAATTTATGTAGCAGCCACATAGACAACACACACACGCACACATGCTGTAAGAGCAAGAGTGAGAGAGCGAGAAAGAGAGAGAGAGGAGTTGAGAGTTTGTGTGTATATGCGCTCCACTGGCCTCTGTTGGCTGCTGCTGGCTCAGCTTCTTCTTTGGTCTGGAGAGCGGCACTGCTGCTACCTCCGCCTCCGCCTCCGTCGCCTCTGACTCTGCCTCCGCTATAGCCGCTGGCTCAGCTTCTTCATCTTTAATTTGGTTCCGTGTATCTTGTTGATGGCGTTTTGCTTTTGCTTATATCTTTGCCGCCAACTGAATTGAATTCTTTTTTATTTCACTTTATATTGAAATTATGCTACGCTTTGCATTTGCATTATGCGCGCTTGCCATACAAACACACACACACACACAAACACACACACACACACAGAATGAGCTCCCTTGGCTGCCTTTAACAGTTACTTTGTAACTGCTGTCACAGGTGCCAGCTACTATGCTCAAACAAAGTCCAAAAGACCCTGGGTAATCCCCCATTGGCCAACTCGATAGAAGCCAACTTCTGCATCGGCTTTATCTCTGCTAAAATCGCACTCTGATCGCATACCAAGTGTCAATTCGAAAGGCAAACAGCGCAAGCGTGTTCGCGCTTTGCAAGTGCCAGTGTCAACACTGTTGACAAGGCGGGGGTGAGACATTAACACACACACACTCACACACACACACGCACACGCACAGCTTGACGGACTGAAGGGCAAAGTTGAGCGCAAGGTGTTGCATGGCTGACACTTTGCTAAAATTAAACGAAAACAACTCGAAATTTCAACAGAGCACGAAAATTCTGGCATGAAAGCCAGCCGACCGGACAGCAATGGCAATAGCAATGGCAAAAGATACAAACAAACTTTGTATCTGTGTACATCAGAGCTCTTCTCTATAAGGCAGGGGCGTAGCGAGGCTGTCAGCATGGGGGGCCGATTTCTATTGCACTGCCGACAAAGCTATACGTAATTGGCTTAATAAATAGAATGATTTCTGAAGCCCCTCACTGATGGCTTTTCAGCGTTTTTCCCGTCAGATCTAGCCTTTTGTTAAGTAAAGAATAACTTGAATAAAATCAAACTTATATACCAAAAACTGTTAATAAGTGAATGTATTTTAATCAGACACCCCCACTCACGCCCCCCTCGGCACGCCACTGCCCATGACTCTATATATTTGTCATCTTTGTTGGCCCACCTGCATCTGGGTAGACTTTGAATTTCAATTTATTAATGACAAATTGGAAGCGTGGCAGTATTTTAAATGTTTTTTGTTATGCTTTTGCGATATTGCGAATTGTTGTTTAGCTCGTGGCGTTATCGTGCGATTACTTTTATCTAACATATATAGCTGTATTTATTTGGTCGATATCAGTGCGTCACCAACGGAACTTAACACTTTGGCAAATAATTTGCGATTTTGCAAGTGAGCGACATGAAATCTATTTGTTTGCACATTTGTCGATCGATATCGATAAGTCCCATTATGCCGCACATCCTGTTGATATATATAATCTGTAATTTACACAAAGTCATAGACATTGAGCCACATCCGTTCCGATGATGTGACTGCGTGTTTGATATAAAATATTAAGTAGTGTGATTCAGCTTAAGATAAGATTAGATCTTCCCAGCAATAAACTGAGAACTATTGGAAGCATTCGAAAGGCCCCTTTAACTAGATTATTCCACAGTTTTCTCAGCGCCAACGGAAGTTCCTGCGCACAGATGGAGGGCCGGAGCGGCGGAGAGGCCACTGAGTCAGAGGCGAATAGCGGGGGCAAAAGAAGCAAAATGGTGTAATGACAAAGTGAGCAGCGTTGGCGGCAGCGGAAAATGAGACTGGGTGTAGTAGTGTGTGTATATATACGTGTATAGATGTGTGTCTGTATGTGTGTGTGTTGTATACAAGCCGAGGAAGAAGCAGCAGCAGTAGAAGGCAATGGCAAAGACGAGCGAAACTGAAGCGCACAATACACAAAAAACCGGAACATTATTAATTTACAAGCAATAAAGCGAAGCCAAAAATGAAGAAAGGCAAAAGGTGAACAATGCGCAAAAAACACACACACACACACAAATAAAAATAAAAGCAAAGCAAGGCAAAAACGACCACAGAAGCTGAAGCAGAAGGCATGAGAGAAGGCAGACGGCAGGCGGCAGGCGGCAGTTAACAAGCCGCAAGAGTCGATTTCGAGTCAATAGTGCAAGTGTTAAGAGAAATTGCAGCAGTAGTACACACGCACACACACACAGGCGCATCCAATTGGCAACACATACAGACATGGCCAGAGCCATGGCTACAATGAACCGTCATCCAACATCTGTTGCCCAAAGCATAAGTACATAAGACCAGGCCCGACTGCACGTGTGTGTGCGTGTGAGAGAGGCGCACGCGATACGCTAGTTATCTCGCTCACGCTGCCGGCACAGCGAGCCAGCATAAAAATGAACGCCAAATGATCGTCGGGCTCAGGTCCAATGAGCGGCAGACGCACACAACCAAACGGCGAGTGAACGTCTGGCCTGAGTGTATGCGTGCGAGTAGCATGCACACGCGAGTACATGTGTGCGAGTGTGTGCTCGTGCTCGTGCTCGTGTTCGTGTGTGTGTGTGCACGAGCATGTTTCGGTATTGCCAGCAACGTTGACGCCGACCGCGACGTCGGGCGTCGGCAGCGACTGCGTTGCCTAGGGTTCTGCAAAAGCACCCTCGGTACTTGGTGTACTCGGTACTCGCTCGGCCGCCAGCTTCGTGCGCTCGGATATGTCATTTGTCAATCACAGTGCGAGCGCAGCGGTTGTCGTTCTCCGTAGCTGCAAGAGAAACGTTGCTCATTTTGACAAGCGCCGCAGTTGAACTTGAAAATTGAAAATTGGAAATCGAAATTGTGCTGGAAAATTGTTCACATAGATATATTTTTCATAATCTATAGCAAAGCAAATAATTCGCGGCGATAAAAATATTTTTGTTTCTTTGCCTGTGACCGAAAAAAAAAAAAAAAACGAAAAAACTGTTTTAGCCAAATTCAAGAAAACAACGAACTAAGCCGTTAAGGCAAAAGCTGTTGACTGTCAGCTCCAGTCGCTCGATCGACTGCGATTGCGCCGCTACACTCAACTCCTTTCATGCAAATCAGTGTCAAAGTGCAGTGCTAAATAACCAAAAAAGAAAAAACAAAAATAATAAATAAATAAGTTAAAAAAAAAAACTACGCTTTTTATCGAAAATCTTAACTTAAGTACACACAGTATGGATAACATTCAAGCTGTCTCGGCGCTCTGGACCTGTGCCAGTGCCACCTGCCTGTCCCTGGACGCCAAACGCCACAGCCTCGAGCTCAGCAGTGCGGACGGACAGGCGTCGCCCGATGTCAGCAACAAATCAGCGCCAGTCGATGCACATGCACGAAAGCTCCGGCACATTGCGCATACGCCGCGTGGTAGCTGCTTTATGGCCTTGTTGTTGCTATTGCTGCTGGCGCTGAACTTTCGGCACGCGCATAGCTGCGGTCCAGGCCGGGGCCTGGGACGGCGCCGCGAGCGTAACCTCTATCCGTTGGTGTTGAAGCAAACGGTGCCAAATTTATCCGAATATCATAACGGCGCCTCTGGGCCCCTCGAGGGCGTCATTCAGCGGGATTCGCCAAAATTTAAGAATCTAGTGCTCAACTACAATAGGGATATACTGTTCCGGGATGAGGAGGGCACCGGCGCCGATCGCGTAATGTCCAAGGTAAGTGACCTAAAAACAACTTGATTCATCTAACCACATTTAGTTCGGGCTATAAATAAACGCTGCCAAATGAATTGCCAATTTGTGCGTGCTAATCGCATTGTGCGAATGCCGGCTATATCTATAACGATTATCAAAATCGTGCTCCATTGATAACGTGCTGCTAGTGCATGTGCTTGTTCGTATGTGTGTGTGTGTGTGAAGTGGTTACACATAGTTAACTTTTTATGACGGGTGCTCAACAATTTTGCCTTTGAGCCAAGTGCGTGCCATAAAAGCAGGCGTGAAACATAATAAATGAATTGGCTATTATTGTTTATTAATTATGCGCCTTATCGGCTATTGCAATATTTTTGCAAAAACAGGAAGCTCCAAATATAATCCTTGTCTTAACATGCACTCAATAAATTATGAAATTCGGTGACTTTTCAATACGCACCAGATAAACGCCAAGCTCCGCATTAGCCATTGCGTTCAACAACCTTTCGAGCGAATGTGCGTGTGTGTGACTGTGTGTGTGTGTGTGTGTGTGTGTTGCCATGAGTTTATATAACGCTCTCGAATTTGCCATAAACAAGAAATGGAATCAAATGAGCAATGTTCAATATGTTTACACCCAAACACCGCCCCAACCCCACGCCGACTGCGTCCATCGGCAGCGCCAGCGGCACGCGAGCATTTGCCGCTTATCGCAATGACGATAAGGCCTGCCTGCCAGCCACAGTGGCCTATCGAGTGCATCAGTGCTACACACCTGCTGACATATGTATGCACATATTTGCAGAGTGGCGTATAATATCTTTGACACAAATGCGTGTTAAGCCATTGCCAATACTTGTAGCAGTTGGAGCAGCAGCACCAATTTATCTTATCTCGATTCGCAGCGAAAGTGGAAAAAAAAAATAATAGACACACACACACACACACACACACACACATGACAATGACTAGGCGTGGGGGCTGGCGGGTCGCTCAAAGTGTGACACAGGGAAACAAGTGCTAAATGAATGCGATAGCAGCTACGCGAAATCGATTTAGCACTGTGATTAACTAAAATATGACTTAAGTCTACGGAATAACTGTCTAGCATATGTGAGTCGCATATGCGAGGGGCACGCTTTTCTAATTGCATTTTAAGCTCGTTAAAATTCAGTTGTTTCCAAATAAATACAAATACAATATATGGTCTGTATTATGGCCAGGGCTGCACAGTTGGGCACGTTTATTAACCTGCTCGCATTTGCCGTAAATAACTGAACTATTTACGTTTACGACTCGGTCTAGGAATCTTTATATATGTACATATGTATGTGTATATATTTTTATTTATGTTCAAATTTAACTTTAAGCAATATACAATTTAAATTTATAAACAAAAAATAAAAACAGTATATACATTTATATATATAGTATATGTTAAATATACCAATTTTAGTGGATGTTATGCTGACATTCTTAAAAAAAAATAAATAAATAAAATACAGAATATCTTGTTCGATTCGTTTGAAATTCTATGAAAGCTGATTATTATATTTATTAAATTATATTGTTCAAATTTAACTCTTGGCAATATACAATTTACATTTATAAATAAAAAATAAAAAACAGTATATATATCTATACGTTAAATATACCAATTTTAGTGGATGTTATGCTGACATTCATAAAAAAAAAAAATAAATAAATAAATAAAATACAGATTATCTTGTTCGAATCGTTTGAAATTCTATGAATGCAGATTATTATATTTATTAAATTATATTTTTCAATTTTCATTCAAGTAAATTCTATTCTGATAAACGTTTGCTCACAAATGAATAAAACAAATTAAATAAATAAAAACTTGTGTAAGTCTCAGTGATTAGCAGCAGTTCGCGCTCTATCGATAAGGCCGAGGCTGACTTGCAATTATTTGCGCTGGAATTCTTAGTCAGCCAGAGCCCAGGCAGTAGCAAGTGTAATAAATTCAATGAAAACTAACTGTTGATCATGCATGGACTAGAGCTATATATAGCGCATAATGTTTACGATCTGCGCCCGATTCTGGGAAACACTTGATATCTAGGCCGGTCTGTGCGCATGGATCATAATCATTATCGATTAATGGCAGGTGTAAACTATGATTTGAATCCAAAGCATAGGAGGCACGAAAATAGTCTGTGCAAAACAGTTGGCAGTTGGCGGCAACGATTTGGCTTAGTTTTATGACTGCAATTCATGTCTGACACGCGCCTGGAGGCAGCTATCGAAATTGATTTGCAGCAATTGCGAGAGCAGCCTTGAATTTGTAAGGCAATTTCAAGTGTTGCAAGAACTGAAAAACAGTTAACACACATACACAGCAATGGCCATGTCAAGGACAGTGAAGCTTCAAGGCCAACAGCCTGCTAACAGCAAGGACCCTATGTGCCAAGGACATGCCGAACATAAAAACTCTTGCAGTTATTGTCACAGTAGAAATTTACAACTGTTGCTGCTGCCGCTGCTGCTGCTGCTGGTGCTGCTGCCGCTGCTGCTGCTGCTGCCGCTGCTGCTGCTACCGTTGTGACATTGACTCAGTTGCCAGTGACACAGTGCCCCTGAGCCAGGCAGCGCAACTAAATTGCGTTTTATGTGCAACTGTGGCAACTGTTGACTCGCTGCTGTGCGTGAAGCAATTCGTTTTGGCTATTAAAGCGCCAAAAAGGCAGCGAAAATTGTGTTTTGTTTTCACTCAGTGTGCTCATCGTGTGGGCGTTGCAGCCGTTTACATAAACAGATTACTGAATATTGGCGTAAAGTGCTAAAAATAAAACAGACACCAGAATACGGGAATACGAGAATAGCAACAACTGCAACTGCAACTGCAACTGCAACTGCAGAAGCAACTGCAATTGCACCATAAACTGAGACAGTCGCATCATAAAATTGTATAGCTTATGGCAGTCATTGTTGTTGTTGCTGTTGCTGTTGCTCACCTGCGCCCGCTATGCATCCAATACTCTCTTCTCTACTTCAGCTTGGAGCCTACTCTCAGATTAGACAAAGTTGCGCCCTGAGCCGCAAGAGGAGGCAGGCAGGCAGGCAGGCAGGCGGGCAGCGGCTGTGGGGCCAGCCGGAGAAACCGCAGCAATCGCAGCCAGACAAAGAATGCGTCAAAAAGCCGCAGCATAACTTCTAAAATTTCATAAATTGTAGCAACAATGGGGCAAAGCCAATGGTAATCTGATATGATTATTGACATGCATGCGGCAGCGGCAGCGGCAGCGGCAGTGGCAGCGGCAGCAACAGACCAGAGACAGAGCCTGAAGCATCAAGCATTAAGCATCAAATCAAAGATAACCCACAGCTGAAGGCATTATTAATAGAACACTGACATTCATTATGACTCAAAAATTGATCCTATTATGCCAGAGACGAGAGACAAACGCATTTAGACAGGGTCACAACAGCCAGTTAGATGATGTCAGAGTTTCAGTTTCAGTTTCAGTTGCTCTCACTCTCTCTTACTCCCAATTTCTCTCTCTCTCTCACTCACTCACTCTTGCTGATTTTCGTTCAGCTCAAATCAAATCACGTCAAATGCTGCGATAAGCAAAATATTTGCCATCGATTCGTGGGAATATTTCGTGGCAACAAAGTAATCAAACATATCAAACAAACATCAGTCAAGCAAAGTGGACAAATCGTTGCCGAAAATCCCACACACACACACACACACACACACGCACACATTAACAGTCACTCACACACAGTCATAAACAAACCCATTTGCCATTTGGTTTTCTGCTTTTATAGTTTATTTGTTTGGCTTTTCAAGCTTTTATATTATTATTAATCAATTTGATACTTTTACGAGCGCACTCAAGCGCAAACCTCAAGGATTTGTTGGCCCGAAATGCCTTCGCAGTGGGTTTTTGCTTTATTTGCATAAAAGAGTTTTATGGACTGCACGAGTGGAGGAAGGCGATCGCGATTCGAATTGGGATCGGGATAGCTTGCCATCTCTTGGCATCTCTTGGCCGCGTCGCGGCTATCACATTACGGCGACGCGACTGACTCACATTTCACATGCTGCGGGCTCTCCTCGGAGCAGATTCCTGCAAGTCATCTGGCCGCGTCTTGGGGTAGGACGACTCTGCTTCGATTTCGTTCTCGAGAGCTGGTCGACGGAAGGGAAGGGGAGGGGGGAGGGGGGGGGGGGGGGGGGAGGGGCGATTGGGGTACGGCACGGCACGGCACAGTAACACGGCATCACATCAGTGCCAATGTGCGGCTCATAACTCATCATCAAAGTTAATCACACATCAGGGATTATGGCGCTTATCATATAAGTTGCGCCGTGGGTTCGGGCTCGGGCTCGGGTTCGGGAAGCTTACCTGTCCAAATGACTCTCTGCCTGAAAGTGTGTGTGTGTGTGTGTGTGTGGGCATTTAATGTGGCAGCGAGAGAGACGTGAGGCGAGGCACAGATTTAATTTACGATTTCTGCAAATTAATAGCGTTTAATTAATAACAATAAAATGACGCCTTTTTATGGACATTTATTTGACAACAGATTTATGGGCATTAGGCAGCAGCAGCAGCAGCAGCAATGAAAATCTCTGCCAGTCAGCTAGTCAGACTAACCAGCTAACGGGCAACTTAGTCGCCGACTATTTAGTGTAGCAATTGACGTTGACGAATAGCTGTAAACGTAGGCTAGCGAATGCATTGCGAAATCCGCAAATACCTATTAATGATCCCTGGGCGCGTTACGAGACTAAATTAAGTACAATTAATAATAAATAAAAGTCACAAGCAAATAAAACGAATATTAAATACCCTGCTTAAAGATATACCCCTACCTATGTATCGGAAAGCAAATATTGGCTATTGGCTGACTATAAAATAGTATTATATATAAATATATATAAGTCAAAAAGTCAGCTAAAAATTCGTTTTTATTAAGATATATTTTGTGTGCACTTAGTGAGTCTTATTATCTTTAGTTTATGGCTTAACATCTTATTGTTTATTGCGCTGACGATGTCAACCGCCGTGCCACATGACCGAGCTATACGGCCCTTGGCCAGAGAGCGTATTGAGACTCAGCCAAACGAGATGCTATCGCAGGCTGCCTGAAGGAGCTCAGACAGAAGCGCTGGCATTAATTCAATAAGCCAATGCCAAAAAGCCAAGCAGGCAGGCCGTCTGTTTGTCTGTCTGTCGATTGCTGCGTATTTTTAATGAGTATCAATTTATATTGAAACAATAACAATAACAATAACAAACGGGCGACACTTTGAGCGATCAAAGAGCAACTGGCCAACTGAGAATTCTCAGCGAATATTGATAAACTCAGAGTGAGAGAGAGAGAGAGAGAGGTAGAGTCGGAGACTGAGATAGATAGACAGAGGAATAATCAAATAAATAAATGACTCAGGCTGGCGACGTAGCCCAAGTTTCATTTGGCATTTTGAGCACTTTGTGAGTTTGTCATGCGCTTAATTAAAAAACAAAACTGAGCCAGCAGCAGGAGTGTGTGAGTGAGTGAGGGCGGGTGGGGGGTAGTGTGAATAAAAATTGCGCTGTAATAATTGCGCTGCACACAGCATAAACAATCAAAGGCGGCAACGAATGCCTTCACAGCCTGCCTGATAAACAAAAAAATTCAATTTTCTAATGGAAAATCAAGAGAAAAATATACAAAATGCGCGGAGCTGTGAATAGATTTGCAACACAAATAAACAAAAAGGCGTTTTAACGCGACTAACACTTTAAAGGTCGTCAATGCGTCTGGCCCTGATCCTGACAGCCGAGCAGCCGAGCAGCCATCAATGGCACTTGAATCAATCAGAAGCTATGTCGCTCTTTTTGCCAATTAAGTGAGGAAATCTGGGCCTCGCGTCGAGTGGGCCACACGCAGGCCGGGCTCACCGTGCTGGGCGCTGATTGATTTGACAAAAGCAACTTAAGTTGCCCCTAAGTGGCACATCCAGGCGCTGCCCCACACAGCTGCCACGAGCTAGGCTAAGGCGCACGCTCAAGTGGTTGCCTCAGCCGCTGCCGCTACCCCTCTCTGCTCCCTGATCACTGCTGACACATATATGTATGCATGTGTGTGTGTGTGTGTGCACGAGTGGGTGTCGTTGTCCCTGCTCATATCCTGTATGGGTCGCCTTCGGCTGCGCTTCCTCAGTTGTAAGTTTTCGCTTCCTCGATGCCAGCGATGCCAATCGACG
This sequence comes from Drosophila navojoa, assembly GCF_054131105.1. Classification (NCBI taxonomy): domain Eukaryota; kingdom Metazoa; phylum Arthropoda; class Insecta; order Diptera; family Drosophilidae; genus Drosophila; species Drosophila navojoa. The sequence goes on from NC_142890.1 coordinate 13,293,325, forward strand.
AATCAAGAAAGGATATGCCATATCCCCTTACATACCCCAAAAAAAAATAAAGGAGTGCAAAAGTGAAGCGAAAACATAAACGAGGGTGACTACGCGCTGCTGGGGCTGTGATTTGGCTGTGGCTCGTAACTTGATGCGCTCTTGAATTATGTCGTTAAATTGTGTCGTTTCCTAATCATTAGCCATTGTAATCGGAGACTGAAACAACTGCAACTTGGACTCCAACTGCAACTGCAACTGCAACTGCTGCTGCTGCAGTCATTGTTGCAAAAACAAACAAAGCTCGAATTGAAGCTGGGCGAGATTGCATTTAATTGCAATTTACATGGCTCCACATCACTTGGCCTAATGATGATGAGCAGCCCAATAATGGAGCCAGCAATTTGGCGCTTGGCGCTTGGCGCTTCTCGCTTCTCGCTTCTCGCGCCGCCTAAATGCGTGCCATTAAGCGCGTCAAATTGGCAGCTGGCAGACGATTTAAATCAATAAAATCTGCAGCCAGGCGGCAATTAAAAACGCATCAGCGGACCCTAACGTACCGTGGGCATCCAGCATTGGCGTTGAAAGCTGACAAGCGGTACAAGAAAACGAACAAAAAAAAATACAAAAAAAAAAAAAAATACGAGAGAAAGAAACAAAAATAAAATCAACATCGAAAACTCCTAAGAAGGAACGAAAAAAAAAAAAAACAACCAAAAAATTGTATTTCGAATGCAAGCCAAGTGTAAACAAATCAGCTCAGGTTTGGGGCGTGGCTGTAGCTGGCAAAGTTCACACCTTGTTTAATGTCTAATTAATGCGGCAGCTTTTCTTTCGGCCTTTTGGTTTTTGGCCAAGGCATAAGTGCACGCACACACACACACACACACACACACACTTGCGTATTTACACTTGCGCTGCCTGGGCCGAAGTTTGTTGTCTAACAGCCATGCCACTTACAATACAAACACATTATTTAGCCATCTTTTTGGGCCGATGCCGACGCCGACGCCGCCAACGACGACGACGACGGCGGCGTATGTTTACTTAACGTACCCGTCGGCATTTTCTTCTTGCCACTTCCACTGGGGCCGTGTTTGTGCAGCGATCGGGCCCGGTTCGGATCGGTTCAATCAAGCAACAAGAGGCCAATGCATTAGCATGTTGGGTAAACATCGTTGGCATGCTTAAGACAAAGACTATGCAGCTCAGCTGCTGCTGTTGTTGCTGTTGTTGTTGTGCTTTTATTTGCTGTTTGGCGTTACGCTTTTGTGCTCATTAGCAACAAACAGCAGCAGCAGCAGCAGCAACAGCCAAGCACTCGACTGGTTAAGCCTTTTAATAAAGCAAAGCTGCATAGACAGAGATATCTATATCTCTCTCCCCCTCTCACACTCCTCATATATGTATGTATGCAAATAGCATTGAACTCTTCTTGGAATGCGTTTCAGCTTTGTCCTGCTGTCCAATTCGCCACAGCCAGCAACTGTGGTGTGACAAATTAAAAACCGATTTGCTTGCCATTGCCAAACAGCCAAACAACCAAACAACCAGACAACAACAACAACAACAGCCTCAATAGACTGCAAACAATGCGGCGCACCCAAAATCAAAACAAAGTCCCAAAATATACGACCTGGGGCAGGCTGATGTTGTGGCTTGTTAAAAAGGATCTTGAAAATTGATTTTACGCCAGCTAGAACTGCGTGCCAAATGTTTGCACACAATGAGCCAACACACACACACACATACACACACACATCCTGTGCTGCGGCTTCTGCCTGCCTAACGTTCGCCCAGGCCAAGACCCGAGCCCGTTGATAATTGATTTTGTGGCTGGCGATTGCGCACAGCAATGACAACATTTTCCTTATATTTTGCCTTTTATTTATTTATTTCTTCTTGATTTTTTTTTACTCATTTTTCTCTTATTTTTTGGGCACTCAATTTGGTTGTTGTCTTATGAAATTTCAATATTTGCATTGCCGCTGAATCCTTTTTTCTTTTTTTCTTCACTTTTTGTATGCAAGCGTTAAAAGCAGAAAGAAACAGAGAGAAAAACACAAATGCGCCGACACTTGAATACGAAAAAAAATATATATATATATATTTTACATATGTATACATGCATATATATATAGTCCGATCCACCGCATTGGCAAACAAGACAAGTGTAACCGAAAGAAAGAGGCAAAGAATGGGAAAAGGTCAGACAATGTCTAATCTTTGATATTTACTTATACATACGAGGGTCGGGGCTCCGGCTCTGGCTGTGGGTCACTATTTGAACTGTGCATGGGCAAATAATCGAGCTAAGCCTTTGCCTTTGCCTTTGCACACACACATAAACGAAAAGGAAAACGAAAAGGAAAATGCAAACAAGAGCCAAAACTGAAAATAGTCAGACTCATGTATTTGTTGAGGTTGAGTTTCAGCAGGTTCAAAGGATGCGGCCAAAGCCACCAAGTTCGTTGCCTAAGTTATTCGTTTGGCCGCCCACCAAAAAATAAAAAAAAAAAACAGATCTGAAAACCAACAAAAAATCGAAAGAAACAAAAAAAAAACATTAAAAACTGAAAATGAACGCTGGCCCTTTTGGGCAGCCCATGAAATGAATGCCTAAATACCACGCCTCTCCACTGCCAGCGCACACACACACACACACACACACACACGCACGCATCTGTTGCTCTGCCAGTAGCATGCGCTGTTGCTGTCTCGCTCACTCATGCGCTCTCTTTGGACTCTTTGGGCCCATTGTGCGTGTACGTTAAATATGGCGTATTGTTTTTTAGTTTTTTTTTTAGTTTCTTGCTCGAGTTTTAATAGAGAACGCGCATTATTAACAAAATTATGCATATTTTTAATTGATTTCCTCTTGCTCCACAGCGCTGCAGAGAGAAGCTGAACATGCTGGCCTACTCAGTGATGAACGAATGGCCCGGCGTTCGCCTGCTGGTCACCGAGAGCTGGGACGAGGACCATCAGCATGGCCAGGAGTCGCTGCACTACGAGGGCCGTGCCGTCACCATTGCCACCTCCGATCGCGATCAATCCAAATACGGCATGCTGGCGCGCCTGGCCGTCGAGGCCGGCTTCGATTGGGTGTCCTATGTGAGTCGGAGGCACATCTACTGCTCTGTCAAATCAGGTAAGAGTTTCCTCAACTTGCACATATACTATAGACCCAATACATGGCATATACTCTCTATATACACATGCTTGCATGTCAAATGCCAATGGCAATGGGCAATGGGCTGTCTGTCTGTCTGGCTGGCCTGTTAGCCAGAAGTGACACTAACAAGCGTAATTTCACATGTTTCCCAACTTACAAGCATCGCTAAGCTGACAGGCGTTGGCAAATTTTGCAGTCCAGTCAAATTAGCCAAGCTGCAGTTACCCAGTTCCCAGTTGCCCGTTCCCAACTCCCAATCCGCGATGCTCAGCTCCTCAGTCTTCTGCCCAGTTGTCAGTCTGCAGCCGTGCCTTGTTCATTTCGAGTGCGAGCGTGTGGTAACAGAAAACAGCAACAGCAACAACTACAACAACAATACAAAGGAAAGAAAGACAGACAAAAAATGAGAAAAAATGGGAAGCAGCGGCTACATTGTCGAAACCGGCCCCGAAACCGTCCAAGTCCAGTCAGAGGAGTCGCAGCAGAGCAGAGAGCCTGAGAGTCGGGTCCACAAACAGCGACTAACCGCATGTTGTTGCTGTTGTTGTTGTTGTTTTGACATGTTTAGGTTTGCGCCTGTCAAATTAAACGAATTGATGATACGACACCCAAAGCGTTTCTCAGGCCAGGCCAAGATGAATTAAATGCCGAGTTAAAACCTGCGCGCGGGCCTAATTGAAAAACTGAAACGGCCAACAAGTTAGCAACACTGTGTGCGCGAGCTAGTATGTGTGTATGTGTGTGTGTGTGTGAGTGTGAGTGTGTTAGTGTGTAGTATAACTTGCTGCCATTATGGCAAGCAACCAGTTTTCCCCGAAACATAACGAAACTGCCAGAAGAGCCGAGCCAAGAGAAAATGCGCCAGCGCACACAGGCGAAGTTAGCCAACCAAAAAGGCCAAAACAATTAAGTTTTCTTGCAGAGCGAGAGAGCGAGAGAGAGAGACAGTTAAAGCGAGAGTGAGAGAGAGGGGGCAACACCCAGAGAGGAAGCTGCAAGTTCTTTGCTTCATTTTTGCAATATGATTCCGATTTTCTCAACTAGCTACTAAAATTTCTAGATGACTCAGGAATTTCCCACACAAACACAACAAAAAAAAGCGAGCGGAAGACTTAGGAACACATAAAGGCTGGGCTAAATAGCCACACACGAGGCTGCAGGCATCACAATATTTTGACTCTGGTTGCGGCCCACAGCAGCATCAAAAGGGCCGTGGCGAGTGTCCTTGCGCTGCTCGACTCATTGATTCTAATTGCTCATGAAAGAGGCCGCCGCACGAACACCCTAAGCAGAAAAAATAAAAAAAAGGTCCTTGCGGTGTCATTGGCTATCAATAGTTGGGCCCCGACAGCAACAGAATCAAAAGGTCAAACAATAAGCCGACAAATGCTAAACAAGTGGCCAATGCAAGGATGCAACTGCAGCGTGTGAATGCCTCTGTGTATGTGTGTGCGTGTGTGTCTGTGTGTGGTCCTGCTGCAGTGTCAAATGGCGGCAGGGAACAATGCCATGTGTTGCGCCACGACGCTGACAACTTTGGTATGCAATGGCCTAGCAGCTATTAATAAATAACCGAGCGATTGATTGCTGATAGGCCGACGCACATAAACCACACGCTTATGACAGTTTTGGCACAGCGCTGTCAGTGGTGCGCGGCCAGTTCGTTGCCTAAGTCTTTTGTATGTGGCCCAAACAGCAGCAGCGGCAGCAACGAAGAGTAATGGCTGTAAACCTTTTTGTCGACACTAATTTTTTTTTTCACTCGTTTGTTGTTGTTGCTGTTGTTGTTGTTGTGTGTCGCGAGCGGTCGCGCGCGCGTATTAAAGCCCCAAAGCGTGTTGTTGTCGTGTTTGCCTCTCTGCCCGATGCTCGATGCTCGATGCTCGGTGTGTGCATGTTCATGTTAATGCTGTCCAAGCGATCAGTCACCACAACTAGTCGTATAACCCAACATGCCAGGCAGCCTCTCTCTCTCTTCCTCTCTCTCTCTATCTCTCTCTTACTCTGCATGTCACTGTGTGCGGCTGTCCTCTGTTTTGTAATAATTTATCAGTTTAGTCTTCACAACAAAGATAAAATAACGATAATTTTAACCACTTTAATGGTTTATTAATTTATGACCCTTCAAGTTCTTCACTTTCCACTCGCCGCCGCCGCCGCCGCCGTCGTCGTCGTCGTCGACGTCGTCTGCCTGAGATTTTTCTCGCCAGTTTGCTGTGGATACCCACACACACACGCATACACTCGCATACATTTTGTTTCTTCTTTCGTTTTTTTTTTGTAGGTTTCACACCAAATTTTTCTTGCTGGTTAAGCTTGTTACTCAGTTACTTCCCTTTGGTTTGTTTTTGTCTAGGGTTACCGTTGGCAGCGGCTGCTCCCGTCTGAGCATCGATTATGGAGCGCTTTATAGACCGCTGTCTTGTATTTAATCCGCTTTTTATTGTTTTTACACTCTTGTCTCGGCCAAGTGAGTCTCTCTCTCTCTGTCTCTCTCTCTCTCTCTCTCTGTGTGTGTGTGTGTTTACCAAACGCATCAATATCAATGGAAATGTTAGGTGCATTTTCATTGGAATTTCGTTGAGCGGCAACCGCAGCAACAATGCCACTTTTATGGCCACTCATTATAATAAAGCGCACGGTTAGTGGTCACTTTGTGGGTCTGGAATGTTTTTTTCCCTCTCTCTCTCTTTCCCTCACTTTTTTTTTTTAATTTGAATTTTACAAGCAACTGGCGGAGAACGAGCGGCGCTTCGGGTGTGAAATATGTGCACGAGATGCGGAAAAGAAAGTTCTAACTGCTGCTGCTGCTGTCTGGCAAAATGGCCGACATTTTCAGTTTGTTTCAACTGGGTGGCCCAATTGCTCCTGCCTTGTAATCCAATAGCTATTAATGATGATGATTAATGCGGCTGCTGTTGATCGACGCTGGGTTGCAACATGTTTGGTAATTGAATTTGTGCACAGGTTGCGCTCAGATCCTGGCAGAGCCTCTACCTGAGCATCCTTTGGCACTTGGTGCACTGTGGCTGTGTGGCTAAGCTGCTTTGGCTCGAGCTCGAGCTCAGGCTCGTTGAGCTGATCCCAGGGCTAATCTTAAGCAAAAAAAAACAAGATCACAATTTTGTTAAACTCGAAACAAAAACATCCTCGCCTGCCGCTGCTGTTGTTGCCTCAGTTATTGTTGTTGTTGTTGCTGTTGCTGCTGCTGCTGCTATTGTGCATGTTATTGATATGCTTGGCTATCAGTTGGCAGATCGCATTTTGTGCGTTCTTCGTGCAGTTGGCGGCGGTTTTTGTTTGAAAGCCGCAAAAGGCAGTTGCCATTGTTTTGGCTGCCTGCACTGGGCCGGGTTACGGGTTTGCGATTACGGTTTGCCTTGCGTCCTAACTGTGAAAACCTTTTTGACTTGTAGGGTTTTTGGCAATTGGATGGTTGGACGGTCGGACGGTTGGCAGGGCAAGTATTATTAACGCCAAATTAGATTAGGCTCACTAATGCCATTACCTGGCCGCGTTTCCCCTCCTCCTTCTCACTCCTGTCAACAGCTGACTAATAATCTTTTTCTCTCTCTCTCTCTCTCTTCAGATTCGTCGCCTTCGATTTCCCATGTACATGGCTGCTTCACGCCCGAGAGCACAGCGTTGCTGGAGAGCGGCGCAGAGAAGGCGCTGGGCGAGCTCGCCATCGGTGATCGGGTGCTGAGCATGGACACGAAGGGCCAGCCGGTGTACAGCGAGGTCATACTCTTCATGGATCGCAATCTGGAGCAGGTGCAGAACTTTGTGCAACTGCACACGGATGGCGGCGCCGTGCTCACCGTGACGCCCGCGCATTTGATAGCCGTGTGGCAGCCGGAGCGGCAGACGCTCGAGTTTGTCTTTGCGGATCGCGTGGAGGAGCTGAGCCAGGTTCTGGTGCGCGATGCCACGGGCGAGCTGCGCCCACAGCGCGTGCTCCGGGTGGACAGTGTGCAGAGTCGCGGCGTTGTGGCGCCTCTCACGCGCGAGGGCACCATTGTGGTTAACTCGGTGGCCGCCTCCTGCTACGCCGTCATCAGCAGCCAATCGCTGGCGCACTGGGGCCTGGCGCCCATGCGACTGTTGTCCACGCTACAGTCCTGGATGCCAGCCAAGGGCCAGCTGCGCTCGGCGCAGGACAAGTCAACGCCAAAGGATGCCACGGCGCAGCAGCAGAACGGACTGCACTGGTATGCCAATGCCTTGTACAAGGTGAAGGACTATGTGCTGCCGCAGAGCTGGCGTCACGATTAGGCGACCCACACACGCACACCACACACCCACACACCCAAACACACATCACACATACTTGAAACATATTTGCAGTTCCACATGCCGACGTAGACGTCAAATTTATTGTAATATATTTTGTAGTTATGTATGTACTATACGCCTATATGAAGAAAAAGAAAGAAAATGATTGTATTTCAATGTTAATTATGATTAATGCTGATCAATACTATTTATTAAAATTATCTTTGACCTTTTGTAAACGAACACTTAGCTGTAAGTAGGCAATCCTTTGGCAGAGATCCTGAGGCCCCAAACCAATTCTTAAAGCGACGATCATCACGACTGTTGTATATTTTTTAAAAAAGATAATAATGCATATATTTATTGAAGATGCGGAAGTGAGTTCAAATTTTTGGGAAATGATAATATAAATGCATATATATTTATGTGTGTATATCGTTTTGTGTATATAGAAGCATTATAGTGACTGAATATCTTATTGTAATTGTGTATATAATACTTGATAGTTAACTTCATATTTATACTTAATATTTAATGAATTATAACAAAATTGTTTCATAACTGACAATGTGTTTTTATTTGAGTGGAGATTCTACAATGGGAAAGCCTTTAAAATTCAGTTACAGCTAATAATGAAGGCCTTTGAAGGGACACATGCAAATTTATATTGATAATCAAATATTTCTTTGCGAAAATGCAATAGAAATGAGCGAATGTATTACATTCCTTAACCAGAATCATGCGAATTCCATTTATTTTGGTTGAACTATACTTTTCTTTCTTAAGAAGGTCTACTCTCTGAAAATGTGCCTTTCTTGTTTTTTTTTTTTTTTTGTCATTTTATGTTACTCATCTTAAAAGATAAGACCATTTAATAATATCAAAAAAGGCTGCGAAATTTGTCGATTAAAGTTTTGAAATTTTTTGCAAATATTTTATTTACTCACATAAACGTACAAATACATTTTAAAATGTTTGTTTTTTTTTTTTAAATACTGAATTATTTCAGTATTTTAATTCGCCAGATTGCATTTGCCAACTTTTGGTATTTATTTTTTAAAGCTGAAGTTATTTTATTGCTGGTATAATTTGCAAATACCAATTTTGGTCACACTGTAAACAGGCGTCCTTTCTAATATTTTGGCTCTGTATATTATTTTTAATACACATAAATAAAAATAATAGTAGGAAGAATGTCAACTGTTTGCCGACTGTGTCTAGGGAAAGATGCCAGCTTCGTTATCAACAATGGCCAAGTGGCCGTGAAAATCCTTTCCTGCACAGGTCTAGAAATCGATCCCAACGACAAACTTCCCCAGCTCATTTGCCAAGTCTGCAGGCTGCATTTGGAAGAGTTTCATTATTTTCGCAAACGTTGTCATGCGGCTGATCGCCGTATACGTCAGCTGACACGCCTTGGCCGGAGTCTCGACTATGAAAGTAACTTACTAGATGGCGACAAGTCGGACGTGCTCTTGCTAAAAGATGTAGCCAACTGTACGCCAACAGCTTGCTCAGAAAGCAATGCCCGTTGGCGCAGAGAGGCAGCTCAGATGTTTCGACGCGAATTAGACAGCTACAAGAGTGACTTAGCTAGTGTGTGCAAACAACAAGTGAGAGAGGAGATCGAGCAGGAAGTCCGCAGTGAAGTGGAGAGCCTCATAATCGCGGACGTAAAAAAGAAATCTCAACTAAAAGTGTTGGACGAACTGTTTTATGAGATTGAAACTTGGTTTGTCCACAAGCGCAACAATGCAGCTCGTTCCCAGGCATTCGGCTCAGACTGCTTTTTATCAGACATAGACGCTGCTGAGATGGAGAGCGTATCTACTATCACGGACCAAATTGGCTCTAACTCCGAGCTGATGACCAATGCAGAGTCTATTAATGATTTGAATGATAGTACAGAGAGCATAGTTGAGGTTGTTGGTAAGAACGAAGATTTCAATTAAAACGCTTCCACTAACATAGATAAACTATTTCAGAAACTGTTCCAAGTCCAATACATCAACCGTCTTCCGACAGCACGTCTTCCGCTATAGAACCAATGTCGACATTATCAAAAGTTGTTCCAATGGTTGAAATAAATATGGGAAACTCTCAGTACAGCCACTTGCGAGAGTATGGAAAGACCTCCGACTTCCTATCTACTAAAGATCTAATGTCTCCTGTGAAAGCTCCCAGAGTACGCCATAAACGAAATGAGTTGTCTCGTATACAATTGAGGGATCGCATTTGCCAAATACATGCCATGGAGAATCAAAAAATTCGAAATTGCCTTCGATGTCGGCTTAGAGGATCGCTTAACAGGAAGAAAAATGTTAAATAAATATTAATATTATTATAATTAAGATTATATTATATATATTAAATTATATATGCATGTTTTTTTTTTTTCAATCAAATAAAATGTAATGTCAAAAAACTCAAAAAGAATTTGAATAACTAATATTTTCGCTAACAGCACTGGATAACCGTTTTTGCGTAATGAAGTTCATGACATAAAAACATGTCAAAGATGTTAACAAATACTACGTTTTAAGAAGATTTAAAAATATATTTTTAAGAAACATTGAACATTGAATTTGACTATTCCTTGATTTTAAATATCGTTTCAACAGAAAGGTTATATTAAATAACATAATATATTAAAACTTTCAAGCATAACAGTAGTGTTTGAAAAATGAACTACTGCGCGCCAATATGTTAACATTTTCCAGCATGTTATTTTTTTGGGTTGCCACAGCCGTGTGTGTAGCTGACAGTGTTGGGTAACTCAAATTGCTATGCTTATAATTTTAGCGTCTGTTGTTGCGTGCGATGCGAAATAGTAATTAAGATTTTAGTAATGTCGAGTACAGAGGAATGTTATCCAGATTTGGAGACGTGGTGCCGCCTTTGCCTAAAGGAGCTCAAGGATCCGCACACAATATTTGCGGAGGACGACACACAGCTTTCGATTCCGATGCGCTTGATGGCGTGCCTCTCATTGGAGGCAAAATCAACTGACGGATTGCCGAAAAAGATCTGCGGAGAATGCCGCTACCAGTTGGAGAAGTCGTTTCTCTTTCGGCAACGCAGCCAAGCGGCTGATAAGAAGCTCCGCAAGCACATCCGCTTGGTCAGTATGGGTAAAAAGAGTCGCGTCTTTGCCAAATCATTGGACAACGATTCCGACGAAGATGAGCTGGAGTTCGAAGAGTCGATGGCATTTATCGAAAAACTGGAAATGCTGTACGAGAAGAACTCTCAAAAATGGCAGGAAAAGCTAAAGCTGGAAATGGAAAAGGATTTTGACATTCGCCTTGATGCCGCGCGCGAGGAGTTCTGCAATGAAATGCGAAAGCAATTGGAGGACGAGGTGCGAAATGATGTGCGTCGGCAGCTGCGCGACGAAGTGCAAGAGGAGAGCCGCAAGGAGCAACTCGTTAAGCTGCTGGGTGAGCTTGAAGTCTTCTTGGCTGAGAAAAAAGCCGGTCTCTGGGAAACATTGGGCGAGCTGCCAGTCGACTTAAAGCCAAAGAACGAAGAATCGGCTGTGGAATCAGCACCAACACAAGCTCCCATATCTCTCCCAGCATCGCAGACAACCATTGATCAGCGTGTGACCCGCAAACGTGGCCGCATCTCATCGCCCGCCCTTCAACAGAAAAAGCGCCGCCCCAAAGTATCCGATTCTGAAAATGCTGAATTTCTGATTGAAACCGAGTCCAAGGTGGATGTAGTCTCTACGGACGATGCGGACATGGATGCATCTGTCCCAGATACCAATGAGGATTTTCGTGATATAAAGATGGTCGGCGCTGGAGATGTGGTGACAAGCCAAAATGGTGAGATCTACATTATAAATGCCGCCTCAACGACGAACTCGACGCCCAGCTCCTCGACAGAATTTCAGCAGGAGAAGAATATCACATCATATAATAGTAGGCACTCGACAAATAGCTCAATTAACAGTTTTTGTAACGCGCATTCGCTTTCCCTTGCAGTTAAGGACAACGGAGAGATTCAGTTTACGGACGCCAAGTCTGACGAAATCGGGGACGTAATGGTCTTTAATCTCGATGATGGCGGAGGCGACGATCAGCAGTTGTACGAGTTTAACGAAAATGTCATAATATTGGTGAGTATCAGCTTGAATACTAGCAGTAATTGAAAATGACCGAAATCATTTCCCTAACAGTCGAACGAAAAGGTAAGCAGTGATGTTACGACGCCGCCCACAAGATCAAAACGTGATTTAGTGGTGAAGCGGGCGCCACGCACCACGAAGCCAACTGTGGGCCGCGTCAGCGACACGCTGAAAACGTTCCAGTGCCAGCTGTGCCCCATTTCGTTTGCCACGGAGAAGACCTTGTCGCGCCACCTAAGCACGCACATCAAGACGCTGAAGAACGGCACCGGCGGCGCACTCAAGTGTCCCGTGTGCCAACTGCAGCTGTCCTGCGCCAGTTCGCTGAAGCGTCACATGATCATTCACACCGGACTCAAGCCATACAAATGCGAGGAGTGCGAGTTGTCGTTCTCGCAGCGCGAGGTGCTTAAGCGGCACATGGACACACACACGGGCGAGAAGCGTCATCAATGCCCCCACTGCGAGACCTGCTTCGCGCAGAAGACCAATCTGCAGCAGCACATCAACCGCATGCACCTGGACGGGGAGCGCCAGCACAAGTGCCATCTGTGCAAGCGCAGCTTCAATCATGTCTCGGGCCTGAGTCGCCACCTGGTCGCCCACGCAGGCGTCACGTTTGCCTGCAAGGAGTGCGGACGTCAGTTCAACGATCGCAGCGCCGTGCAGCGACACATTCAGAACGTGCACAAGGTCAAGGACACGGGCGGCGATTGCGCAACGGACGGCAATGGAAACGAAACGGAATTTGAATAATATACCAATTATTGTATTTGTGCACTCTATTGATTAGTTAAGTTTTTACCCCGACAATCCAATTAGCATATAATTTTCTGTGTGTAGATTTTAAACATTTTACTCAAATTTATTCGAAATTTTCCAAGTGCTCAATTTTAACTTTGGCACTAAGCAAGCAGATTTATTGGAACAGTGGAAGAAGTATATGCGAAAAATAAATGTTTAGCACGTAACACGCAAATTCTTATTAACACTTACAAATTTTAAACATTTGCAGCAGCTTCAATGTGTTACGTAATAATTGTTTAAGATAGCTAGCTACATAGATTTAGTATAATACAATAATAATATCGTTTAATATAATACACAAAACACACATGTACAATTCGCAAATGCATGTACATATATAAATATATAGAGTTATATTTATATATATATATACATATATATAATTAAACATTTGTAAACAATAAACATTTATATAAATACGGATTACACGCGACGTGCACTTAACTATCGACCTAAGCTAATAAATTTAACGTCAACAAAGCATCAAACCAATACGCAACTCACATGCCATGCCATGCAGTGGATCAGATTAGAATCGAGAGCGCCTTTAAATGAGATTCCTTTTTAAATCCGTTTCGAGTTGGCGGTGCCCCAGAGAATGCCAGCGCACATAAATATGAACAACGTTTTACAATTTAGCATAGCAGGAGTTGGCGACAAGCTAAATACGTTATGGGCAACTAAGCATTGGAATATCTACTGCGCGACGGGAAAGTCGTCGACTGGGCCTAGCTGGCCTACTGCCACTGCTAGTCAGAGTTGGTTAGAGAGCTGCGCTGTGATTCAAGGGTATTCGAATCGTTGCGCTGGCGCAGCATGCGCGGCTGACTGGCAGCAAAGTTAGAGAAGTCCTTCATCACATCCTTGTACGTTTCATCCTCGCCGTTATACTCGTCGTTCAGACCGATTTCGTCATTTAGGCGAGTCAGGCGCAGACTGAAAAGAAAGAATTTATATTGGCAAGACATTCAAATGCGGCACAGTCAATTCTCATCTTACAGCGTCACGATGTCCGCATTCTTCTGTTCGACGGCGATATCCAGTGCCTTCTTGCCATCACTGGAGGCCAGATCGTAGGCGGCCTTGTGCTTCAGCAGTAAATACACCTGCGCAATGTGTCCCTTGGCCGTGGATATATGCAGAGCGCTGTAGCCCATCTCGTCGACTGCATCAATGGCAGCGCCATTCAGCAGCAGATACTCGCATGCCATCACGGAGCCGGACAGCACAGCCTGGTGCAAAAAGGAGCGCTGTCGATCCTCTGCATTCTTCCAGTGCTTGGACGCGCCCAAAGCGAAGGCCATACACATCACGGGAAGATTATGCACAGCGGCTGCCTTGTAGAGCAGCAGATTGGCATCCAATTGAGTGAAGGGTATTTCCTCTGGCATCTCTGTGTCGGATTCGCCTTCAGTGCTCTCCTGGTCGCTGCCCAAAATGCCGGGAGTTTCGTACCTATCCAATGCCAAATCATCGCCAATTACTAACAAGTCATCCCGCGATATGCTCAACGACATTGATGGAATGTTTATGGACTCGTCATCATCATCGTCCAGTTCGTCTCCAGTTTTAGCTGTGTTGTATATGCTCGGATCATCGCTAAATGTCTTGGTCAACGGCCTCTGCTGGCGACGCCGCCGCAACTTCTTCACCGTCCACTTGCGTGTGCCGCCCAGCGAGAGAGTCGCCCGCTTGCTAGTAACTCCTCCACCAATGCTTCTCCCAGCATCTACGCCGCCATCGTCGGCTGCTTCGCCGCTTTCTATGCTTAGCACCTCGGCAGTTTCGCTAGCCATTAGATCCTGTGGCTTCGGCATGCCGCACACAAAACGCCGCTCTACATACTTTGCCTTGATCCAGGCCTCGCGCACTCCAATCTCACATTGCTCCGTGGGCTTCCTTAGCTCACAGTCTTCGGGGATGCGTGCCTCATAGATACGATTGACGACCTCGTTGCCCAATTCCATCATCACCTTGACGTTCTCCGTTTCCCAGGCATCTAGGGTCAGGGACCGCACCTTGCTGTAATGCACGCCCAGGCTGCGATGCACTCCGGAGCACTCGATGCACAGCGTTATGCCCAAGTTGATGGAAGCCCAGCGCGGATTCGAGCCGCGACAGTCACAGCACTGTGCATTGCCCGGTATTTTGAGAAACTCCTCCCAGTGGCTGAGTATGACTCATTATAGAACTGTTATCAATACTTAGGTTACTTCACACTTACATTCTTCGCTTCGCGGGAAGCGCGTTCGTGGCACTCGTCGACTGCGGACGTGAGTGGTGCGCGGATGCATGCTGGATGGCCGCGCCAATGCTATGCTGCAGCGCCGAGATCCACAGCGAGAGCATGTCCGCGGAGTCCGCTTGGAGTGTGTGAGATCTGTGTGAAATTCATGGTTATTATATAACAACTCGTCGAGGGGAACTGTACCCACTTGGTTGGCGAGATGACCTCGAAGCAGAAGCGGCGATCACCTTCATTGACCGGCCGCACGGTGCAGATGCGCAGATCCTCCTCCATGACCGAAAACGAGTCCTCGTTGCTGCGTTTTCTGGAATGCGAATCCAAATCACTTCAGCGTACAGCACAACAAATCACAATCACAAGCACAACAACAACAGAACAAGAGAAATGAGATTACGAGTACAAAATGGCAAACAAATGAAGACGATTCAACCGGCAAGCAAAACGAATGGGAAAAATCAAAAGAAATGAGCAAGGCTGGAGCATAAAGTAATTGCACGCACCTATAGACCAGCTGATTGTCGCTGAGGTAGAACCAACGTCTACACCAGGTCTTGAAGCCCTTCGATTTCTTCTTGAACAGATAACCCTCGACATTGTGCGAGGAGCTGTTCGTATTCGAATCGCAATACCGATTCACGCTCATGTGCCGATTCTGCATGACCTTCTCCAGCTGCTGATAGTCGCCGCGGAGCGCGTTCAAATCCTCGCTGATATTCTTGAAGAACTCGTCAAAGTCGTTGCACAAATCGAAGCCCTGATGGTAGTAGGTCACGCACGCCTGATAATAGTCCAGCAACTGTCAAAGAGAATATACGACGATCAGCAAAAAACACGTTCAACAATTGCTCTTATTTATGAATAGAATGAATACACATGCTGGCCCCCATATTGGAGACGTTCAGCGAACCTTCAACGAGGGCACTTCACGACCGACTAAAACTGCTGCCCGGTGCCAACTGACTCAACGCTGATCAATAAGCCAGCGATACAGAAAAAAAAATAATAAAAAAAAAAAATAACAAACTAGTACATATATATCCATTTGGAGTATATCGCGAACATGACGTCATAAGTACAATTGCTGTTGACTTTTTGTTATTTACGTTGAAGACAATGCCATTTCATTCACAGTAAACATATCGCCTTACCAAATGTCGATAAGAGCCGTAGATAGTATCAAATAATGTTTCGCCAAATAATAATCTTAATAATCTTAAGTATTTAGCATGAGTAGGCGCTACTTTGTGTGCTTTTGGCTGATTTATTTCTTCAATCTGAATAATTTACGATTTAAGCCTTATTATATCTGAGCTACTGCTAAGAACAGCGTAGTTTATGAAATCAATCTGATTTGTCAGCTCATCAATCAAAAACTACATAAGCATATCTATATATAAAAGAGATTTCGGTTATTTATAAGTCCTATGAAATCATTTAAATTCTATTTTAAACTGTAAAAGTTGAGGTTGTTTTATCTCAAAAATTAAATATACTATTAGCTAATACATATTATTGTATTTATGGACTAGACTCACCGTCGAGAGTATGGAAGGCACCTTGCGAGCCTGCACCAGCGTTATATAGTTCACATAGTCCAGAGCCGTGTGCTGAAAGCAAGACTTAGAAGCGGAGAGTATGTTGGCTGCCTCCTGGACTTCCTGTGGCCGATTTTTGCTCGCCTGTGGATGGAGAAGAGTTACCTCTTAAGATGGACACATATCAGGCATTGCACTGGACGCACCTGTGCGTTTTTAATGAGCGCATTGTCATAGCCCTCCGAGACTTTCAAGAAGTGTCCTTTGTAGTCCTTGACCTGGTTGATGTCGTCCTTGACAAACACATTGAGATTTTTCAACACCGTTCGACTGGCCTGGTCTAGCAGTATCGTGTGAAACTTATTCATTTCCTGTCGAAATATGCAGAAAAAAAAAACGCCACCAGATAAATAAAAAAGTCTTTCGCGTAATTACCTGCAATGGGCAACGCACCTGAAAGCAATGAATCAGCTTGCCCAGCGCATTGTGCGCATTTTTATTGTCGAGAAAATGCTGTTGCAGATCCCACAGGGACATGGCAAAGGCGCTATGAGTAATAAAAAAAATACGTTAAAGTCAAATGAAAATAAAACTTTGAACAGAGAGTAAGAGTGAAAAGTGCGCAGTTTACCTCTGGTTCTTGACATACTCTTTGCCCGAGTCGACAGCCACATTGCATAGCTTGATAATTTTCTCGAGCTTCTGCTCCAAGTGCTCGATGTCTGCCTCCTCCTTCGATATGAATTGTCTGGGCCAAGAACAGAATTGCAGACGTTAGTAGAAATCTTGTTATTGTTTAGTGGATGCAAACAACGACCCAGTCTCTGTCGCAAACGATTAACTTTGTCCACTTTGTGCACAGGGCGGGGGGCGTAGATGGTGGGGAAGAGTTTTACGGGCCTGCTGGCAATGACAGCTGCGGCGTACTCGCTGCTGACTGTTTATTTATGTTGAATTTTTTAATTTATGCCACTTTATTGAAGTGCCGCATGTGCGTTTAATTAAAAAAAGCAATTTTAAATGGCTTCAAGCCAGAATTGCATACGATAGCAAAAGATGGCAAAGTCTCTTTCCATCTCCTTAGTCTGCAATAGTTGTAATTTCTTTTTGTTTGTCTGTAACCTGTTGAGTCGTTTTGGTTCATGTGAAAGCTATCGAATAAGCTAAGCTTGGGCTGGCAATTAAAAAAATGTCTGTGGCAATCTAGCGAAAGCTTTGTCTCTGGGCGAGATTACTGGAAACTGAGATGGGCTGGCAATTGGGAGAAATCTTATCAATGAGCGCCGAAAGGCGTCCGATCGATTGACACAATAATTAGCAACAAACAAATGAACAAGCACACACACACATACACACATGCACATCCATGAGTGTGCGTATGTTTCCCATCATACGGTGAACGAATGATACATTCCGAAACTCTGACGATGTTGAAGCGAAGTGCAAAGTTTTCTCGATGATTAAGCGTCAGCTATATTAGAGCCGTTGTTAGGGAAGGGGGAGGGGGCGCTTCGAACGAAAGCTGTTGATAGCACGATATCCAAGCGGAACCAGTCACGCTACACAAAATATATAGCCAACCCACTGTCAGGGGGGAGCCCAAATGCAAATACCAAATGCCAAGTGCGGAAATAGAATGCGCATAATGCGCACCGTGTTTTGAGCAGGGCTGAGGGTGGTGGTAAGTGTGGCTTGGCTTTGTTATGTGACCGAAGGTGAGCCATCGCGATGGCTCAATATGTACCTGAATCTCGGCGAATCCTTTAGGCATTCCTCAAACTCAATTGTGGCGCGCATTGCTAGACACACACACGCACTCACACACGCGCACGCTACTGCAGTATTTGCACCGTTGGCTATTTACACAAATCGCGCAGCGAAATATTTGGCTTCTTTCAGCTGTTGCTTCTGCTGCTGCTGCTGCTGCTACTACGGCTGAAATTGATCCCCTTGATTTGAGCAAAGCAATGCTTAAATGTGGGTGGCTGAGTTGCAATGACACGCGCACATTTTTTTCAAACAGCTGCCACACTTGGTAGATGTGCTAGTAATTAATTGAACGTTAAGGTAATTAACAAAAATTTGCCAGTAAGCGACGCACACAACAACGTCGACGTCTTCGTCGTCGTTGTCTCACTTTCTACTTGCGCTTCATAATGTGCTAAATTTGGCCGAAGCGCATGCACAGTGTTGCAAAACAGTTGATTGGCTATTGTACGCTATGCAGCACTAGCACTGCCTTTGGTTCTTCTGCTTCTTTCGCCTGGTGCTGTTTTAGTGTAATCTAATTTTTCTATAAAAACTTTGTTATTATCAATGCACAAACACTTTGCAAATTATTTAAAAGCGTCAGCTGCTAATTTCTTGAATGAAACTATGAAAGTAAATCGCTGAATCGTTAAAAGTCGCAGTCGTCGTCGTTAATCGCCGCAGTCGTCGTTGTGTGCTCTTCACATTTGTTTACCCTTTGTCTTGTGTTCTTGTTCTACGTGTTTGCGTTCCTTGTTCACATCAACCAACCTGTATAAATCTTCTTGACGTCACAACGCGCTGAACACGCCCCCGCCAGGAAACATTGACCTGGACCAACCGACCGACCGACCGACCAAGTGACCAATTGGCGCAGCACAGCGGAATGTGGAAGTGCCACAAGTGCGGCAAACCCGTTTACTTTGGTAATTTAAACACCCACACATGCATGTGCTCCTATATGTACACTCACTCACTCACGGGCACACACTCGCTCTCACCCACTTACACCCGCACGCTCATACATGAACAGATTATAACAGTCGTGATGTGCATGCCATTTGTTTAAATAATAAGCATTCAAATTACATATTTCGATCCAACACAGCGGAACGTAAACAATCACTGGGCTATGATTGGCATCCGGAATGTTTGCGCTGCGAAGAGTGCGGCAAGCGCCTTAATCCCGGCCAGCATGCAGAGGTATTTAATCAGCTAAGCATTTGCTGCAATACGCCATTAATCGCATGCATTTATTGTAATAGCATAAAGGAGTGCCTTATTGTCATGTGCCCTGCTATGGAGCGCTGTTCGGACCGCAGCTTTTTGGTCACGGCACGCGCGTTGAGTCACACAAGAGCTACGGTGTAAAAGGCGCGCAGAAACCAGTCGCCGCTCAGGCTAATGGACCCGCGCTTCCCCGCGACCATTTGGAGTCCAAGCTGAAGGTATGATGCATTTATTTGTATATAATTAGCGGAACAAGTTTTATTTGAAATTGTTTACAACTTTCAGGTTTACAATCAATTTTATGATAATAAAAGCCTTGAGATACGCAGCCGTGAAGTTAACAATCGATTGATCTTGGAGGGGCCATTGCGTGTGTTTTGGGGCGTCCAGGGCGTTATTCATCTGAAGGAGGACGATGATCAGCGTACATTTATAGTCCGCAAACGCAACTCCTGCCGTGCATCCAAGGCTCAAGATGTAAGTTTGCATAGCTGACATAGGTTTCCCATCAATTCATTGACTCTTGTTGCCAAGCAGGAAAGCTGCTCGGACAAGGAAAACGAGGGCAGCGAATCGGTGGCACCTCCCACGACTACAGCCAGTGAGGCTGATCCACTCTCCACGGACATTTCGTTGTCAGAGAGCATGACTTTTGATTCATGTAGTTTGAATGAGATATCGGAGCTGCCGACAACACCGGAAGATGCCTCCGCAAACACAACGCCGGGCAGTGAGCAGGTTGTAAACGGACAGTCGAGCTCCAACAATGATGACGAGGATGTAACGAACACAGATTCCTCGAGCACGTTAATTGGCAGCGCCACGGACGCTATTACGGCCAGCACCAGCTGCGTATCGAGCACGTTGCCCTCCAAGTTAGACAACCTAGAGAAGCTGGACTGGGATGATATTGATGACTTGCTGCAAGTGGAGCGACGTCAGAGTGAGAAGGACAAGGTCTATGAAACGATGCCCGTTAAGCTGCCGTCTTCATCGTCACAATCGTCCAGCGAGAGCTCGCCCAGTAAGACGTGCTCCTCCAGCACAACTTCGACAAACACGCAAAACAATCAAATCAACACTGCCTCATCGCCGACAACAACCACAAACACCACGACGAGCAGCAGCTCAGATAACTTTATGACTGCCACGGGCTCTTTGACGACGAATACCAATACCCAGAACACAAGCACTGTAAGCACTAGCAACACCACGCTGGATGACTACAAGACATCGGATGACGCAACGCTGAAGCCCATGGACTACGAGGACTTTAAGCGTAGCGTTCATCAGGATTATGTGAATGGTGCCAACTCGTTTCAGGAGCCAAATGACGACACACTGAAACGCAATCAGCCTATCGATCCCTCTCGCATACACGACTCCCTGAAGCTCTACGGCGAGAATTCGGCTATGAGCAAGAGTTTCAATTGCGAGCACGCGCTGCGCTCCATTGATCCCACACTTATAAACGACACAATGCATTTGCGCAGCAGCGTCGACTCGCCTCGCTCATCGCAGCGTCAGTACGCCTTGCAGAAGAGTGGCTCTGCCTTTGCGTCAATAGCGCCCAGCAGGGAGCACCATAAGTCCTATGAGCAGGGCCGTCAGCTTTTCGAAAAGGGCATCAATCGCTCCAAGTCTGGTCCCAGCTGCTTTGTATATTCCGACAGTGATGACGATGACGATACTACGCTGCGCCCACATCGCTTGGCGACAGTGCGACGCAGTGATGTGCCTCAACGTTATATACAAATCCAAATGAATTGCTATCCCAAAGAAGGTGCAATCGAAAATGAGTCGAGCCGTGCCGATGCATCATCGGTAATATATTTTACTTCATTTAGTAGACAAACTTAAGATAAGGGAAGATGAGATGAATGAGTAGCTTTATGAATACGATTTGTTTACCCAAGCGGTATAATTTGTTTAAATATTTAAGTTAGGCTCACCAAGTCACAAGTTCTTTGAGCAGTATACTAGCAAAAAAGTATGCCTAGATTGCAATGTACTCTGCTTCCAGTTGTAGAAGCGTCTTACAGCGATGCTTATCTTACGCCTTTTGCATGTGTGCGTACATATTAAATAATAAAAGGCAAAGTGGGGTACAAATAAAACAACAGATATCAGGCACTTAGGTTTATTTTAAGTTTATCGTTATTTAATTATTTGAATAATGCTTATCTCATTTGTTTAGGTGCTAAGCGGTGCTGTGGCTGGCGACGAGCTGACTCAAACGGATGAGCTCTACACGGCCACTGAGGGCAGAGAAAGTGCCGCAGATGGCATTGGAACTAATGAGGCGGGCTTGCACGTGAATGAGGATGGCGTTGTCTTGAGAAGACCCCCGCGCACTGGCGCTGCTGCCATCAAACGTCGCAGTGGCAATCGGCGGTTAGTCAAGTCATTCCATTTATGCCGCAAATTTTTGTAATGGAATTAATATTTGCAGTTCGCGCACGAAGCTGAAACGTCGGTGTTCCATTAATGGACATTTTTACAATCGGGAGACATCGTTTTTCACGCCACCATACGGTTCCCAAATGTCCGTGTGGGTCACTTCGCTGGTCACCACCCAGGAGGTCATCAATTTGGTGCTGGAGAAGTATAAGGTGGATAGCGCCGCGGAGAATTTCTCGCTTTTCATCGTGCGTGACAACGGCGAACAGAAGCGCCTGAAGGACAATGAATATCCATTGATAACTCGCATTACGCTGGGACCGCATGAGGATGTGGCTCGCCTATTTCTTGTGGATGCACGCAAAACTGATGAGATCAGGTTGGCGACCCAATAAACTGGCCTTTTAGCAATTACTAAATTATCTACTCTGTTTTCAGTAATGAAGTTGCTCAATTTTTGAATCTATCGCTGCCGGAATGCCGTGCTATACTGGATCGCTATGATCAGGAATTGGCGCGTGAAATTGTCAAAGTGAAAGAGAGGTAGGCTAAAGGAAAATGAATATTTAACTTATTGGCGGGGTAAAGCTAATGCTTAACAAATCAATTTCCGCATATTTCTTGAGTTTCCTGAAGTTAATAAAGCTGAATCATTGTCTGTGGGATGGATTGACTGGGATTAGGTTATATTAGGTAATACCCTGCTTGAGGTATTACAGTTATTAGTTTTACTAACTCAAATTGAAATATTTCTACTACAATTTATGTCGTTCTTTTATTTCAGATACGCAGAGCTACGTCGTCGTATTGTCTCGCGCATGGAATCTCTAAAGGTGCATTTGTAATGCATGCGAACGGAATCTCCAACTGCATCAATTTTTTTTTACAGCCATAACGTTAATGCGGCCAAAAATGCGACAGCAGCCAAGCAAATAGTATTCCTTATGATAAATTTTCAAATAGCATTTAGGCACAATTACGCATAATTTAGTAAACCTTTGGCGCCCCAGTGAACAAATCAGCCGCTGTCCGGCCGCAGTTAATTTCATTTACTTTTTTCTTTGTGTTTCCTTTTTCAGATGTAACTAACAATCATTAGCAGGCATTTCCACTTTAGAAAGCGTTAAGACTTGTAACTAACCAAAAATAATATTAATCTGCACACCAACTGGCATAGAAACTGAATGAAATCATATTCTATGTGTTACAAATCAAAAATATGTTTATATACAACTTTAGAGCCATGGCTAACAGCAAGAACAACAATATTATGGATATGAATTATTTTTATAGCACCAAAGTGCGTTAGTTAATGAGCGCAACTTTTTTTTAGCAGGCCATTTAATAAAGTTTATAGATTGATCGATTGATTGAATGCGACAGCAACAATAACTATATTTAGTATAAGATGGACTTGTTGATTGAAAATCATTTGAGTATCAAATAAAATGTAAAGATCTAACAGACACGGAAACAAACCCATGTGGAACAGATTAACAAAAGCAATTCTCTAAGCATCAATAATTACCTATGCACAAACACTTGTGCTGTGACCCGTAGCACAAGGGGCTTGGCCAGGGCACTATCAGAGCAGAAGTCAGTGATGCCATTACCGAATGGGGAGTGGGACGTGGGACGTGGGACGTGGGGGCTATAGCTGCTAAACATCCAGACACGCACACACAAACCCAAGCAGAAACTCCTAGACCCTGCAAACACTCAACGCAACACGGCCTATGTGACTTGGTGTGCGGGGCTATTAATTTAAAACTGACAGAGCCTGGGGGCCCACGTGGCCTACGAGGCATGGACTTGGGCAAGTGCGGCGACTTGGAAGCTGCCTCTTGGGCAGCCTGCGAGGCGCTGACGCGTTAAATGGTTACGGGGTTTCCCGGCCAAAAACGCGCTGGCTATAATCGTGGCGACGGCGTCATCGATGCGGGCCAAGTGTGCCAAGCGCCGATACATAAAAATCAACAGCCAACGACAACTGCGACACAAGCGGCACAACAACAACCACAGTGGTCCATTTGGGATGTGAACGCGGCTTTGTCGCTGCTGGCAGGTTCACGACCCAATGGCCAAAAATTGCCGCGACGCAGTTAAGAGCATGGTCGCAGCGACGAGAGCCAACAGCCAGCTAGACGGAAAATAAAATCGATTTTGAATGCTGCTCGGCCCCACACAATGCTCTCTGGCTTGCAGTGGCTCGGCTGGTGGTGGCGCATCGTAGTGGTTGTCTTTTGGAAGCCCTTGGCGGTTGTTGTTAGCCCCAGCAAATCGAATGTGGCGTGAGAGCATGCGATGCGTCGCAGGGGTTGCACATTGCGCATACGCACTGACGTACACTGAAATAATATTGAGCTGAATTTTAAAAAAATTAAACATATGTGCTATAAAATTTGTAAAGCTTCGAAATTTCATAGCACAGTTTTATATAACCTTTATTATCATTTGCAGCCAGGCAACATCACTTAAGTTTGTCAGCTTGGATGGCAACCCTATGTCATGTAACACTCTCAGTTCCGCTCTCTTAGATGTCCTGGAGGCGCTCTTCTATCGCGCATTGCGCTTTCTACTCGGCTGCCGCAAAATTCCAATGCCGTTCGGACAGAGCAATGCAAATTAATTTGCGCTCAGTTTACGTTTTGGTCGCGTCGCATACAGTTCTATCACGTTCCGTGTGTCTGCTGCAGTGCATCCATCGTCCAAGTCCAAGACTTACACTTACAGGCGTGTGCGCGCGTGTGTGTGTGTCTCGCTGTTTGTTTCACTGTAGGTGTGTGCGTGTGTGAGCTATTCAAATTCTCGCATTCGATTGGACTAGCAATTAACATTGCCTAACGGAAATCGTGAACAATTCGCCACGCATTTGAGCCGCTTCCGCTAGCGTCGCTCGTCTCCTAACTGAAGGTTCCCTTATCATAGCTACCGTTGCCGTTGTATTTGCCATCGCCATGAAGCGTTCGCGTTTGCCGCTCACCGCCAGCGTTTGCCTGATCCTGGTGTTGATGTCATCCTGTCTGCTTGGCAGCGCCGATGCCAAGAAGAAGAAGTATGTTGGCGAAACTGGCGGCGATTTTGAGTTTATCGATGAGGTAAGTCACAAATAATTCCCAGCCGTATATCCCAACTGACTGTCAGCGTGTCTGGCTGTCACTTAGTTAAAGCAACTAAGCTCCTTGCTGCCAGCCCACTCTTCTCTATACCCATGCGTATCACTGTGTGTGTGAGTGTGTGTGTGTGTGCTTGGGTATGTATGAGTGTGATTTTGGCACATATAACGCATTTGGGCTTTTAGACAACTTTTTCTTTGCTTTTGGTCGCCAAGTTGTTGTAATACTCAGCCCTATGAAGAGGGTAGATTGAGCTTGAAAGTGTTTAAAAGGAAGCACATTGACTTTAGAGGCTGGAAACTTGATATCATTAGAGAGTGTATATTCAGTTGTACTCGGAATATATGGCTTCTGGGCTAGAGTCATTAATAAACTTAGTAACAGACAATAAGGTCATCGAAAGACCGAATCACTATAAGTCCAAAATCGATATCTGTTATTAAGCTAGGCAGATTATCTCTTCAGCTGCTCATTCGTGGATCGAACGTGTATTATTCAGTCAGTTTCATGCAAAACTTTCATTCGTTTTTCTCTCTTTTTCTCTCTCTCTATCTCTCTGCTGTCATTTTGTCACCTTTGCCAACGCTACTGAGGTTTCACTCTAAAAACCAGCAACAATAACAGGAACAACTGCAAACACAGGCTTACGCACGCACACACATACAGAAACACACACATCGAAAGCTACTTGGCAAAGTCATTTCTTCCTGCTGCGTGTTGCCAATACGCTCTAGGCCCAAACGCTTGTCTTGCCAATTACTCACGCAAATCCGATTTGTAGTTGCTGCATTTCTTGTGTGTGTGTGTTTTTGTTGTTGTTGTTGTTGTTGCTTTCTCACAGGTAGCCTGACAGCCAGCCACTGGTCGCGACTTTTGCTACTCTTCCCACTCATGACAGCCCAACAGCAGCAGCAAGTTAGACAGAACTAGAGAGATGAACAAAAAAAAAAAAACAACAAAAAAACAGTAAAAATCAATATCAACAGCATTGGCGGCTTCGAGTCGCTGGCAGCGCGTAAGCGTAAACTATGTAGTAAACACTAAGCAGATTTGAATTTGTCTACATAGAGAAACATACATACATGCATCCCCCCTCCTTCCTCTTCATCCTCTCCATGAACTTCGCAGTGCTGCTGCTGCTACTCCGTCTGTCCAGCGTCGTTTACTGTTAGTCACAGACGCTGTGTCGTCGCCGTTATTGCTATTTGCATTGTTTTTGCAGCCATTAGCCCTATGCGCCGACATTTTGCCATTCCGTTTTGTTGTTTCGTTTCTTGATGTTGTTGTATTTTGTTGATTTCCTTTTGGGTTTGTTTGGCATTTCATTTTATTTCTTTTGGTTTCCTCTTTGCCATCATGCTCTCTTTTCACATGTTTTATGCGTGGTCATTGCTTCGGCCCTCGCAATTTTTTTTCTCTGTTTTCTTATTTTGTTTTTTTCGGGTGTGTGTCTGTGTGTGTGTGTGTGTGTGTGTGTGTGTGTGCTATTAGGCCGATGCGAATGTGTGCTTGAGCCTCTGCCTTTGAGCTCTTCTTTCGCTGCTTCCCCACGCACACACACACACACACCCACCCACCCACCCACACACACATACCAGCACATGTCGAGTGGAGCCTTGAAGTAAATATATTGCCGAGCCAAAGTTACAAACAGAAAAAAAGGAAATCTAACCTAAAGGACATTCGAGGAGAATGTACAATCTCAGAATTTTAAGCAGTTGAAAAGACTGACAGTGGGTGTGTATGTGTGTGTTTGTGTGTGTGTGTGTGTGTGTGTGTGTGTGTGTCCGCATGTGTAGCACACATAAATAACGATGCCAAATTGTTCAGATGAAATCTTAAAATACTCCACATGCCTACGAAATTATAGCTAAGTGATCAAAATCAATAGCAGCAGATCAGCATAAACTAGGCATACATATGTATATAATAATGATAGTATATTTATGTTTATATAAAATAAGTTAAATATAACATATATAGGTCGAATATTTATTATTATTATGATATTCCATCATTTGTCTTCACTGTCATTGATTTTCAATATAATTTAAAAGTTATAAAATTATAGATTTCCCTAAATAACGGATGCATTGCCATTTAAATTTCGTTCGGCAGCATTAATTTCATTTTTATGGGTATTTGTTATATCTTTTTCTCTTCGTTTATGGCGGGTCGTATAATTTCAGCAATGCAGCAACGTTTTTCCAATGAATTTGATTGTTTGTTTTGGAACTTTGTGTTTGCAAGTATTTAGAAATGGCATAAATTATTTGAAAAGTTACTCTTACCAAATTGTTTCCACTTTTCCAAGGAGCCGAGGGAATTGAATATAATTGAAAAGTTATCTATTGCTGTTGTTGTTGTTGTTGTTGTTGTTGCTGCAAAACCCAGACACCACGAGTCTGAGGCGAGTGTGAAACATTTTCATTTCGATGTCGAGCAGAAGGGGCGAAATAATTGACTACTTAAAGAGCGAGTCTCCAACGTTAAATTGCCTATTCCAAGGCATAATCAGCCGTTCGTGTGTAGAAACTTTGCTTGATTCTGTCAACTTTTATGGGTTTGCTTAACTTTTAATCGACTTATATACCCATTCCGGCTGTTAGTCCCATGCAAACAGCAAAGATTTCTTTGTGCAGCCTCGAAGTATGCAGCAGAAAATGCTGACACGCATTTAAATCTGTACATTGATTTCCTTTCGGCATTCGTAACTCATTCTGGACATCGTGCATTTATTACACTCTATTCATATCGTGCAAATGATAACAAATTAGCTTCACTGTTCGGCATAGAATACGCTTGATTTGCCAGCTCGCCCAACTGATATGCTTATTTATTACTTGAGTTTAGTCAAGTCCTGGCAATCGGGGAGCTCGTGTGTCTGTGCATCTTGCCATAATCAGACAGACAAACAGCATGGCAATTGCCATGTGGATGTCCTCGCATCCATCTCCATCTCCATCTCCATCTCCTTCTTGCTCCTGCCACCTCTGTTGAAGCGTATGAAATGCCAATGCTCATTGCCATCGATTGCCAGCAAGTGACGCGCTGTTTGTCAGCATAAAATAAATCTTTGCATTGTGCACTTCGCAAGCAAAACTCACAAAATGGGGCTGCAGCATCAAATAAAATGCGAATATAACAAAGCGACGGGGGTAGCTCGAATAGCGCTGACAGCGGGATACCCTATGCCTATATTAGATATAAATTTATGCTTAGCTCAGTATGCAAATCTTCATAGAGTCAGTCATTTATGCCTAAAGAGCTTCAACATAAGTTATATCATAGTGTTCCTTTGATAATCATATTATGATAAATTGAGTTCACGAAAAATCCACAAAATATTTAATGCTCTAATCTAGGTCAACAGATGCTCTTTTTATATGAATACAAAATCTATATAAAATCAAGATCTATACAAAAATCATTTCCCTTTTAATTACACCAAAATAAATACATTTATAATCACTATCAACACCTGCTGTAAGAAGGTAAGACATCTATCATGCAACAGCTAACTATGTTTATTTTAAATATAACTCTCCTTAATAGGCCTTTGCTCAACAATTTGTAACTCTAATTATGAAGTTTGTACGTTTCACGCCTGATGTAGGAAACTTTTCAAAGTTTTCGCCAATTCTTAATGAACTTATGCGATTGCAACTTAATATAGTTTAATTTTTGTTTAATCAAGTTTCTTATGTAATCTATAGCATTATTTATTGAGGTAGATCCCTTAAGCATCGCTATGTAAGCACATATTGCAAGTTAAGTATACCCATCCAAGTACTTAATGCAGGGCTTGATAAGAATACCAAGTGGATGATGGCCCAGGGCAGGCAAGAGGCTGCTGAGACAACAGTCATCCCGTATCCAATCAGTGCGTAAAATATGCAAAACTTTCCTTAAATGTATGAGTGCTGTGTGTGTGTGGGATGTGGGTGTGTGTGTGCTTATGCACTTACTCGTATGTAAATCTATATGTTCATAGAGATATGTGCGAGCAATAAAGTTGATATGCATAATTTTGGGTAAGCCCCACTTAAATGTGCACACAGCTGACACACACACACACACACTCAGAAGCACTCACGATATATAAATATGGCAAAAACTAAATTAAAATGTGTGTAAATTACGGTTTTACTTGCAGTTGACCATGTACCCCAGATTCAGCCACAGGCTGTGCTCTGTGCACCTTCTGATGGCCAGCCATGATGTAGATTCTCTTTTTACGAGCATATAAAAAACATATTTTGTGCAAGTTATGCAATAAAGTTTTATGCTCACTCACACTGTTGAATAAATTGCGAACACGCTGCCGAGAACTTTGAGTAGAGCGTTAAATAGGCAACAAGATGTAATTTAATAGGGTCTCTGAGAGTATACGACTTCTTTGGCGCACAGTTGACCTATGCCAAATCCTTCTCGTTAACACCTCCAGTTGGCTTCGTGGAGTGCCTGTGATGCCGTTGCGGGACCAGTTGAGCTCCAGTCGAATATGACAGCAGGTTCATTTGCATGACAGTTCGCCAATCCCTTGACTAAATTTGCATATCTGCAGCGAATGTGAATGCGGATGCCAAACCAAAAACAACAAAATTGAAGAAGAAGAAGAAGAAGACGAATAGTCAGTCAGGGAACTCACAGCTGCATATCGCCGAAACTTGCAATTTTCCCACGAACATTTTCTCATGAGTTCTGGCCCCGGGGTCTGATGGAAATATGACTCAGCTAGACACAACAATTTCTTTGCCCGGCAACTTATAAGCCCGTCGCAAAGTTTACTTACTGTTCATGTACTGTGCCACGCCCACGTGCCCACAGTTGTGTGCATTGTTGTATTACATATTTGATGGGCAGAGGTCATGGTGGTTCGCTGGCTCAATTGTTTTCTTAGTCTCCCTCTCCCCTACTCTGGCCGTCTTTCTCAGTCGCAAACATAGTTTCATCTCCCGCCTCAGATGGAGTCATAAGTTTCACGTACACAGCTACATTAGCAAATTGCCCAATCCTGACTGTGTGCGAGACTCTGTTTGCATGCCTGGCAAATTGCTTGCTCTCTTTGCCAAAAAAGAAATTGCGGCCAAAACTGTTTATGAAAAAGTCAAGAGGCACTGCAACGCAAACTAGAAACTAGACAAGTTGTCTATCTCTTTGCCAAGGATTAAATACACTTGCTTATGCACGATGCAATAAAACTCTTCGCCTGTCTTGGCGCGATGCTAAGATGTGCTTACGCTATCCAGCTTGAAATTTGCTGCGAGAATATGAAAAATCTTAATCTATAAGCTTGACTTGCATTTGAGAGTCAAATAAGAGGATCATATGTCCTAGTCGGACTTCCCATTCATCCTTATGATAAACTTTAAAAAGCCTAATCAAAATAATGCATGTAGATCTTTTCTAAAATATGGTACTTGTATCGAACCTACTGAAAATGATATTAGAGGGTATTATGGGGTTATGCATATGCAAGTACAAGACCATATATAGTCTTGATCAGGCCCTTCGACCCGTTAGCTGATCTAATCATGTTTTCCTGTCCGTCCCTCCATCTGTCTGTCTGTATGAATGCAGCGATTTCTATATAACAATTTGCTTATTGTTATAAAAGAACAGATTGCAAATAAATACAAAAAAAAATAAAAAATGTTTCTATATAAACAAGAGACATTTTTAATGTATATTCATCTATATTATAGAGAGTCTATCTTCTTTTCGACTTTTCACATTTTAGATATATTTGCCGATATTTTTTTTTATATGTAGAAATAATTGAATATTAGCTTATGATAACAGAAAACTCGTTAAATATACAAATAAAAAAATATTTATTAAAAATAATAATATCAACGAGAGGTTATCTCCTAAGCCCACAATGCACCCCTACTCGAATATTTTCCATTTAATTAAAATGCAAGTCATCAAAACTTGTACAAATTTCTAATTGACATCTAATGCATCATTAATTAATAGTAACAGCTGGGCAAGGGCATACAAGCTATGCGTACGAGCTCTCTGGCATTATTTACAATTTGGTTTCGATTTATTGGGGCCCCCACTTGGCAGAGATGCTGCAGCTGCTGGAGTGGCTCGGAATGCCAGCATTAGTTCAATCTGTCACACATGACTGTGTGCACTATCTGGTCTGAGATCCATCTGCAACTATTTGGTGCTGTCAGAATCATGGTGCGCTGTGCTTCTATTTGTAGTCAAGGGACGTTCTGTGCTCAATAAGATAAATTAGTTTGCAACGCTAACGCAACTTCGATGGCATCAAAGACGAAACTAAAACGTTTTTTCCACTCAGGGAGGAGCTGACTGTGCGCCGCATGTCAAAACTCTTGCTAACACACACACACATATGCCTGTTGGCCACCCAGCGCAAAACTTGAGCAAACTCATTTTTCACTCTCATATTGTTGTGTGGCAGTAGCAGGCGCCAGGCACCAGGCAGCTGCCTAAGTGCACTCCTTCTCATGCCTAGGCTATAATAAATATATTTTCAGAATTTAATATATATATATATATATATACGTATGTATATGTGCTTTGATATGTATATATAGTTAGTTGGCTACATATGTGCGGCACTTAACTGATTACGTAAGATAAGCCGTGTGTCCTAGCGCAGCTGTATTTAAGTTTCCTCGGCGTGCCGTAACGTGTCAGGCTGTCAAGCTGTGCTCGTTGCCAGCTGTGTAAAGTTTTAATTAATAACTGCGATCGAGTTGGCCGTCCTTTGACACAATGGGCTTTTAAATGGCACACAGCCGAAGCCCGATGAGCAGCGTGCACAAATCGAAGACGATTTCGTCGCCAGGGCCATCAATTAATTATTCAGCATAGTCGTCGTAACTGTCTAAAGCATTACGGTTTATGGCAGTCGGGCACATGTCAGGCGTGGCTGCGCCTCTATCGGAGTCTGTCAGGGCTGTAGTTATTTATGAACCGCACTGAGACCATTTGTTGACAGCAATTTGGCCAAGGCCTGGCTTTGATTTCTAAACGGCATTGACAAACTCATGAAATGCTACAGATTATGCATATTAATTGCTTGTCTCTGGCGCACGAGACTTGGGCAAAAACTTCCTCTTCGAATTGTGACAAATTCGTTACTTTGGCTCTCTCCCACAGAGTGTATATGTGTGCGTCATGAGACCTTAGTTAGTGCAGAAGCACGAATATTTGTATGTTTACATATATATTCTTTTATATACATATGTATATAAGTCTGCTTGTGCGCTGTTTTGGCCGCAGGCCTTGGCCGACGTACTTTGTATTCATTTCCAAATACAGTCGGAGGCACACACATTACGCATACGCAGCGTGGAATATTTGATGACGATATATGCGGTATAGGAAGTTCCAATATTAAATGCCTGATAGCTGTTTGCTTTGCAAGTAATAAGAAATATGAAAATGCGAACGAAAATGGAATCAGACAGATGTATAATTTATGTAAGCTGCAGTAAATATTTTCACTGCAGCAGGCCCAAACAAGTCCATCAGGCTAAAGCCGAAAGAACAGCTCGAAACAAAAGCAAGCACACATACTAATGTATGTGTGTATGTGTGTGTGTGTGTGTGTGTGTGTGGCTTGCTGCACTGACATATAAGCCAGAAGTTGTAAAAAGTTCATTAAATATTTTACGTTGAGCGTGACAGGTGGGCAGCTACAGTGGGAAGGTGTCACGAAAAATT
This sequence comes from Drosophila navojoa, assembly GCF_054131105.1. Taxonomy (NCBI): domain Eukaryota; kingdom Metazoa; phylum Arthropoda; class Insecta; order Diptera; family Drosophilidae; genus Drosophila; species Drosophila navojoa. Next base: position 13,325,681 of record NC_142890.1, read on the forward strand.
AAAAGCCGGATATAGGGATTCGGCATGAGCGTTGTGTGCCCGTAACGACATTGTTGCAATGGCAGGCAGGCATCTTCACAGGATCAGGCAGTCAGGAGCTGCTGCGGCACATAAAACTTTTTTACAGTCGACTCATTGGTATATCTCTCTTTTGCCAAGTCCTTTTCCTCGCTTCCGCTCTCCTTCTCCTTTTCCTTCTTTTTCACTGTGGGTGTACGCATTACCATAAATAAATTATAACACTCGCTACTCTCGCTGTGAGTTTATTGCATGTGTGCGATAACTCACCCACGTCCACACACATACACACACACACACACACACACACTCACACTAGCTAGATTGTAGCAGCATACTGTAAATGGACGGCAGATAATAGCAGTTGCCAGCTTGATGCAAGCGCAAATGCCTAGTTGGAGCGAAATGGAGCAAAGCTATAAACTTGCGAGAGAAAGAGATAGCGCCTGCTGAAAAGTGATTGGGCGGAAGGCGGCTGTAGCCACTGTAAGCCGCTGCACACACGGCGAATGATAATAATTTACAACATAAAGGCAAAACACAATGGAACACTAGAAACTCGGAGCGGAAAGCAACTAAAACTAAAACCAAACCGAAACTTATAATCCTTTATGCAGGCACGCCGAGTGTGCAGAACGAAAATTGCACTCAGCCACAATATGTTGCATACAAACTGTGCAATTAGTTGGACTGGAGGCAACACAAAAAAATATGTGTATATATATATAAAATTGAGACTCTGTTGGATATTATGTGCTGGAAAAACTAAGAGTTGGTCTGCAACTGAAGTTTCCGTCGCTGACAGTTATCAAACGCAGTGCAATTGTCGCCTGCCAACTCAGCAGCGCTCACTACTTGAGAAATAGTCAAAAATCCCCTGACAAATTGTCAACGAAAGTTTCTTGGGTGCCGTAAACTTTCGCAACTCTAGAGCCGTCGCTGCTCGCAAACTTTTTCTCGATGAGTCGCCCCACCGCCGAGGAGTTCAAACAAAAATGATTTGCTCGCACACGCACAGCCACATAATGATAACGGGCAGCTGAGAATCTGCTCAGGAGTTTTCCAAGAGGCGGCACGAATTGATTTTCAAGTTTCTCAAGCAGCAATTAGCCATTAAACTTGCAACAAGCCGAGTGCACAACGAACCCAAAGAAGCTTCAAGTGGCAGCCCTATACGCCAAGTCGTGCCCATGCAGACTCCAATAACCGCATATTAGCCAGATGTGACTTTCATTTGACTTTGCTCTGGCGTTTTCTATTCAATTGCTGACATCCCTTTCTTCACTTTACTTGCCGAGGTCTTAGCTTACCTACTCCGTTTCAATTAAATTCTCAGATTCGCTCAGTTTTAAGCTCCGGCGACGGCTTTATGCCCAGCTGCAGCAACAAGAGTTTTTTCTCTCTCTCTCTCTCTCTCTCTCAACTGTCGAAAAACAAGGGCCACACACACACACACAAAGGCGGCATTGCATATGCAGGGAAATGTCTAAATTTCTTATTACACCAAAAAAGTAAAAGGCATGAAGGAAGGAGCACAATGTATATATGTATATGTATTTATCTGCTCATATATATATTTTACGTATATAGAAATAAAGCAAGCAAAAGGGCAAATAAATGCCAACGAACGGAAATGAAATTGCAATTGCTGGGTCGGTGGGTCGGTGGGCTGGTGGGTCGGTGGGTTTTTGGTGTGGATTGCGACACACGCGACTACCTATTAAAAGTTTACATTTGGCATTTTCCCCTCGTTTTGTGGGCGCCTTTTTGGTAACTATGACGGCATTTCCATTTCCGGCACGCTTTTACTTTGCGCCTCAGCGTATGCAATAAAGTTCGCTACGCAGCTGCAGCTGCGACAACGACTTCAATGGGACGGACAGAAACTACAGTCCGACAAAAGGGCTGAAAGAGGCGCCGCTTTAAAGAAAGGGCTCCGGCAAAGCCGACTTACCATGCTATTTAGACACTCTTAATACCACACACGTACACACACACACACACACACATACACTCACTCACACACATGCACACATCAGCACACACAAGAACGCTCATTAGTTTAGCGGTAGCAACGCTAAAAGCAGAGAAATTGTGCACCCTGGTGCTAAACAAGTTAATTAGTTTGTCTTTTTCCCGCTTTGGTGGCTCTAGCTGCGCCGTTTATGTGGCTCACCATGGGTTAAAAGCGAATCTGTGTGTGAGTGTGTGTGAGAGAGAACGTTGCACGAGTATATGTGTGTGTGTCTTAGAGTTTATCTTAATGACAAAATAAATTATTTACCACACACGAACACGCACACACACACACTTACACACACATACATGCACTCGCTCTTCAATTGACTCTATTTTCCCACAGAGAGAATATGACTAGCTCAGCTCATCTCTGTGTGCGTGACATGTGTCTGTGTGTGTGTATGTGTGTGTGGCTCTGCTTTAATGTCACTTTTTAGATGTTGCTATTTCTTATGTTTAATATCAGCTCAGCTCAGCCTTTTACTAACTAAACAGCCAAGGGCCGTTATAATCGTTGCCTGTACTCCACAATGGGCGGCAAGTGAGGCTAATAAATATACACAATGTAATATGTATGTAAATATGTATTTTTACTTAAATATTAAATTAAAAACATATACGGACAAAGTCTATTGTTACCCACAGTAAAAATAGCAAGAAGAAGAAGAATTTAATTTAATTTATTTTTTTTTTTTTTTTTTTTTTTTTTTTGTAAAGAAATACTGAATTCAAAACACTTCTCAGAGTGCATAAATATTAAAAAAAATTCATTTTAGTATCAGAAAGAATCAATATCAAAAATCAATAGATGGTGCATAAATTATCCATTGCAAATACTCGGCTCATTTATGCTCAATAAAAATCATTTGAAATCATTTATATTTATTTGTTAAACATTATTTGTTAAGCATTAATTTGTAATTTATTTTATATTAACAACTATTTTGAGGGTATTAAATTTATCAAGTTTTCATCTAAATCTTGACATGGTCATAATAAATTTGGTTTTTTAGAACTTTGTAATTTGAAAAGTTTGAGTGCTTTAAATTGTTCAACGCTTTTGTTGCTTTTTCGCCCACTGTGCGAGGGCATAGACTTTAGGTAAGTGGGTATTTCAATTACATGCAACGACGCTTCAATGGCCTGGTCGTCACATAAAACCACTTTGTTGTCCCAGACAAACAGTGGCACGCAACGATTTGGCTATGGGGCCGTGCCGAAGCTCGTTTAATCTTAGATTTTAATTGCGCGGCTATAACGTCGGCCCCAAAGACACTGCTCGACTCGCAGTTGGATGGCTCGGCCACAGCAGTTGGGAGTAAATTGAATTTAATTACAGCATGTTTCGCTTTTAATTTTGATTGTTGAATTAATTTTAATACATCATAAATTTCGAGATCGCTGTAAAATGTTCATGGCAAATGCAAATTCTTGACTAAGCCATGGGAAGTTTTCCTTTTCTTTATTATTATTTTATTTTATTTTATTTTTTTCGGGGGTTTCCTTTAAGGAGTACCAACTTTTTGCGCGCACTAATTAGTGTGAGTGGTACAATAAAAAGTTTGGGGGGCGTGGGGAATGGGAGTGCAGGTTATGCACTCGCGCTTTAAAGAGTGCACCAAAAATTTGGCATAAAGAAATTAAAATTGAAACGAACTGCTTGCCAAAGTTTTCACTCACACACGTCGCGTCGCTGCCAGCAGGAAGCTATAGAAAATTAAATATGCAAAGCGAGGCGCACAAGAAATACGAAAAAAAGTGAGAAAAAATATGTAGGGAAAAACTTAATTTCAAGTTGGTCCTGGCCAGGTGGGCGACTGCAGCAAACTTGGCCACACACACAACAACAAAAAAAATGGAATTTAAAAGCAAAAGGAAAAACTTGCAGCATTAAGTGCACTTGGCGGCGATGCAAGAGAAATGCAGGTGGCGTGGGCGAGCTTGGGGACAGCAACTGCTGCCAGCTCATTAAAAGTAAAAATGATATGCATTAAGTTTGGCAACGGTAACGAGCACGTTAAAGGGCTGCAAGGGCGCTGCAGTCATTAGGCCAAACTTACGCCGCTCGCTACGTAATGGTCAATGCTAATTGCGTGGAATACATTTGCAGTGCGGGCCACACCTGGCCGTTGGATTTAATGGCGACCCATGGCCCACTGTCACATTTGCCGCATAAATTGTCATAATTGTGCGCCGCGAACTGCCAACGGCAGGGCTGAGCAGTTGCCATGACAGTATCAATGCATATTTCATAGGCTGACACATGCATTAACGTGTCTAATCGGCAGGCATGCGACGCATTTGCCTCTGCTGGACACTGTCATCGGCGGAATGTGTGCGTATGTCTATGTATTTCAAGGGGCAGCGGCAGCGGCAGGGGCGTACGTCCATTATTCCTTGAGGGTAACAGCATAATTTATGTCCTTGCATAGTCGCATGCCAGACATTCCGAACGTTACTGAACTCAGCTGACAATTTCCTGTCACTGACATGCGACTTTTCTTCTTCAAGTTTTTTTTTTCTTGATTTTTTGCTCTCTTTTGGCTCGACCCCATGCGGCGGCTGCTTTAACTGTTAGGTTGTTGGCTTATAGACAAAATGTCCATAAAACAGTGGCTAGGTGAGCTCCGCAAAGAATCTGCTGTCAAATCGTTGTCAACATTCCAGCGTGCACAACGTGGCGTATGCGTCATTTTTCATTGTTTTGGGCAAATATCAAACGGTAGCCCAGTTGTTGCTGCAATAATGTTGTATATACATAGCTTTATGGTTCTCTTTTAGGTATATGTATATCAATTGATAAACTGATAAGAGCACCTGAAGTGAACACACCATAATTACCGAATGACTCAACACAAAAAATAATATTCAACAATCGAACAAGCATGATTCCAAAAATTCTTTTTCATTTATGTATTACTTAAATTTATTTAGCCCGAAATTGTTGAGTATTTGCGTTTGTTTGCCAAATGGAATAAAGCATTTTCATCAATATGAATAAGCATTTGTTTGTTTGAAATATTTTCTTTTTTATTTTAAATAAACGTATAAATATATATGTATATATAATAAGTTGCCTTACACATTACCAACTGCTGCGATGAGCTTTGTATAAACCTTGATGCCTTCCAAATATGTGTCCGCCCCTAGATACTCATCGTGATCGTGGAGCAGAATGGGGGTATTTCTGATGGGGGAGAAGCCAATAGCCGGAATGCCGATGGCACGCAGAAAGCGGCTGTCGGTGTTGCCGGGACAGACGTAGGTGTGGTATTTGACGTCGCTGTTGGGTGCGAGAAACGTGAAGGGAGTAAACGCAACGTGAGCACTGGCAAATACTTACAATTCCTTCAGGGCGCCCTCGAATGCTGTCCAGAACGGATTCGAGTCATCGACCTTGGTGGGTGGCACAAACTCGTCCTTCTGCTCGAATATGATCTCAATGCCACCGCCAGCCTCCTCGCACCAGTCGCGTATCTGCTTCTCCAAGGCGACCAGATCCACATCGATGGCAATGCGCAGATCGAAGACCACCTCGATCAGGGCAGGCACCACATTGCGTTGCACACCGCCCTGCACGATTGTCAGATTCACGGTGGTCACATCGCCGTAGAAACGACTCTTATCGTCCTTCAGTGTTTGGACCTGGGACGCGCGGAAGCCCATCATCTTGTCCACAATGTAGTTGAGCTTCTCGCCGGCGGTGTTGGGCAACAATATGGAGCCATGGCCGGCTGTTCCGCTGATCTTAAATCGAATGTCTGCCGAAAAAAACACGTATTGGTAGACTCCGAGGAATTGTGCAGCAGATATACTTACGCCATCCGGTGCGCTCTGCATAGTATACGTAGTAGGAGTCATCCAATGTGGAGGAGCCCTCGTCTAAGCTGAGACCCACATTGAGCGACTTGAAGTAATCCCCATTAATGAATTCGCGCATTCCGAAGAATCCGCCAGCCTCTTCGTCGGGCACATAGGTCAAGTAGAAGGTTCGCTTTGGCTTATAGCCGGAGGCCTTCAGTGCGCGAATGGCGGCCAGATACTGGGTGCCAACACACTTCATGTCCTGCGAGCCTCGCGCATAAATCCGACCCTCGTCATCGATGTCCGCACTGAATGGGTCATGAGTCCACTTTTCCGGAAAGACGGGCACAACATCCGTATGCGAGTTCAGAATGATGGAAGGCAGCTCGGGCTCAGTGCCCTCCCACTTCATTACCACAACGGGATTGGCCTCGTTCACCGGATAAACCACATCCACCGGCAGATCCAGGCTGGCTGCCTGACGCTTCAAGAACGCCACGCAATCGGCTGTGAATTGTTCGGTTTAATGTAATCTCCCTTAGAGCACTTGCATAATGGCGCCGCTCTGATAAATCGGCTTATCGCAGATCAGCGCAATCTTACAAACTTACTGTAATCTATATTTGGGTGTACCGTGGGTATACGCAGGTATTCGCGAAATATTTGAATTTCTTCATTGTTTTCCCACTCGGCTTTGCTCATTTTGTTTAGATATTCGACTATATAAGACTTTTGTTAGCCAATTATAAACAATTAATGGATGCTATATACACACGTTTTCACTATAAACACTTTAGATGCTCGGAGATGCTGGCACCACAAAATAAGAGCACTGAACGGTTTCAGTGCTGGCCGACGACTGTTTGGCAGTCTTATCGACCCAACGCTTATATACGTTATTCTGCCATCCATTATAAGGCTTTTTCATTAACAATATGTCTGTTTTTATCATATTTACAACTAAGTCACCAATTGTTATCAGCTAATGTGGATTTTTCGAATAACCTTTGCCCGACACTTTTTTTTTTTTTTTTTTTTTTGCTAATTGTTTTTGACGATAAAATCGGACATGGCGCATAGAACATATTTGTCTATGCAATTTATTAAAATAAAATAAATCATTTAGTCACTTCCGGTAGAGAATGTGTGTAATTCACGAAATTCAATGGTCGTGGAATATATTGGAGTAATGAATAAGCACTACATGGAAAGAATATAGGTGGAAATCTCAATGGCTTATAACGTCTGTTATATATATTATTTATTTATTATTGCTTGGATCAGTTGGAAAATTGCAAAAGTTGATCTGCATTTTGTCTGAATTCATATTTTCTTATCAATAAAATATTACGACTTTTGATTGATTTATATGTTTATGTTTATATTTTATTGATTAAGCAATGAGCATATACATTTTTAACACTTGTTTAATTATGTTTACAGATTATCTAGATTTATTTCTCTGGCATATTTTGTATGTTATTTATTTATTTATATTTTTATTGCTTGAGCAATAGATAGAAATTTAAAACACTTTTAGTTATAGTTCAGACACTGGCAATGGCTGGAATGATCTTCGTGTAGACCTCAATGCCATGCAGATAGATATCGGCGCGCGTGTATTCATCGTGAGCATGCGGTAGGATGGGCATGTTTTTCATCGGTGAAAATCCCAGAGCCGAGACCCCCAAAGGCCGCAAGAAGCGGCTGTCTGTGCATCCAGGGCACACGATGGGCGTGCACTTTAGGTTCCTGTGGAAAAGATGTAAATTTGTGAGCCAGCTTGCATTAGATGGGGCATACTAACTGTTCGTTCAGCGAGTTCTGAAAGGCTGTCCAGAATGGATTCGAGGCGTCAATTTTCGTGACCGGCGAGAATTCATCCTTTCGCTCAAATTGAATCTCGATGCCGCTGCCTGCCTCGGCGCACCAGTCGCGTATCTGTTGCTCAAAGGCGACTAGATCCACGTCGATGGCAATGCGAATATCAAACACCGCCTCCAGCAGGGGAGGCAGAACATTGTTTTGCACGCCTCCGCTCAATATGGTGAGATTAACGGAGGTCACCTCGCCGGAAAATTTATTGGGCAGGTCCTTAATCCTCTCCATCTGGCTTGTGCGGTATTCCAGCAGCTTGGTCACAAGATAGTTCAGCTTCTCGGCGGCTGTGTTCGGCAGCAGCTGGGAGCCATGGCCTGTCGTGCCGCTAACCTTAAATCTAATCTCTGTAATTACATTGGAGGTCAAATATGGGTTTATTCTTAGGCTAGCTCTACTTACGCCAGGCCGTTCGCTCTGCATAGAATATTAAATAGGAGTCGTCTATGTTGGAGCAGCCCTCATCCAGGCAGAAGCCCGCGTTGAGTTCCTTGAAGTACTGTCCCTTAACGAATCCTTGCATGCCGAGAACTCCACCGAGCTCCTCATCGGGCACAAAGGTTACATAGATAGATCGCTTCGGCTGGTAGCCCTGCGCTTTGAGCACTCGAATCGCAGCCAGATATTGAGTGCCAATGCCCTTTGTGTCCTGTGTGCCACGCGCGTAGATGCGACCCTCGTCGTCCAGATCGGCGCTGAATGGATCGTGTGTCCAATGCTCGGGGAACACCGGCACCACATCCATATGCGAGTTCAGCATGATTGACGGCAGCTCGGGCTGGGTGCCCAGCCACTTCACAATGACCACGGGATTGGCATCGTTCACTGGGTACACCACATCCACTGGCAGATCAAGGCTGGCTGCCTGACGCTTAATAAACTCCACGCATCCGGCTATTGAAGAGAATCAGTTAATCGAGTATAACTAAGTTTCATGATGAGGTTTCCCATGTATGTAAGTGGGTAATGCTATACATCTATAAGGTATTTTTCCACCCTAGGGTATGTCCTACGCACTCACTGTAGTCTACGTTTGGGTGAACCGAAGGAATTCGCAAATATTCACGAAAGATTTTGATTTCCTCATTGTTTTCCCACTCAGCTTTGCTCATGTTCACTTTATCGTATGGATAAGGCCTAGTTGCTGCGACTCGAGTCAGGGACTGACTGTTGGCCGAAGAAAATGATGCACGCTCTTAATACTCCCTTGAGGTCTCCACATCCACTTTGATCCACAGCGAACAAGTACATTTGCTGCTAATGGGTTGTCATGCGTTATCGGATTTATGGACACTCAATCTTTGTTTTCATAAACTTGACTGATATGCTGCTTATCAGTGTGATAATTTTGGTTGCAAATGAGCTTGTTATCGGGGCGTTTTATTTGCAGTCTGAGCGCTAACAGCGGGTCGTTTATAATGGGAGCGCTCAGCAAATTGAAAGCAATTTATTAACCACTCTTAAAATGATAAAAAACAAAAAAAAAAAAAAAAAAGCACACCTCCCATTAGCTAATTAGCTGAAGTGGTGCTTAAGAAATGCGATTGATAATACAATGGATTGCCTTAACTACACATTGAAGCAGCTGAAGCAAACTGATTAAGACATCAAGTATTGCCAGAATGTCGACTTCGTTTACCCTTTGAGAAACTCGATAAATAACTTGTTATAAATTAATTAATTGAGACGTTCAGATTGAAATGCGCGAATATAGACTACAAACGTGTTATTCCTTATCACGCATCACAAATACCTTTTGCTACCTCTTATCAGCGTGTCTATTTAAGTTATTTTTTATCGGAGCTAGTTAAGCCTGGTTGGTTATCTCTGGGCCGTGGCTTGAGGAGCGTGCGGCTAGTAAAAAAGCGTCTAAGCTTTTTGCTGCGCCTCAAATATCGTATAGATAGGTGAGCAGTCATAGATATGTATAAGATGAACCCAGACATACAGCAACAAACAGTGCAAAGTTTGAAGACCAGAGGTATCATACATCGTAGATAGAATTTGGGGTATCAAGAACTCATTTCCATTGCATAATGCAAATATAAAAGATGCGTTGGTCTGTATAACTCACTGTAATCCACATCCGGATGCACCGATTTAATGCGCAGATATTCGCGGAAGATTTTGATCTCTTCATTATTTTCCCACTGAGCCTTACTCATTCTGTCTCGCTTTGCACAATAATGGGAACGTTCGTCGACCTCAAGTTTGTTTTAAATCAAAATTGGTTTCCTTCTCCCTTTTATACCCAGTATGATGGGGAAGAGTATGTCTATTGAAAATGCGGTTACTTCTTATCTCATTGTCGACGAAATTTGAGGCCCAACTTTTTATCAGCAGTTGCATTGTATTTCTTCTCTTTATCAAAACTAATTAGGTCTGTGAGTTTTGCTACGAAAACAATTAAATTATAATGTATTACCCCTCTATCTATTACCCTAGTTTATATCAAGATCAAGGTTGCTTGGCTCTACAGTTTGAAACTGATGGCTGTCAAGCGGTTTGGTTGAAGAGAAACCATAATGCAAAATCCCTGACATTATTGTTATTATTATCATTAATATATACATATATATTATTATATAAAATATACATACATACATAATAATTTCTATGGCCCGTCGATTCAAATACATTCAAGCACTTCGATGGAATTCTAAGAATCCAGATGCCTGACTGAGTCAAGGGATTCCTCATATTTGATATGACTAAATTGAATTACCAACTAATCTAAAATCTGTTGCGTAATGCGAATTCACCTTTCGACTTCTAAGTAATTCCAATTTACTCATTTTACCAATTGGTCAACATGTTTCAGCAGTGTCTGACGGCAGCTACCGGCTACGATAAAGCAAAGTTCTGTTATTAATAAATATATGTGTATGTATGTATATAGATATGGTCTGCATTTTATTATCAGCTACATTTCCCATTATAATAAATTTGAGTGATTTGCCTCTTATCAGCGAGTTTGCTGTGATTGAAAATTAGCCCGTTATCAGCAAGTTTTACTTGTCATTTAGCTTCAGGTATGTTTATTGTTGAATAGCAAATCGATCAAACTATTGAAATCAACATTAATTAAGAGTATGTAAAATGCGCTAGGCATTGGCAACAGCTGCGATTAGCTTCTTGTAAATCTCAATGCCACGCAGATAGGTGTCTGCTCGCAGGTGTTCGTTGTGGTCGTGCAGTAGGATGGGCGTGTTATTGATTGGCGAGAATCCCAAGGCCGAGATGCCAGCTTGTCGCAGGAAGCGGCTGTCGGTGCCGCCAGGAAACACGCGTTGCCGGGTCTTCACACCTCTGTAATGAATCAAAAGAAAAGAAGCTGAGCACTCGAGCGCATCGCTGCCTCCTTACTTACAGTTCGTCTAGGGCTTGCTTGAACGCCAGCCAGTAGGGATTCGATGCATCGATTTTAGTGGGCGGTACATAGGGTTCCTTCGATTCAAACACCAGCTCAATGCCGCCTCCAGCCTCCTCGCACCAGTCGCGAATTTTCTTCTCGAGCTCATCAATGTCCACAGTTATGGCAATTCGAATGTCGAAGACCACTTCCAGCAACGGCGGCACCACATTGCTTTGGACACCGCCGGCCAGTTGGGTGAGATTCATGGTGGTAACGTCTCCAATGTCTATTTTGGACTTCTGCTCAAGTTTTCTCACCTCCAAATCACGGAATTCCATCATTTTGACCAAAATGTAGCTGAACTTCTGCCCGGCGGTTTTGCTTAGAAGCAGCGAACCGTGACCAGAAGTTCCGCTGATCTTCAGCCTTAGGTCTGCAGGAATTCAAGAATCTGAATGGGGGGGATCACAATGCAAGCTGCATGTACTTACGCCATATAGTTCGCTCTGCATAGAACACATCATACGCTTCGTCCTCGCTGGCAATGCCCTCGTCCAAGCTAAATCCAACATTGAGTCTCTTGAAGTAGTCCGTCTTGACCAGGTTGGCCATTCCCGGAGTAATGCCAGCCTCTTCATCGGGCACAAAGGTGAGATAAACCGTGCGCTTGGGCTGATAGCCGCTGGCTTTCAGAGACCGAACAGCCCCAAGATATTGCGTGGCAACACTCTTCATGTCCTGGGCGCCTCGAGCATAGATACGACCCTCGTCATCCATTTCGGCATCGAACGGCGCGTGGGTCCACCTCTCAGGGAACACCGGAACCACATCCATGTGCGAGTTTAGGACAATGGAAGGCAGCTCAGGCTGCTTGCCTAGCCACTTTATAACAACAACCGGATTCAGTCCGACCGACACAACCTCTACAGGCAGCTCCAGGCTCGCCGCTTGACGTTTCAAGAATTCCACACAAGCAGCTGCAAACCCGAGAAAGATTCAGTTTTATCAAGATTTTTATTTTTTATCGATTCTGATATTTACTGTAATCCACATTTGGATGCACCGATGGAATGCGCAAATATTCGCGGAATATTTTGATTTCTTCATTGTCCTCCCATTCAGCTCGACTCATCGTGAAAAAATTACACTTTCAATGTCTGGCGCGGTTAGTTAAAGTTTACTTTAATATGCGCACTTTACTTCTCCTTTAAATACCCAATGCCATGCTTCACAATTTGTTGTTTTGCGGACACCAGTTTCTTTTAACTCTGTGGTTTAACTTATCTTTCATTTTGTGGTCTTATTTTTATCAAAAATAGTTTTATTATGCCCTTAACCCATTGAAAATGGCAAATCGGCATACAATGCTTTTGTGATTACTATACTACTACTATGATTACTACAACAAAAATCGAAATTATATAGAATACATATAAGTCTACATTTAAAATTTAGAAGCTCTAGCTCTAAAGGTGCAGGAGATATAATAAAATAACTAGCTTTTGATAAGGTTTTTAATCGATGAAAAAATATTGGAAATAGTTCTCGTTTTTTCGAGAAAAACTCGATATTCACGTGGTATACTAGGACCTACGAAAAAAATTTCAAATCTCTAGCTCTATCTTCTGGGATCTGACAGACAAACAAAAAGATGTTAATCTAATATTAGAGTTTTTAGTAAATGACATATGTTTAAGTAATCTCCAAAGAAGAACAACAGGAGTACATAGTACATATATAATAGCGTCCAATTTAGATAGCTAGCAAACTACATAACACTAAATAAAACGATGCATAAAATTATTTTATAATTCATCTTTGAAATCTCTTAATGGAACAGCCTGAGGCAGGTAGACGGAAGCCAAGACAGACGTTAAAACGTATATAATCATAAAATATACATGCGCACATCATATTGCATTAAGTCACGTACAGAGCTCAATGGATCATTAATTAATTTGATGAATCGTTCATTAAAGAAACAAGAAACGGATGCAAATGCTCCTGGATAATGCAAAATGAATGTCATTTGCACAGTTCCAGTTCGCGCTTATGCTGTATATGTATATATTTACAGTAATTATTCACACGTTTCGTATTGCATATATATTTACAGTAATTACTGACGTTCATTTCTTTAAATTGTGGTTCGACTCTGCAGTTTTATTGATTTATTAATTTGGGCATATTAATGGAATGGAATCTTAGAATGCCGCATATGGTTTTTATTTAGGCATTGGCCACAGCTGGTATGAGCTTCTTGTAGACCTCAATGCCGTTCAGATAGGTGTCCGCACGCAAGAACTCATCGTGGTCATGCAGCAGCAGGGGAGTCTTGTTGATTGGCGAGAAGCCCAGAGCCGGAATGCCAACATGACGAATGTAGCGGCTGTCGGTGGCGCCCGGAAAGACGCGGTAGCGAGTCTTCAAGCCACTGCGGAAGCGAAAAAACATGTTACACAGTTCCATTGAATTGAGCGACACACTTACAGCTCGTCTAAGGCTTTCTTGAAGGCCACCCAATATAAATTCGACTCGTCTATCTTGGTGGGCTGCACAAAGGGACATTTCATCTCGAATTCCAGCTCAATGCCGCCTCCGGCCTCCTCGCACCAATCGCGAATTTGTTTCTCAAACTCAGCAATATCCACAGTGACGGCGATTCGAATATCAAAGACCGCTTCCAGCAACGGCGGCACCACATTGCTTTGGACACCGCCGGCCAGTTGGGTTAGGTTAACGGTGGTGACATCTCCAATGTCAATGTTGGGCTCATCCTTGAGTCGCTTCACCTGCGACTCGCGGAATTCCATCAGCTTGTTCACAATGTAGTTGAGCTTCTGGCCAGCGGTGTTCGGCAGCAGCAGCGAGCCGTGACCAGCAGTTCCGCTGATCTTGAACTTAAGGTCTGAAATGGTTATATTATTAAGTGTCTTCTGGGGAAGTGGTACATGACTTACGCCACAAGGTTCGTTCGGCGTAGTACACGGCGTATGTTTCGTCCTCACTCGAAATGCCCTCGTCAAAGCTGAATCCGACATTCAGCTTCTTGAAGTAGTCGCTGTTCACCAGCTGGCGCATGCCCAAGTGACCTCCGACCTCTTCGTCGGGCACATAGGTGAGATAGACAGTGCGCTTCGGCTGGAAGCCACTCGCCTTGAGGGCGCGAACGGCGCCCAGATATTGAGTTCCAACGCACTTCATGTCTTGCGAGCCGCGGGCAAAGATGCGACCTTCGTCATCCAGATCGGCACTGAATGGCCCGTGGGTCCACTTATCAGGAAAGACGGGCACGACATCCGTGTGCGAGTTCAGAATTATTGAGGGTAGTTCCGGCTGCTTGCCCAGCCATTTCATTACCACCACGGGGTTGGCTTCGTTCACGGGATAGATGACGTCCACGGGCAGGCCCAGTCTGGCTGCCTGGCGCTTCAAGAACTCCACACAGGCGGCTATAAAACGCAGACGAAAGTTAATCTTTATGGGATGAATTGCTCAAACGACTTGCTTATCAAGCGTGTACTTAGATATGAGAACTTACTGTAATCAACATTTGGATGCACCGTTGGAATGCGCAGATATTCGCGGAAAATTTTAATTTCCTCGTTGCTCTCCCACTCAGTCTTGCTCATCGTGATCAGATTCCGTTGCTACAATATGCGTGCATTAATAGATTTGTCTTTACATATAGATTATGGATGGAATGGAATGCTGGGCTAAAAATGTGCGATTTTATTGATAGAGGCAAACAGCTGGCCAGCGATCAGCTGTGAAGAGCTTCGTTAAGTACCTTCTCAACACTGGCGGCGATCGTCAGCGACTGTGGCCGTTGGCGTGCGTCCCACGTTTAAATATGCTCAGCCGACGATTGCTCTATGATATTATCTTGCGCTGAGGTTTTCACGGCTTATCAGCTTTGAATTGAGGTCTATGAGTGAATAAAGAAGTCTCTATTATTAGTTAGTTTTTAGTGTGATCGTGTCTTATCGCTGGCATTTGTTTACAGTTGCATTAATATAGGGTATGCATAGGGCATGCCGGGCCTTTCAGGTCATTCAATGCTGAGTCAGTTGCACGATTTGGCAGGGAGCTAAAGCTTTGGCTTAGTGCGAAATTTATATTCTACTTTCCACTTGAATTCCTAATTTGCGATGCACACACACACACACACCCACACAAGCATACGCACACACACACATACTTGACTACATACGCCCACCTAGTCCGAACGTGTGGCATGTAAACAAGTTGTTGTTGTTATTGCTGCTGCTGCTGTTGCTGATGCAGATGCTGATAGGAGAGCTGTTGATGTTGCTGGCGTGCTCAGTTACTCCCAAACAGGCTTGGCAGCTGCCAACTGAAAGTGCATTTGTGTGAGTGCGTGTGTTTACCCTTGTTTGTTTATTAATGTGGGTGTGCGTGTGTGTGTGTGTGTCAGATTTCACGCTTATTTCAATGGGCGCAAATTGCTGTACACAAAAGTTGCACGAAACAAAACTGAAACGCCGAGATTTGTACAGCTGGTAGACTTCAGTTTAGTTTTGTTTGTTCATGATGTACATATGTATCTCCTGGGCATACATACAGATGTACATGTGTACATATACGTATTTGTGTGCCATCGCAAAAAGTCATTAAAAGTTCATTAACAATGTTGCAAGGATTTTAATGGCAGCCACTGTGCCACCAAGAACAGGAACCATGTCAGCAGCACATGTCTACATATCAAATGCAAACACAAACAGTTATCAACAACAAGTCGACTACACACATACATACATATATACATTTATTTGATGTAATTGTCGTTAGATAATTCTACATTGATATTTGCTGTATGCTGTTACAATTATCCAGTCAGCTCAACGGTTATTGACACAAATTCTAGCCGTGAATATTAATAATATATATGTATATGTATATCTGTTTATCTTCCTAATCCATTTCTCTTTTTTTCTACGCACATTTCCATACGCTTTATCAGCGTTTAGCTCCTAATGCTTGCCATCGAAAGCACTTACTATGCCTAAGCATTGCTCAACATCTGTGGCAGGCATTTTAATCTCTTCGGCATTCGCTTTTTCCATTATCTGCTGTGTGACAATACCTTCCACACATAAAGCAAATAGCCCGAGGACACGCTCTAAGGCTTTTTCATAATACGACTGCTCACGTATCCTTTTACTCGCTCGCTTTGCCTAGAATATTGCATTTCGTGTGCTCAACTTATTGCTACTGATAAATTTTAATTGAAGCATCTCGGATGTGCATAACAAATAAGATTTGAAATCTATATGTTGATTGCTATAATGATGTTGAAATAAATACTTATACATATATTAGAGAGAGCAGTTTGTTAAGTGGCTCAAACATATTTAATCACTTAAAAGCAAATTCATATTTATTTAGTCAATTGCCAGATCTTGGCATAAAGTTAAATATATGAATGTATAAATAGATAAACAAATACAAATAAAATTAAAATTAATGATTAAAATTACTACATATATATTTGAACAAAATTCTTGATTTATTTCTGGCATAATTTCATCAAAATATGCTTAAAATTAAATTGTTTCTTGTAGATTTCTTTTATAGAAATGATAGCACATATAAATTCTAAAAATAAACTATTTTTAAATTTTTTTTGTTTTCCTTTTTTGTTTCAATATTAGTGTTGAATAAATATAGAACTGATTTATATATGTATAAAATATTTATTCATATATACCTATTTTTGTTCAAACTTTTCGATATTCCTAATCATAAATTCGTAGCATTTACTTCAATTGAAATCACAGAGCCAAATCAATGGAGTTGCAGCTACATAAGCCATATAAGTTTAGCTAACCTCTAATAAATACTTAATGTATGCATTAAAGCCCTTAATTACGTTCACTTGTGTGCGCTGCAGTGCTGCTAATTAATTCAAATAGTATTCAATTATTATGCACATTGAAATGTCATTTGAGCGGAGTGAAAAGCATTATAATTGGTTTTCATTTGTCACATTATCTTCATTATTTGCTTTTTTGTTTTTTTTTTTGGTATGAAAGTAAACAATTGTTAATTATTAATGAAGCCGAATCGAATTAATTTGCCATGCGGATTGATTAAAGCGCATCCTTGCTGGCCAGCAAAATTAAATTAAATGGGCTTATACACACACATACATATATATTCAATAACGCATTAAGCCAATTCAAGTGACTTTTGTTTAATTTTGTAGCTATTTGATATTAAATGTATTCGGTCTGCTAATCAATGTCGAATAGCTAAATGCAATTAAGCTGCCCAACTAGGTTCGATTTGACTATTTATGAGTGCATTTTGCGTGGTTATCTATATAATGATATACATATAGTGATTCCCATTTGCATTCCATTAAAGTCGATGATTTATTTATACAAATCAATATAAACATATACATATATATAATATGTAAATGCAATATCGAAGCGAGAATCAAATCAAATATTATAAAAATAAAGTGAATGCTTGATGCCAACTGTCACTGCAAAAAATCTATTTCCAGTCTAAATTTATACAGAAATACATCGAGCAGCGGAAATAAATAACTTGGTTTGTATTCCCAGAGTATTCCCAGAGTCTCGGGCTGAATTTGTGCGCTGTTGCAACAGTTATCGTCTAGTAAAAATTAAATACACTTTTAAATTTAAACCCATTGGAAATGTGTGTGGTTGATATTATCTGGCCCAGCGTTTCGGCTCAAGTGTAGCAACAAGCTGAGCGATAATCCTCAGGTGGCATAAGCAGAGACTCTTGAGTGACACGAGCAGGAGTCGGGCGCATTTCTAAATGCGAAACCAAAGCAACGCTATGCAAAAGACGCGACGTTCCTAACGAAGCACTCGCAGTGGGTCTACCCACAGCCAGCCCACAGCCAGCCCACAGCCAACCCACAGCAACAGAATCAACACAACAAATGCGACCTGTGGCAGTGTTGCCATCAAGGCAAATAAAGGACTAAAGTTATGATAAATGCAGATGGAGTATAGCTGGCAGCGTTATTGCCTGTCATTTCTCATCAGCCAACGACAGCGGCGACAAGGGGCGGCCGAGCAGCACCACTGACAACCGTCGACCGACAACCGACAAGCGACATCCAACAGCCAGCAGCCAGCAGCCAACAGCCGACTTCCGGTTGTTGCCGCCATTTTTGCTTGACTGTCATGGCTGCCAGGCTTTGAATGGCTTCTAATAAAAAAACAAGCATGATTTTTGCCTCGCTTTTATTTTCCATTACGAGGCCCTCCTCTCTCTCTCTCTCTATGTTCCGCCTCGTGGCAAAAGAACGATGAGCTGCAATTTGCAAAGTTTTTGCTTGCTCTCGCACACACCCTTAAATACATATACGTGTGTATAAATGACTTTGTGCCTGTGTGTGTGTGTGTGGAGAGAGTGAGTTTTGAAACTAGGAAAAACTTCATATTTTCTGCTGCTTCATTTGAGTTCTCTGTTTGGCGCGACAAATTTTTTGTTTGTCTGCTTCCTTGCAAAGGTTTCCCACTCTCTCTCTCTCTCATTCTCTCTCTCTCTTACTCTGCCGGCTTAGTCCAGCGCTTTACTTTTACCGCCGAGCAACTAGTTTTAAATGTGCTGCTAAAACGTGCCCCACTCAATGCCACCAATATCAAATAGCTGAAAGTCAACGGCGGTGCCATTTAGAGGTCTTTGGTTTGCCAAGGCAACCGCTCAGTTGCTTAATGGATTGCCGGTATCGCCCCACTAATTGCCGATTGCTGCTAAGTGCCACGATTTGAGCTGCCGGAGGATTCGCTCGAACAGACTTTGGGTCAGCTCTGCAATTAACTAATTGATTGAACTATTCAATCGCCATAGATGCACGCCATTGCGTGAGCATGGGCGTGGCAAGTTTGCAATTATTTACGGGGCAAGACCGCCGTAGCAAGCCACATGGTCTTTATCTCCTTCATCCAGTGTCCACTGCTCATTGCTCATTGTTCATTGCCCATTGTCCGTTGCATGCTGAGGCGCAACCTACTGAAGCTTTTAATGCAACGCATTCAAGCTCCTTGGATTTGGGTGTGTCGATAGGTGGGTGGCTCCGTCCGTGTGCCTTTTGTGAATCGAATTCCGGAATAAGCTTAATAAGCGTCTGTTCAATTTCGAGCAGCTCGCTTGCTCACAGCTATGCCATTAAATTAAATGGGCGTGGCTCTGACAATGTTTGCTTAACTGCTTGCCAGGCAGCCGTGGCGAAACTAGTCGACTTGGGTTACTCTTTACTTTGCATTTACTAATTAAATCTATTTATTTTTCTTGGTGATATATTTATATTTTTATATTTAGTTTATTTTTTTTTTTTATTTTTTATATTTGTATTTATTTTATTATATTTTATTTTATTATATTTTATTTTAAAGACTTATTCTATTTTGTAATATTTTGAAAATTAATATATTTGTTTTTATATGCATATTTCTTTTATTTTTAGATTTTTTATTAAATTTATGTATTTGTTTTTATTTTATTATATTTTATTTTATTTTATAGATTTATTTTATTTTTTTTAATATTTTGAAAAATAATATATTTGTTTTTATATGCATAATTATAATTCAACTTATTATAATTCATTTAACTAATAAATGTAAAATAATAATAGACGCATATGCAGAGAATATTTGCAATATTTACAGTTCAATTTTAATTATGCCCACAACAGCAACTGCATATGGCTACAATAGAAATAGGAAAATAGAGGGAGAAAGAGAGCTACATAGAGAGATAGAAATGACAGATTTAAGCTTGATTAAATCTTTTTGTTTCACATGGCGCCCTCTGGCACTCCGCATCCTTTGCCAACGAGCGTGCGGCATGTGCATGGCTTAGCTGCCATAAACTAGACCTAATCTGTGCTGGCCACAGGGCCACGATTCCCCGATGCCAGTGCATGGCATAGAGCAACGCAATCAGATCGGCCAACATGTCCCAGCGATGGCGCTGACCGAATCGGCGTTTTTCATGTTTCTGCATGTTTGAGCATGTTTATAAATATCAAAAATGTTGTGTGTGCGGGGAATGTGCAAATGGAATGGAATGCAATGTAGTTATCGTATTTTGTGAGCACATTTGGGCTGGGGCTGTATTTCTTTTTAGCGCCTGCCGCTTTCGGTGCACCTTTGTTGCCCTGCTGCAATTTGTTGCAATTTGCTGTCGCTCTGTTGCGGTTGCTGCTTCGCAAATGTTTTATGACTGCAGTGCGATTGCTGCTGCCACCTGCTCTGACACTGCACGTCTGTGTGCTCGATGTGCTCTGTCGGAAAATGCATTTACGATACATAAACATAACGTGCCGGCGGCACGCCCCCCCCAACGGGTATACAGGAGTTACAGCTGGCCTATTTGCCACGCTGCCACTTGCCACGTGGCATGTTTATTTCTGCCGCAGGACATGTCATGTTTTTATGGCTGCAAAAGTAAATATTTAAGCTGCACTTTCTGTAATTTTTCATTGTTTATCTCTCTCTTTCTCTCTCGGTCTCTGGCTTTCCCTCTCCCTTTTAATCAGTAAAATTTATATGTAACTTGTCCCATTTGACTTGTGAACATTGCACTAATTGAATCAACAATTAAATTCTGATTATTACATCATTTATTCACGCAACGCCGCGCGGTGTCAGAGAACATGTATTGACACAGTCCTGATTTTGCTCCCCCGTCTTTTTGCTTTGCCCTGATAAATATGCTGCGCTGGTGGGCTTTCGCTTCTGACATGGTCTTAGTTTGTTATCAAACTAGCCCAAGCCCTTTGGCATCCTGTTTGACATCCGGCGACATTTGGCATTATAACTCCAACGCCAGACGGCGCCTGAAGAATGCAATTTCCTGGACGCCAGATTCAAATTTGAATTCAAATTCAAATTCCCCAACTCGAATGCATTCTCTCTCTTCTCTTGGCACTCTTGGCTTTGGTACTGTGAAAAGTTTAGCTCTCTCGACGCAACGCAAACTCAAATGTTACTTATATTGATGGATTTGCACGTTGGCCCAGCGTCCTGCTGAGCATCCCGGCAGGAAATGTGGTAGCCAGGACATCCCGCTTAGAGCAGTCTGCCTTGCCTTGGCTGCAATTGAAATTGATTTACCAGCTGTGTGCACGAAATTGCGCAATTCATGCGGCCCACCCGAGCCATTATAAAGGCCACAAAATGGCCGCTGGCCCACACATACATTGATAATAATCCGAGTGCATCAGCATCCCATTCTACGTATATGATTTTAGGCCCAGCCATGACTGCCTAATGTATTTTTAAAGCGCAATGCATAATTTATGGACCAAAACTTCAGTTCAGTGAGTCAGCCAGTCAGTCAGTCAGTCAATCAGTTAGCCAGTCAGCCAGTGAGTGGGTCGGCATTGATAATCCTCCCACTGGAAACAGATACACTTTGCCCTAATTGCCACAACTCATGCGATTCACGCTAGCCACAGCCGCAATATTTTCAAATGTTATGCACATAGACGCGGACCTCAATATTTGTGGCTTTTAATATGCTCCGCATCATCATGCTCAACGGTGCCTAGTTTATGGTTGCCGCAGCAGCAGCAGAGCAGCTAACAAAGCGAAAATATTGCATCTCCGGGCCGCATCATTGGCATTCGAACAGCGGCCGCAGCATAATTTACAACAATTTCAGCGCCAAAGCGTATTTATTATTTCGCATATTCTCTATGAGCTGTATCATAGAGGTTTTCTAAATCGCAGTGAGCAGGACATGGTGGGTCAGGTCAGAGCACATCACAAGTTAATTGCGAGCCCAATCAAAACTATTTGCGAAATTTAATTTGAAATCGATAAACCCAGCGAAGCTCAATGGCAATGAGGAATGCTGACAGATTTAAGCTGATTGCAAATGAAGGAAGCTCCAGCTCAGTTGCATAATAAACTACATGCACTTAAATTCCATAGAATTCGACATGAGTGACTTTCGATTGAGGGATGGGAACTACAGCAAACTAAATCATGTTATGGCTGCAGCTAAAATAGATTGCAAATAAAATATAAGCTTAAATTAAGAGGGAAAAAAGTTTGTAGCTAAAATTTAAACTTCTTTGATGATGATTTGCCAAAAGTTATTGAGCCAATGTCTGATTACCTAAGGCATCTTCAGTTAATTTGTTTCCAGTTTTTGCAATATTTATTGCAGCACTTAAAGCATCCACGAAAATATGTGCATATCACATTCCAGTGATGCGGCCCATTAATTATAAATTCTGTTGGTTGGCAATGCATTACACAAACCATTTGTAATATGGGACACCTAAATGCACAATACATTGCTCTCATATAAGCTGCACACACACACACACGCACACACACGCACACACAGTTGCATAGAAACATTAATTAAACACGAGCGTTTGCATAATGAATTTTTTGTTCTTTTAAGTGTTTGTAAGAGGATTAGTTTCCGTTCAATGTGCATTTTAACATCTTTTCCATTTAGGTTACTGATTCGACATAATCCCGAATTGATATAAAAGAGCTCAACTGACCCTGCTCTAATAATTCGTGCACAAAACAAGAGCTTTCTATACTGTCCATGTGATTCCAATTAGAGAGAGAGAGAATTGTGAATATCTGATAAGCGTTTTACAAGCTTGGCACAGGAGTGAACTGTCAAAAAGTAGAACGGAGTCAGCTCTGCTCTGCTCGCACTCCTATTTACATAGTTTCGTGCAAAAGTAGAGATAGGGTATATGGATGAATTCCAGTGAATATACATATATAATTGGAATAGAAATAGAAATTTGAGTTCTAATAAGATTTATATGAATAAAGAATTATAAAAGTTTTGGATTTCAGTTACAATACTATAATTTATTTTATAAACTTTTTATTCTAGGCTTTTCATTACCTTAGAATTGTTGAAACTTATTGAAAAAAAGTGGAAAAATTAAAGATATTTCAATTAACATGTTTAAATAAAAGTAACTTTACTATTTTTTTACTATTAAAGAAACCTTGTAAATATTCATATTCAAATGAGACCCCCAAAATAAATAAGTAAATATTAAATGGAAACTTTGTCTGCATACATGAAATTTTAGTATAATGTAACATATATTGTGCAGCTTAGACTTTTGATCAAGAACTCTTTCCATGTAAGAATATAAACTGTAAATATTAGATACTGATACTGATTCAGTTTCTTCTACTGATCAAGAAATCTTTCCATGTAAGACTATAAACTGTTTCTCATAGCAAATATTAGATAGTACTGATTCAGTTTCTTCTACTGATCAAAAGTACACATAACGAAGTCTTTCTTACCGCAAATCTGGGTCTCTCAAATGCAGTTTTCAATAAAAGAGTAGAGTCGCATGGGACAAGCCGAGGAAATCAGCAGCAACTGCATATAACTAAATAAAAATTGCATTTGCATAATGCAACCCAAACTGACAGACGAAATGGCGCGGCAGTCGCAGTGCGGCTACAGTGCAGTCCCACAAAGAGGAGCAGCAGCCGCCCGGAATCGTTTGTTATCCTTGGCGGCTGCATAAGGAAAACAATAAAGAATTTGCGGAGCAGCGCAGAGCGTAGAGAAAATAAGTAAAAAGAATAAGAAATAAACCCGCTACGAAAACAAAGTCGTAAATTCAATTTAAAGCTTGACAGATTGCCACAGTGTGGCTGCCGGTGGGCGCATCGCTGTGGGCGTGGCGCTGCAGCTGCAGCTGCAACAAAATGACGTGTACAACAATTTTTGTTTTTCTGGCCATTTTTTTCCCCCTCTTTTATTTTATTTTTGCTACATTCGCATTTAACAGAAACGTGCTGGGCATTCGCTGGCAGCATCTGCCGAGAGGAGCGGCAGCAGAGCCGGCCAGAATTAAGGTCAAGTTGCACAGAGTCAGAGGCGACGAGGCGCCAGCCGAGCGCAGTAATTAAATGGACTTTAATAAGCCCAGCCACTTAAACAGTCAAAAATCTGGCAAAGAGGTTAAACTGCCGGCTCCGGCTGCAGCGTGGATGCGGCGTGGATGCTGGCGGCAGAGCGCGTAGCTAAAGTGCATTCGACTGCGACACCATTTCCTGCTGTGCTTGCATAACGCGAGAGCGCATTTTGGGCCCTAAGCAAGGCCCTTGCCCGCTGCTGCAGCAGGAGCAGGAGCAGGAGCAGCAGCCGAGCGCCTGCAGCAGCTGTGACCCAGTTAAAGAGCCAACTCTCGGCTTGATGGCGGGACTTACGGCCTATTTAAGTAGCTGCCGGAGTTGATTACGCTTCGGCATCATCTTTCAGCCACAATAAGGCCAATCGGCTGCTGCCCGCCGCAAACGAAGCGCAATTAAAGCCAACAAAGGCGCAGTGCAGCAGATTGCTGACCGACCCAATCAACGTCGACACCCGCAGAGCTAAATGGACTCCTGGCCCCGCACAATGCTGGCCGGCACAGCGGGCGGAGTGCGCTTTAAATATCACCCGACTACCGCGAACGGACAAAGGCGCGATTCTCAGAGGGGTGTGGCGCAGCAAACCGCGGCCAGGAAACGCGCACAAATTGCATTTTAACGCATGCAAATTGCCAGAGTCCACGCCCCGGACGACTTTATTGCATTACAGCAGCCAGCGTAGACGTCGATGGACGACAGTGTGCATGTGCATGTGTGTGTGCATGTGCATGTGTATGTGCATGTGCTTGTAGATGTGTGGCAATTGTAAAAAGCGCAATTGCCATTTTGCACTCGCCGATGCCAAATGCGTGTCCGTCGAATTGGCCGTGTGTATTGAGCATGAACGGGGTCAACGCTTGACCTGCTTGACGCCGGCTGGCAGCTACCTAGTTAACTTGCCAATTTAGCAACTGTCCGCTTAAAGCGGCCATGGCACTACTCCAGCTCCCTCACGTTTTTTGCGCTGTCCGCTGTCGCATCGTCGATCCTCCAGTGCAGGCTTTCGGGTGCCGCGCTTTGCAGAGCTGTCAAGTCACGGCGCTGCCGTCGCATGGGAGTCGCAACAGCGACAGGGAGCGCTTTGGTTGTTTTATGGGCTTAAAGCAAGTGCCAGTCGGAGGGTAATATTGTTACAGCTGCTGCTGTTTGCTCGACCATATTTCAGAGTCAAATTGAGTATTGCTCATACGCGCCATTGCCCCTAATAAGATATTGCCACGAATATGCAATGGAGATGTGGAGTCGGAGTTGTTGGAGTCGAAGTCGCAGTCGAAGGCGGAGTCGAAGGCGGAGTCGAAGGCGAAGTCTTGCCTGCTTCTGCACAAACAATAAAATTGAATTAAATTTGCATAGATCTCTCTGCAATTAGAGCGCAAAATTATATTCAGTTGATATGCAAAAGACGTTTATTATAATATTAGAAATTACATATATTATGTTTTTGATACATTATACTGTATATTATGTATAATGAATTCATAGCCTAAGCTCTGTATGATGCTGTTCAAGTGGAAAAATGCATAAAAATAAATAAATAAAAAATTCATATTATTCATGAATTTACTAAACTAAATTTATATTGATTTTCCCTAACCTTTCAGTCCATGGCAATATTTTTTCTGATCCGATTAAGCTGACAGCCAAACATTGGAAAATATGAATTATAATCAAGCTTATGGGAAAATCTAATCCAAATCAATTGCCTAATTGACTTGACGCAACAGAAAAAAATAAATACAATTACAAACTGGAAGCTTTTATTCGTTTCTAATTCTTTTTTTTTTTAACCACTCAAAATGCAAATGCTTTTTTCTATATTCCTCTGCTAGCTTGTTTCATTTCATTATTGAATTTTTCAATTTGCTAAAATCTTTAAAACAATAAGCCCGTCAAAAGCATTTTGCCAGTGTGTAGCAACGAGAAGCGCCTGGCAGCTACGATGGCAGCTGCTGCTGCTCTCATTTGTATATTACGTATACGACACGCTTTCGCTTTACATATAGTATGCCGTCAGACGTGCATATATCTCTAGTGTGTGTGTGTGTGTGTGTGTGTGTGTGTGTGTGTGTGTGTTGTGATATGCGTCTGGTAACTGACATGAATGAAAGCTTTGCATTTTTTGCATTTAAATAAAGAAATTAAGGCATAACATATTTCCCTCACAATGTGAATTAATCAAACATTCCATTTCGTTCTCACTCCTGTCCTTAGATAAACAAAAACTCGCAGAACAACAAAAACCTGGGAGATCGCAAGCGCTGGATACATGATCCATCAAGTGAGTAGCCATAAAGGAGACAGCAAACTTAGGGCAATAATTTCATTTTGTTTTGTTTTCGTTTCTTTTCTCTTCTTTTTGTTTTTAATTCAAATGAAATGTCTCGCTCAGGTGACCTTTGCCGGCCGCTCAACTGTAAGAAACGCGAAATTTGCCTGCTGGAGGACGAGTTCAGTGCTGTCTGCGTGTCGAAGAAGGAGCTGCACAAGAATCGGTGAGCAGCCGTGGGCGTGTTTTCTAATTTGTGTTGTTCGCCAAACTTAATAAACTAATTAAATTAAAACTTGATTATTTGCGCCTGTGGTGCAAGAGCCGAACCTGCTTAACCCTCTGCTTGTTCTTCCAGCGATGAGATAATCACTAAGGCCAAATATTTGGAGGATGAGGCCAAGCGGCGTGTCAATCAGCAGGATAACGATAGCCAGGATGTTGAGGACATCAACAACGATGATGAGGACAACAGTAGCGACGGCGACAACAACAGCAACAGCAACAGCAACAACAACAACAACAACGGCAATAAGAACAACAACATCGTAGCAAACAACCAGGGCAATGAGGACAACAACGACGACGAAGATAAAAGCCTGAGCCTAGGCGACGATGATGAGTCCAAGGAGGACGACGTCTTCTACGAGAACAACATTGCCGCCAGCGATAAGCAGCAGCTGCTCCCGAAACCAGCAGCCGTCCAGCAGGACGACGACGAGGAGTTGGAGTGAGTAGTCGAGGCTCAATCCTTTTCCCTGGGGCATTCCATATCAATGGAATTCTTACAATTCATTTAACAAATTCGCATTCACTTTGCGGGTGCTGGCCGTAGGAAAAAAACCAAGAAAGGGTTGAGCATCATTGGTGTGGCGGGGGGGAGAGGGCGCGGCTACCTCATATCTAAGGCGGCCTGCCAAGGCTGAGCTCCACGAATTTGTGATTTGCATGACCGGCACGCTAATAACAAATTGTTTTATGGTGTATACAAATTCGACAGTAAAGTACAATTTTTAGCACGCATTTCACTCCAGTCGGCCCCTGGCCTGGCCGTACTTATCCGTTCGCATTGTGCCGCGTCAGCGCTGCTGATATTTGTTTATGTCTGCTGCTGTGGGCCTTTCAGTGGAATCGCCTGAAACGACAGCTTTACGGCCTTTTACCCTTTGTCACAGTCGCCCTAGTCGTTTCCTTTGACTTGTACAACATTATCGCTCTGACCTGACCCTAACCCAAATTGTGAATTCGCACGCGAGCGCAAATGCAAAGAATTTCCGCCGGAGTGTGAGCGAAAGTGAGCGGGGAGCGGGCCTCAGGTGCGACGACAGCCAGGAATGAAGTCAAAGTCAACGCTGCTGGGCCAAGGCTCAATTGCTAGCGATTGTTGACCATAACTATCACTGCGAGCTGGCCTATTTCCGACGTGTTGACGTGCCCAGCTGGGCCGGAAAGTTGTACACCATTTTCTAAACATCAATATCCGCTGGAATGCCTGTCGTGTGTCGGAAACAGAATGTTTGCTGCTCGACACTCCTCATCCAATTGATATGCAGCCCATAGAGCAGCTGCACTCTATACATAATCGATAGCAGTTGTCACTATTAGGAAAACATATTTACACAGCTGCCGCACGCCAAAAGCTTTTGAGGAACCCGTGTTAAGATTATCAGCCAGCGCATCCCGAGTCGTGGTCGGGGCCGTGGCAAAATTGTTTTTCTTAGCCGTCTTAGGCCTGTTTGCTGGCAAAAATCATGGCCCCAAGTTTGCGTTTGTTTATTCTTGGCTTCGGCTTGTTTATCCGTTTGCTTTTTGCTTTAAATTTAATTTCAAGCTTCCCCTGGCTGCCCCGGCTCCTTGGGGAGCTGCGGCACCGGCAGGTGCCTGTTTAGCCGGGCATAGCGGAAAGTTTTCTTTATCTGCTGATAGCAGTTTGTTGAGTGGAAAATTAATTTTCATGAATACATTGCGGCATCTCGGGCTCTGTTACTCGTAAAATCCTTACATTTTTCTTCGAATTAGTTAAAGTGTCCTTAAGCGTTGGCACAGCAGCCCAACAACTGAAAGCACTAAAAATTCATTTTGTGTAAGATTTAATTTGTAAAGATTTAGCAGGCGAGCCAATTATTAATGTGAAATTAGATAATATAGGGCTGTCCATATTTGACAGACCCATCTGGCAACCCTGAAAGGCAGCCCATGTTCGACTGACCCATATTTTTTGTTGTTTTTAATTAAAAGAAATGGGGTAGATATTGATGATAATAATTCTTTTGTTGCTTCAAGTAGATCTATTGACATCAATTTTTAAATATTATAACTCTCAAATGGCCGTCTCAAAAGATATAGAGTTGCCAGATGGGTTCGTCGAATATGGACAACCCTGTAAATGTAGACGATATGGGTCAGGATCCCATTATGTTTAAGGCACTTGGAAAATAAATAGTATTAACTTTATTCTAGTGCTTCAATGCCACAGAGAACTAAATTATTATTTTGCTCGTATGTAAAAGAATTTAAAAGAATTTTCCATTAGTCAAGCGAGAGTACACAAAATTTATACTACACATTGTAAATGTCAAGGACTCAGGATAAACGAGCAGAGAGTTCGTTAACGACTCACGTTATTCAATATTAAATATCCGCAACATATTCTTTGCTGCATTTCAATTTTAATTAAGCAAATTGAAAATTGGAGCATCATCATATATTTCAAGTCGTAAATAATAAAATATCAACATATAAATTTGATCTCATTATAATATAGAATATAAATCAAAACTATGCAATTAAGTCAAATATTTAATTTTCCTAATCATCTCGTGTATTTTGATTCTTGTTTACGTTTTGCCTTGTGCCACTTGGCCTCTATTGTGCCTGTTAATGGCCGCGTAATCAATCTATCTATCGGCACATTGAGAGTCTTGCCACGCCTTCCGATATTAAAAAATGGCTTTTGACATATTTTTCGCATTTTCTTTTCAATTTGCTTTCACGAGAATTTCGCTTTTGTGCACAACAGACGTGTATCTATGTCAATGGCGTAGACTTTGTATGCCACTTGGAGAACCCAAGTCGAGAGAGAGAGAGAGAGAACTAGAATGAGAATGTGACTATGACTGTGGTGGCTGTTTAGGGGGGGGTCTCTGATGTTAACGTTTGTGTGGCTGTGCCCAGGAAACATTGAGCTAACAAAATCAATAGTTCGCGCGCTCAATTTATCTGCTATTCCGTGCTAGCTGCCGTTGCCTCAGTTCTTCAATCCGGCACGGCTCAAACAAAAGATTTGCCTCGCCTATGGCCCACTTGCTGCGGTTGATAGGGGCACAGATTTGCGGGGCACTTGATATAGACTGTAAACCAGTGTAAGGCACACGCACACACACACACACACACACACACACTCATACGCACACACTCACACACACACATTCCAACGCTCATAACTCATATAGTCGTGCATTGTTTCTTGTAACAATATGGCCCGTGCTGCGGCTTTTAGCTGGCAAAACCATAAAGCCAGCACACTGGGGCGGTGTTCACATAGTTGTCCTCTTACCTCAGCATAGCACAGCCTCAGCTCGGCTATGCGGCTGCTGGTGGCAGCTATTTGAAACCACTGAGCTGCTTTTTGCCCTATGCTTATGAAGCTGTCAGCATCAGTGGCTCAAAGGCAGCTCCAACAGTTGGTGCAGCCAAACCACCTCGTTTCACCTGGCTCGGTGTGTGCGCCTGTGTGGTTCAAAATTGAAAGCAAATATTTGAGTAAAAATTCACAAATTTTCACAGCAGGCAACAGCCAAAGTAACCGCAGCAGCTATTGACCCAAACTTGCCAACAAATGTGTCGTCGTTGTCGGCCCATGACGCAATTGTAGCTCTCAGTTGGGGTAAAATTTAAATAGCAGATTCATCTTTGAGTGGAATACGAAAAAAAAAAAATCGAATAAAGCTGAAAGACCCTTTTTTAATTGAATTTATAGCTCGTTCTCGCTCTCCCTCTCACACCCATTCCCTCGCTCTCTCACTCTCTCCACTAGCTATATCAAGAATATGCTTTTTTGGCCAATCATTTGTTTGCCTTGGCTTAGCTGCGATATTGGATAACTGCAAAAGCAATGCAAATGTTGGCTGCAATAATTTCGCATTTCAGATGCTCTCAGCAATTTTCAACTTTGTTTTATTCTCTATTTATTGCTACTGCTTCGTGTGTTGCATAAATATCAAGTTTATTTTTTTTTTTTTTAATTCAATTTCATAGTGGCGTAGTTTACACTTCAGTTTGATTCCGAATCATCAGAGTTAAATAATTAAATTTTTCTCTGCCAATTCCGATTTCTTTATTTTTCCTTTCTTAAGAATTTAAACTGATATACTTACCAATTTTTCCCTGGGAGTTCATTCGCACGCTCAATTCGCAGCTCCTGCAAAACAATTAAAACGCATTCGAGTGATAAAAATAAATATTATGCAAAGGACTTGAAAAATATACACTCAATTTACTGCTTATCCCGAGTCAACCAATAAAACTCATTGAACAGCAATCCCGAAACAAGTTTCTTTTTTTTATATAGATAAATTACGTATACGTCGGCATCAGCGGATGCAACAATTAATTGAATTTATTATTTATGCATTTTTTTCGCTGTGTGTGTAAAGGGCTTAATTATGCGTGTACGTCGTAAATTATTAAATGTAAATTATGAAATACGACAAAAAAGAAGCAGAGCTGCGTGTAAAACAAGGTGTGAATATTATAAATGAATCGTGTTTACTATAATTAACACCGGCTTACAATAATTTCAATTCTATAATCTAATAAAGTTAGCCGAGTACGTGAATATTTTATATATTTTAGGAACTGCAATAAAACACAGAAAACTCTCTTAAAGGGAGGCAACAACAGAAGCTGTAAGCCCAATTATCTTACATTTCTTTCAATTTACAAGCTTAAGGAAAAATGTCGAAATCCGCGTCGCGTTTCCTGACAGCTCAAATATTTGCACAAATTATAAAAAAGAAAATAAGAGGAGAGAAAAAAAATATAAGTAAATATGGAAAAAGATGCCTGCTGATGGCTGGAAAGGGGTTCCAGGCCAGGCAGCTAGCTATAAGTGCTTTTGATCTCTGACAGCAATGCCAGCCTGTTTGCCTGGGAGCGCGTGCGTTGCATATTAAATAAATATTTAAAGAAGATGTGAGGCGGCGCCGTTCGGGCCCACGGGCAGCTGCAGGTTTCACCTGCCAGACGTAATTTGCATAAAAAATTAATTTTGCATGTCATCTATTTGTTGTTTGCTGCCTTCATCTCGCTCCGCTGAGTTTGTTGTGCTGATTTCTTTTTTCCCACTCTCTCTAACTCTATTCCCGACAGCAATTGCAAGCCGTGTCCCGTGGCCAAGCCAATGTTCCTTTGCGGCGCCGACAACAGGACCTACTCATCACTATGCAGATTGGATTATCACAATTGCATACACTCGACAGCCATACGGATCGGCTGCAAGGGATTCTGCCCCTGCAAGGGTAAGTTAACCGCAAATGGGGACACTTCCATTATTTGTCCAGGGCCACAAGCCAACGGCATGACGAGTTCGAGCCTGGCAAATGTCCAACAACAAGTCGGAGCCAAATAAATGGCGAGCCTGCATCGAGCCAATTCCTAGCTGCATGTTGTTTTGGCTTCGACATCAAAGCGGATGCAGTCACAATTGCAATCACAACTGCGATTGCCGTTGCAGTTGGATGGCGGAGGCAGGCGAGCTCCGAGTTCTTACGGCTTTAAATTGCCCAGCGCCGAGTTTAATCAATTGTTGAATTTTTAATAATCCGCTCAACAAGCAGCGTTATTGTTCTAAAGCATTCAGTGAGCAGGGCACTTGTCGATTCAGCCAGCTGCAGCAGCAGCAGCAGCAGCAGCAGAGGCATAAATAACAACAACAATATCAAGCACATTAATTTTAAATTTACACAGATGAAAGCGCATTGCAACTCTTGTCGGCTTTTTTTCATATTTTATTTTTTTTTTGTTTGCTTGAGGGCTGGGGAATAACAACAACATGCATTAAATAGAAACGACGCCTCAGTGGGCAGCGGCAGGATATGAAAAGTTTGCCATGCCAAGCGATTTTATGGCGGCCATTTTGCCATTTCAACAATTTGCCTCGTTTTGCAGAAAACACCGATGGCAAGAGACTGCAGCGGCTTGGCGAACGTGGTGGCTACAATAAATACAGCAAAAAGATCAGCCTGGACCAGCAGCAGCAGCAGCAACAGCAGCAGCAGCAGCAACAACAGCAGCAACAGCAGGCCTACAAGGATAGCAATAACAACAACATCATGATGAGCAGCGGGAATGTTATGGGCAGCAACAATAACGACTTCAATACCATCATGAATGTAAGTCAAGCCAAATAGAATTGAATATGCATTACATATGTAATCGAACCGACAGGATAAGGAGGACAACAATCGCCACTTCAATCACATCAATGCGCAGTACACGTTCACGCCCGAAGAGATCAAGTATGACAACAAGCACTACAAGTACCTCAAGTACACGGCTTACAAGAAGGTAAGAGCATTCATCCACCGCAGGTGCTATAAATTGAGTGCCTTTCGCTCTTGCAGGATGCCAAATACCAGGAGGATAAGCACAAGATGCGTGTCTACAATGAGAACGAAGTCATTGAAAAGCAGCCACAAAAGTTCAACAAAAACAATCCAAATGGTAAATTAGAGGGAAATATAATGAAGTAAATGAATAAATTTGTGAACTTTCCCTCTGCTAGGCTATCCCCTGAAGTCGGCCGAGTGCAAGCCACAGCAGCTGACTGCCATTGGCAATCGTCTGCTGGACTGGTTCTCGGTGATCATGGCCGACAGCAAGAAGCGTCGCCAGCACAGCCAAAAGTCGAAGGCGCATTTCCCACCTGCCTGCAAGACCGAGGCCAAGTGGATGTTTGGGCATCTGGATCTGAACAATGATGGATTGCTGTCGCTGCAGGAGCTGTACGACCTGGAGCACGATCAGAACGAGCGCTGCATCAAGCCATTCATTGACACCTGCGACCTGGACCAGGATAGCTCGATCAATACGCGCGAATGGTGCCGCTGCTTCGAGAAGACCGATCGCCCTTGTGCCGCGGTGCGACGAAGAATCGCCGGCGACTTTGCAGGTGAGATAGGTACAGGTGGACATTTCTATAGCTAACATAACACTAATCTTTTTCTCTCTATATACATTCCTTATTGAGTTGAGTGTGTGTTGTGTTCAGTTATTGAGTTCAGTTTCAAGCAAATGCCCTTGCAGAGCCAAAGCCCGAATATTTCAGGCTATATGTCCGATAATAGAAAGAATAGACTTTAAACAACTTCAGTGCAATCTCAGATATATCTTGAATATATCACAGTCTGACTTGCCATCCATTTAAATTGTCTGCAAGGGCATTCAGTCTTCGGCATTTCGGGGATGTGTTTTTATTTGGTTTTTATACCCTGAACCCATTGAAAATGGGAAATCAGGGTATAATGGTTTTGTTAAAAGTATGTAACAGGCAGAAGGAGGCGTGGCAGACCCCACAAAGTATATATATTCTTGATCAGGACGACAAGCTGAGTCGATTTGGCCCTGTCCGTCTGTCTGTCCGTCCGTCCGTCCGTCCGTCCGTCCGTCCGTCCGTCCGTCCGTATGTATGAACGCGTCGATTTCAGAAGATATAAGAGCTAGAGACTTCACCTTTTTTTTAAAATGTCCGTAATTATCACGCGCATATCGAGTTTATCACTAAAAAACGATAACTCATTCCGATACTTTTTTATCGATGAAAAACCTTATCGAAGATCACTTAAAAAATTATATCTCCTACATCTTTCAAGCTAGAGTCTCCAAATTTAAAATGTATATTAAGATGAATTTTATACAATTTCGGTTTTTGTTAAAATTTACCCCCCACACCTAAATCCACCCCCTCACCCTCATCTTTGTAAAAGTCGTATATCAAATACTAGAGACTTGTCCTTCGGTATACACATACATTTTAACATTATGATTACGTTCTGAAAGTTTCATTACGATCGTACGTCTAGAAATAAAATTATTCAACAAATAAATTTTCATTATATTGCCAACACTGCAGCGCAACCCAAGCGCAATCGCCTGTATATGTGAGTGTGTGTATGCGTGTGTTTGTTTGTATGCGTGTGTGTGTGCGTGTATTTGTATGTATGCGTGTGTGTGTGTGTGTGTGCGTGTGTGTTTGCTAATTATTTTTGAAATATCAGTTGCTTGTAGGGTTCAGGGGATCTCGTAGTCGAGCAGTCTCGACTAGAGCTTTCTTACTTGTTTATTGTGGAATAGCCGTAAAACGCAAACGCAAACGCAAACACAACAACAGCAAATGTTGAACACAAATCTCGAGAAGCGGGTAGCTAGAACAGTTATCTGGGTGTTACCTTATCCGTTTCTGGCCCCATCCCACACTCGAAACTTTCTTTCACTCTCTATCTGTTTACGATTCTCTTTTGCCTCTCGCTGTGTGCGCTTTGTTATGTTTATGCCGCTTTTCAAACACTTTTTACACTATGTTTAACCTATTTTAAGCTATAATTAAGCGCCTGAATGTAATACATACACCCACACACACACACACACAGTCACAGACAACCCAATACCACACACACACACACACACACACATATATAAGTAGCCACAGCAACAGTTAAAAAGGACACCTCTTTTTGTAATTGTTCTCCATGCGCTCTCGCTTTGCCGCTCTCGTTTATCTTTTACCTTTTAGCCAAACGCAACTTTTAAGCCAGCAAATTAAACACTTCTAACAACACGAAACTTTTACCTTTTGCCTAGCGCCAGTGTTGTTGCTGGCCCATTATAAACTTTAACTGTATAATTTCCCTTCATTTTATTTTCTGTTCTGTTCTACTCTGTTCTCTTCTGTTCCCTTCTGTTCTGTTCTTTTCTTCGTATTCCCACACGGCCCCAAAAAGTACCAAACACACAAAAACCAAGCAAAACAAAACAAATTATTACAATAAAATACAAAGAATTTCGCTTGCGCCGCTTTCCCATTTACCTCTGACAATTACAAAGGCTTACTAAAATTGCGCATTTTTATTGTTCTTCCACTCGCTGTTGCTGTTGTTGTTACTGTTGCTGTCGTTGTTGTTGCTGCTGCAACCTAATTAGGCGCCTACGCACCTGACTGCGACGTTCAAGGATTCTACAAGCCCACTCAGTGCCACAACTCGGTCGGCGTCTGTTGGTGTGTGGACAAGCACGGCGTCGAATTCGCCAACACCCGTACACGTGGCAAGCCCAACTGCGGTGAGTATGCATCAACAAACACCTGACACGCTACATTGTGGTATTGCACACATACACATGTGCATGTGCATATACATACACCTACATATGTATCTATGGATACGTGTTGACCATGCTTCAATTTGCGAACATATCCCTATTAGCCTTCGCATCTGAATTAATTTTATTACTGATTCAAATGGATTCAATGGGCTTAAAATTTATTCACAGTGATAGCTGTAACTGTTGCCTTCAGATATCGGGGATTGTTCTGTTGGCTATAGGAAATACAGAATATAAAACTATGAGTAGTGCATAAATCAAGCATCTATTATAATTGCGACAATGATTCAATTGCTATGACTATTGATAATAGAGTCTGCTACTTATAAATATCAGTGAGTGTAAAGGCAATAGCTGTAGGAGAATATTTATTACCGAATGAGTATATTATTTACAGTTAAAACTATGTGAGTTCTTTTTAAAGTTTATGAAAGATTTCTGTAAATATTTTATTAATCCTTTTGAAAGCTGTTACAATTAATCTGGTAAAATATTCATTTAGTTATACATTTAAAAGTTAGATATATATTGAGATTAAAATAAACTTATAGGAAAATGCACTGCCTACAGAGGGATAAGGATATATACAAGGTTGTAGATATTCGACGGACTTATTTTATTTTTTTTTTTTTATTTTTTTGATTTTTTTTTTTTTTTTGAACAAAGAAATTAAATCAAATCAAAATTTGTAATAATAATCATTTTATTTGGATCAAGTAGATTTGTTGACATCGCTCTTTGAATATGATATTAAATGGCCGCCTTGTACCATAAGATATATAATTTACCGTAAAAGTACAAGTATCTCAAGTATCTCTCAATTTTCTCTACTGATAAAATAGCCAAAAAAAAAAAAAAAGTATTCATTATTAAATAAAATATTTGCGTGCTATTATCGGTCAGCTCTATAGATACAAGGACACATGTGGCATATCAGCCAGGCGGCAGCTGTAAACTGACAAACTGAAAAGTTTTATCCTGCTAAGCTCTTTTTATTCTGTGACAAGTTAGGTCCGCTCGTTAATACCTTAAGCTTAAACTCGAATTATTTTTGCAACGTACATACAAATATCTAGCGCCCAATCCATATGCAACATAATTAAGCTTAGCTTTCTTTATCACTCATACGCCATGTGTGCCACTGTCGGAGGTTTGTTTGCTGCTTGTACGATGGGCGTGCTAAACAAATTCCAATTGGTTATGAGAGAGTGCCGCGAGCCACATTCAATATGCACGCGGAGCTAAGCCAGATTAGTGCTAAATCTGCCGAGACCCATTGTAATATCCATTTAAGATTTATGTTTATGTTTATTACGGCAGGCTAGCACGCTGGCAGGCAAACCCTCCCGCCGCACGTTCAATGAACAAACTAATTTGGGGCCATGGCCAAGCCGGGCATACATTTGGGCAGGGCAGAAATTTAATTTCACTTTCCATTTGCGCAGAGTCCGTGGTAAATAACGCCGCCTCGCTAACATCCGACGACGAGGACGAGGGCGCCGACGACGAGGACAGCGTGGAGGGCAGCGCCGATCAAATGCTGGTCTTCTAAGCGCCGCGGCCACGCAACGTATTGGCTTATATGTAGTATTGATGTCCATGGGCAATAACTGCCCCGAGTCGTCGAATCCAATCAGCGAGCATTACTGCGTAAGCTTGAAAAAAAGAAACCAAAAAACAAACAAAAAAGAAAAAACAAAATTAAAATTATTATAATGACTACAAATAAAAACCAAAATTATAATAAAAGAAAACATAAATAACAAAAACAAAAACTTAACGCAAATGTTGAAAGCGTGAATCGAAAAAAAAAAGAAAAAGAAAAACAATACATAAATGTGCAGTAGCCAAGTAAGAGTTTTCAAATAGAACTACAAATACTTATAGCAGCGTATACTTAGCAGCAAATTCAACAGTCGCAAAACAACAACAACAAATACCCAAAATAAGTAAACATACACAAAGACAGCAAAACAACTGAAAGTTTTGAAACAACTGAGCTCCAGTGTCATCGTTTGATTTGCTCACTGGCCGGGGAAATTGTGGCATAGTTCTGGGCGCATAGCACGCAAAATTGGCATTATAGAGATGCTATAATTAGCTTATACGTATAAGGTTACCCAACACACAGCTAGCTAAATGGCACAGCAAACACTTTACACACACACACACACACACACTTACACTAACTCGGTTAGGCAAAGTTTTGCGGTAATTGAATACCATAGCTTCTGTTATAGCACGCGAATCCGTCTTTTAGCTTTTAAAGAGATTTATGTATACATTGAACACTTTTATTGCCCTCTCTGCGTTTTCTTCTATCCTATCACAAAACCAAGAAAAAAAACAAAATAAGAGTAAAATGAAAAAAAAAACACACGCTAAAAATTCCGCCCAAAAAACAAACATACATTTATGTGATAGGTTTTAAAAAAGAACAAGTTAAAAGAAAGCAAGCAGCTATGTGAAGAATCTGGAAATTTCCAAAAACAGTTCAGTGCACATAGCAAAGGAAAAAATATATATGAAATGCAAATAAAAGTATTTAAAAGTTCAGTTGCTTTTTTTTACATGCTAGCTGCAATCGATAAATGTTGCATACGATATCATTTGACGACCCCCCCGTAGCACTTGTAGAGACACCAACACATGCATGTATGCAGACATATGTACCACGCTTAATTCGTTTAGAGAGGGAGTGAGAGAGAGAGAGAGAGAGGCCTGGGGCAGGCATATGAAGGGCCTGGACAAGTGTTGGCATCTATAGAGATTCCTGGCCATATCTGGGAAGTAATGTAGGGAATGCTTTGAAAGAATAGCTATACAGCAATATCAGACTCTCATTTAGCGATTGTCAGATGAAAACAAGACACACACACACACACACACATACACAATACAGATAAATCTAAATGGAACATTGAAACAACATTTTGCATTTGGGCAATGGA
The DNA here is from genome assembly GCF_054131105.1 of Drosophila navojoa. Lineage (NCBI taxonomy): Eukaryota > Metazoa > Arthropoda > Insecta > Diptera > Drosophilidae > Drosophila > Drosophila navojoa. The sequence goes on from NC_142890.1 coordinate 13,364,291, forward strand.
ATGCCAAAAGAGAAATGAACAAGAATTTGAAATTACATTTTACTGAATACACTTAACTTGCAACCAGGCACACCGCAATGAGATCTACAAATTTCCACATAAATCATATTAAACTAATATACGATAAAGCCATAAGAGAAATGAAAAACAAAAATGCTTATGCAGGCGTGCAAATATATATATATATATATATATATATATATATACATTTATATGTATGTAAAGCAGATATATATATTAATGAATAATTAAAGAATATGTTTAAATGTATGTAAGTATATAAGTGGCAGCAAAATACTCAATTAACTGGCAGCAAACCGAAAGTCAACTTGAATTCAATCAGAGTCCACAGGCATTGATTAGAGTAGTGCAATAATTTACAGTTTCATGAAATACCTATTTAAATTGTTGCATTGCCATTACAAATGTTTATTTACCTTTCGGTTTTTGTCTTTGACAGCGTAAAAGAAAAGGCTTGCAGCATAATAGCAAATAGCAAAGAGTAAAAGTAGAGCAAAGAGTTACGAAAATAAACATTGGATTTACATAACTTTTTATTATAGCAAAAATTTATAACATAAAAACAAATAATAATAATTGAAAAAGATGCATATATATATTAAATATATATTATATAAATTTGAGAAACCGTGTAGAAATTGTGTTTTTGGCTGCATTTAAAATTGAAATTGACGCCTCTATAAACTGACTATATACTATGATCACGATTGTATTTATGTATGTATTTATGTACGTGTGTATTAAGCGAATTGCATTAATTCTAGTGAGCCAAAACTAAATAATATCCAACAACAAAAACAACAACAACAATAAGAAATGAGCAACTGCTAAATGTAATCAACTTAATTCAATCAATTAATTCAATTACTTTCACTTTAAATTTGTTGAATGCATTTGCCGGCTTCCAATGGATATGTGCAATAAATAGTACGAACTTATTTAAATCATATTATCAATTCAAATAAAAACAAATACGCATCGATGCATTTCAATAAATTTCTTCAGCACATTTGTTTCTTATTTATTTCCTTATAATAATAACATTGCAAGCGTTAAATACTAAGCGAAATTCAAATCAATCAAGAAATATGTCTGTTTTATTTATATATATATATACATATATACAAAACGATGAAACCAATAAATATAATTTAATGCAATTTCAATATACGCCCAAATCTTGTCTATTTACTGCTCCAGCCAAACTTCCAGATTTACTCATTAGCTTGCTTTGTTCGGCATATTGAGGGATTGACACGGCCAAGCGGACTTCTTAAATAGTTTAAAATTCGCTTTTAAGCTGACCAAGTCTCTAATTAATTGCGAACTTTTGTCTGCAGTCTTCGAGCATAAACAAACTGCGTTAACTTCTGACATTAAAGCCAACTTCAAGAATAATAAATTTCCGGCACTAATTTTATGCGTGCCCAAGGCGCAAAAAAAACAAGAAAATAAAAGAAGAAAATTGAAGCAGATTTTGCGAAAATGGCCAATGCGCGACTAGCTGATACCCAGTGCTCAGCTGCAGAGCTCTATGAAGCAAGTCACTCCACATAAAATTCAAATACCCCAAGCAAACCAAGAGTTTGGAATATTTTAACTCAAAATTCTGAGTTTTCTTTCAGGTTTCTCAATTTTCTTTAGAATTAAACTTGTTACAGGGTATATTTACTCAAAGCAGCTACCAGAACACCGCAAGACAGCTGCAACAGGCGCTCAGAACAATTATTGCCGAGATTTAAATAAATTTCAGTTAGCAGCGCTCGAGCTGCTGCTTTAAAGTCGTCTTGTTTCAATGAAAGTTCACACGCTCGTTGCTGCTGGCAGCAGAGGGCGGTTCGTAGTGTAGTGGGCGTGGCTAATGCTATTGCTGTTTGTTAGTATTGGTATTGTCAAGGGTGCAACCGACAGCAACTTCGGCGTGCTGTACAAACCGGAAGTTGCCAACAGCAACAACAACAACAACAGCAAGAACAAACGACGGGTGAGTATAAAACAAATGTCAAACACATGCAGACACACACACACACACACACACGCATATCTGCAGTCAGTTAGCTCGGACATGTGCAAGTTTTAGTTAGTCGCTTAGTCACTCGAACTGAATGTTTTCTGATTATTTTTGTGTGGTGTTAAATAGCAAAGACTTTTGGCAAATTGCCTTTGCTGTTGTTTTTAGTGACAGGGTAAACAGAGGGAGAGTGAGAGAGAGGGGGAGAGTGTGTGTATCTTGTGTGTGCATATCTATTTGCATAATTCAGTGATTCAAACAATGTGACAAGTTGCTTGCAACGCCTGGGTGAGACTGTTGCTGTCGCTGTTGCTATTGTTTTTTGCTACTGCTGTTGCTACTGCTGTTGCTATTGCTGTTGTCTATGTATGCGTGTGTGTGTGTGCTGCTGCTGCTGTTGCCATCGTTGAGGCATTCAAGCGCAACTTTGGACGGTGCTTTATGGCCTGGTTGCCGGCCTGACTGACTGTTGGCCTGTCTGACATGTCACATAGCCATGTGCGTGCGTGTGTGTGTGCGTGTGTGTGTGTGTGGGTGCCATTGGTGTCATTGTTGCCTGCTGTCTGACCCCACTTAAGAGCAACGCCAGCACACTTTGCCTGACTTTTTGCCATTTTTAATTAGGCAAAGTTTTGTGAAGTGTGCGACGTAGGTTAATTTTTCATGTACATATGTATTTATTGCGTATACACATAGCTTTCTGCTTACATACTTAAGCTTACCCAAACTGATTGCCCGACTGACTGCTTTGGGCGCTTATTAATGCAAAGTGCCTGATATTAAGCCGTAGAGCTTAACTTTTATAAATTTTGTCTTCCATTGCAGCCAGACAAAGGAACTTAAAGTCTTATTTGACAAAATTGAGAAAGGATTCGCATAACTAATTTATGAGGGAGCACGAAATGTCTGTCAACCTTGCACGTGTATACATAATTACTATGTTGTACAGTGTTATCCTTACAAATTCATTTACATACAATACTTAAGTAAATGCTTTTGATTATTGATTGTTGCTATAAGAATATTGGGTTGTAAATAAAATGTATTTAGTCAATTTAACAATTGATACATAGAATCACAAAAAAGAATTATATTGATAAAGTATAAATACATCTGATACCTGATTCTTCATCTTTCCTCTCTCAATCTTTCCCCATTCCTATCTCTCTCACTCTCACTCTCTCTCTCCCTCTTTCTCTCTCTCTCTCTCTTTCCCCCTTCCTATCTCTCTCTTCATCTTTCTCTCTCTCACTCTTCCTCTTTCTCTCTCCCTCTCTGTATAGATGTAGAAAAATAAAAAAAATAAATTTCGGTTTTGTATCCTTGCTCCTACTTTTACACATTCAGATATGAATGAGAGTCAACGCATATTAACCAGTTGGTGGTGTGTAATTACCTTAGTATAGGTAGATGTGTGTCTCTTATATAAGCTCTCACACATCTACAACTGTGTGCTGTTTGTTGGTTGTGCAACACTTATTTTTGTATGCGTCATTCATACGTCACTTCTGTTGTTGGTAGAAGTCACAAAGTCAGACACAGACACGCGCAGGCACACACACACACATGCACACACACGCACACTACTAATTTTATAGTTCAAGGTGAAATGCGAAGCTTCTGTGGGGCGGGCATTGCTACAAATAAACTTGCAACCGGTCGCGGCCTTTTGTTTTTAAAGGCAACAGTGGTGCAGCAGCACCACATAAATTTTAAAGTCACATTTTGCAGTTTCACATTGATGTTGTTCCTGTTGCTGTTGCTGTTGCAGTTTCGCTGGTAAATGTGCCTGCTTGGCCCTTTAAACATGGCGTCATCTCGACCTGCGATTATGGAAAGTTATGACGACCTATATTTCCATATATATATGAATACATACCTATACACATATACATACATATTTACAAATATATATATGTACACTTGTTTTTCCGTTGTTTGCATGCAATAATAATTTATAGTGCCTTTGCATGCAGAGTGCAGGGCTTATGAATAATTACGTATACGCAGGGCGACAATCAAGCCGAGCGAAAGCATATGGCAAATGGCTCAGGAGTCAAGGTGAGCATTAATAATGGCTAACTAACAATGTAGAAAAGAATAATTTGATTAGCTCATTAAATAGTTAGAGTTCGCTATGGAAAATAATAATTTGATTTAATTTCTTCTTTTGAAAACGTTGCTCATTTGAAAAAAGAAATTTATATTAATATATTTGGCATCGAATTAATGCATTTTTCAGCTAATTAAGTTAATGAAATATATATAAATGCAAATATATATTTTTTTATGTATTTTCCATCTAATTTCTTTAAGCAGTTTGGTTTTTCGCCTTTCAGTTTCTGCATTTGCAATAAATGCTTTTCAAAGGTAGGTTTTCTAGCAGCAAAGAGCAATATCCAATCTAAGTTTGTAGAATATTATATATTCACTTTCATCAGCATTTACTCAAAGTTTAAAGTTCTCATGGCCAAAGAAATACGCTTCGTCTCTTAGAAGTAATCAGCTTAAATGCTGCACTCAATTTCTTTACTCTGTAAGACTCAATACACATACATTCGAGCACACACATACATATATGCATGCCAAATTGAGCAATCGCATGCTTGTGACTTACATACATACTAATTTATTACACAGAAATAATAATAATGTCAGCCCTTACAGCATTTACACAT